>NC_091703.1:6344015-6647045 GCF_041296265.1 Equus caballus
GCTAAACAGGAAGCACTGCCCTGTAGGAACTTGGCCCTCAAGCCCTGGTACAGCTGAGCGCAGCACCAGTGTGATCGGCGTCTCCCTGGCGGGGGCGGCGGTGGCCACAGCCGTGGCCCCAGTTCTGTGGGCTGCGCCAGCTGCGAGGCGGGGCAGAGCTGGAGCCCTGGCTGTGATGGGGCAGAGCAGCGCCCCGTGAGTCCCCGGCCGTCTGTGAGCCCCGGGGAACCGACCCAGAGTCTGCGCAGGCGGCTCCGGGAGGCTCGCACGCGGGGGAGGGTCTCTGGAGGCAGATAGGGCTCTGCGGGCTCGTCACAGGGAGCCAGGACACGCTCGCTCACACCCGGGGCTGCCGAGGCCAGGGCAGGCCGGCTACGCAGAGCTGTTCCTTCCCCGGAAGCAGGTCTAGGACCAGAAGCGCTTCCCCCTGCATCCCCCGCCCTGCGGAGGGAGGGCGCAGAGGAAAGGCTCCGACAGAGAGAGTGGCGGGCTTTCCGGGGTTAAGGAAGGCCCACGAGGACAAGCAAGTGGGGTCACCAGCCAGCAGGAGAGAAGCAACGAGCGGCGAGCGTCAGGGACAAGTGGGAGGTACTACTCCAGGTCTTACCACCCAGGGTGTCATGACGCGGGGTTGGGTTCATAGCTGTCTAAGAAGAGGACCTTGGCGCCTTGCAGAGTCTTTCCTGAAGCTGCTTCCTCAATGTCTAGTTGTGACCCAAATCAGGAAGAGAACAAAACCCTCCGTCAGGATATGGTGCGTGCAGAAAAGCCAGCTTTGCCGGCGCGATAGTTATCACACTAGGTGGGGTGACACTTTCCAGGGCTCTCCAGAAGGTCCGAGTAGAGGGATCTACGAAAATCCAAATGAGGGACAGCCTTCTATAAAAGGAAACACAAATGTGGCCTCTCCTGTCCAGAATGATAAGGCTGAGAGGGAAAATCATAAAGTTTTATCAGATTCATCCAAAGAAAAGAGAGGGCAGTACTGTTTTAGTGCAGCAAGTAGAAAACCTGTGGAATGGTCATAAGAGGAGGTGCCCTGAAAGGCAAGAAGGGCTGGGCTTCTGTCCCACAGGCCAACGTTCCCGTCACTAAGGACAGGCACGCCTTCTCAGGAACTTCCACGGTGACACTGTTGTCAACAGGCATTCTTTGGATGGTTTGCTGAAAGAAGCAAGCATCTCACCCACGTAGCACTTTGTTTTGTTTTAGCATGATTCGGGGAGCAAAGGACATTGGGAGGAATGCTGGGGACAAAATAAGCTGGGCTGTTTGCTGTGGACTCCATACTAATCAAACTCGGAAAATCTAAAAACATCGACCGCAGGAGGTCAGTGCTTCCTAGGAGCCCCCCGGGGACAGAGTCTCAACCAAGAAAGGAAAGCCAGGAAGATCAACCAGGCTGGTTACATTTAGGGGCTCGTAAAAATTCCTGGTGCCATTAGTAATGGAGAAAAAGCCTTCAGTGTAGTTGAAAAAGTATTAGACTACCAGCATTATCCATTTACTGCCTAGATGATTTAATTGGCAATTGATCAGGCTCTGCTCTGTTACGTCATTTTTTTTTGTTGTCTCAAATTATTGGCTCCCAGCCTGTGAGACAAAAATCACTGGCAGGCTTCTGAGCCCTCTGCACGGCGCACATCATATGTGGGCTTAGTAAAAATTTCTCATGTGTCATATGTACCACGATTTTTCATATTGGTATTAATGGGATTAACAAAATACAAATCTAATAGAAAGCATTCCTAAAAGTTGTTGACCCTTTTTATCATGTATTTCCCCAATCAATGGGTGCTAAGTAAATACAAATACTATTATAAATTTATGTTTTTCAAACTATGGTTTAAAAACAATATTTATTGTTACTTTAAATTAGAAAAATAATGGATTTTGATGTACTGTTTCTTGACCAATTGTTATGTGCAAAGCTCTTCACATCTATCTCACAACTATTTTCACAACTATCTCATTTAATACTCATGACAGCATTGCAAGGTGGGCATTATTGTCACCCCATTTTATGGATAAATAAACTGAGGCTTGACGAGCTTCAGTAACTTCCCTGTGGTCCCCCAGGTAATGAGGGGCAGAGCTGGAGCTTGAGGCCACATCAACCTTTACTGTAACCACCGCCCAGCACTACCTCACTAGCTCTGTTGGAGAAGTCAGAAAACTGGGAAGTACAAGGAAACAGAGCTCTCAGAACCCTTCTATCCAGCCATAGGGGTGATAACATTTTAGCTTTTGTCCTTCTGGTCATTTTTCCCATTTTTTTTTCACTGAAGTGGTTTTATGTAACACATTTTGTTTTGTATTTTCATAAGTCATCTTCATATATCAAATTTTTTCCTATAATATCATGCATTGTCCATTGTAAGATTGAACTATGTTTTAGTTGACCATTTCTCTATTTTTGGACATTTAGATATTTTCTAAAGTTCATTATTAAATAATGTTGTGTGGCAGATTGCAAAATCTGCCCACGTAGTATTTGCCTCTTGTCCAGATATGGAGTCTAGGGGGCCGGCCCCATGGCTGAGTGGTTAAGTTCGTGCACTCCGCTGTGGCAGCCCAGGGCTTTGCTGGTTCAGATCCTGGGTGTGGACATGGCACCACTCAGCAGACCACTCTGAGGCGCTGTCCCACATGCCACAACTAGAACGACCCACAACTAAAATATACAACTATGTACTACGGGGATTTGGGGAGAAAAAGCAGAAAGAAAAGAAAAGAAAAAGATTGGCAACAGTTGTTAGCTCAGGTGCCAATCTTTAAAAAAAAGAAGATAGGGAGTCTATTTCTCCAACCCTCAGGGCCGTGTGACTTGCTGTGGCCAATGCAATGTTAGCGAGTGTACACAAGCAGAGACTTGAGTGTGCTTGCACACTGGGGATGGCTCTCTAGTTGTTCTTAGGAACCCTACAATTGCCACCATGTAAAGAAGCCCAGGCTAGCCTGGTGGATGATGAGATATCACCCCTGCTGACAGCTTGCCAACTGCCAGACCTGTGAGTGAGGTTACCCTGGATCATCCAGTGGCCAGCCAACTCGCCTGCTGACCACAGACACGTGACAGAGCCCAGCAGGAATTGGACAAGCCAAGCCAGATGAGAAGAACCACCCAGCTAACCCACAGAATCTTCAGCTAATTAAATGTCTGCTGTAAGATTTGGGGTAGTTTGTTACACAGCAAAGGCTAACTAATATATGTTGCAAGGAAGGCTCTTGCATATACAAGTTTAAGAGTAGAAGTTACAGTGAAAAGTGAGAGATGGAGTGAGGCTTAGGAATGGGATTAGGTTTAGAGGTGAGGTAAGCAGAAGGTGGGCTGGGGAGGGATAGAGGCAAAAATGGGATGAGCATTTATGATGGAGATGGGAGGCTGAAGAATAAGGATATCTGTGTGCATTTACTTGGTAATTTTCAAAATCTGGACGTTCATTGGTTTATTATGGTGCACCAAAATGTCACATACCAGTGAGTGCATATTTTAGCACAAATTCACCAACAACACATCACATTCTTTTTCCTCTTTGCGAGTATGATGAGTGCACATGATATCTGCCTATTTTGATTTTGCACACTTTGATTACTGGTGGAGTTGAATTTTTTTCCCAGGGTTACTGTTTATTTTTTTTTTCCCTATTCATATCGTTGGTTCAGTTTACCACTGAATGTTTCTTTTTTCTCTTTTTTTTGTGAGGAAGATTGTCGCTGAGCTACCATCTGTGCCAGTCTTCCTCTGTTTTAAGTAGGATGCCACCACAGCGTGGCCTGACAAGTCGTGCTAGGTCTGCACCTGGGATCTTAACCTGCAAAGCCCAGGTCACTGAAGTGGAGTGCATGAACACAACCACTGCCTCACTGGGCCAGCCCCCATTGCACTTTTTGTAATTGCAATAGTTTTATATTTCTTTTGGATACCTGGTGGCATAAGCACTCCCTTGTCCCAATCGCTGCTTATTATTCTTTTCAAGTTTTTCTCGGCAGTTCTTGGCCATTTTTTCTTCCCAATAAACTTGAGAATCACTTTATCAGATTCTAAAAAAAAAAAAAATAAATGCCTGGGAATCCTGGTCTTTAATCATTATTTACTTTTTCTTGTGGTTTACCTTTTCACTTCTTTAAGTCTTATTTGTCCAGGGGGCTTGTGCACTTCCTAAGGACAAGAGTCATGTCTTATATTGTGTCTTTGACTCTCTGCAATGCCTGGCGCATAGAAAATGACCCGTATTTGTGTGTTGATATACTCCCCGGAAACGTATATCACCAGAGCTTGAAAATGTATATATTTTTAAACTACCTACCAAAAGAGGGAAATAATAGTGGAATCTATACATCTAATTTCAAAATGTATTTTCAACAAACCCAAGTGAAATATTTTTAAAAATTGAAATGTTCCTCAACATTTAAATGATTCTATGCACTATAAATTAATAGATCAAATTTGAAATTAATGCCAAAAATTTATCTAAAGACCTTTTGTACTTGGCTTTTTATCATTATGTTGAATACTACTAAGTCTGAGTAAGCCATTACTTGGACTTTGCATTACTTTGCATTTTGTGTGTGTGTGTGTGTCTGTGATGAAATTTAGTAAGAGTGACTTCTCTTATAAGAATGTCTCCATATAATAGTGCTGGGAAAACTGGACAGCCACATGCAAAAGATTGAAAATTGACCATTCTTTTTCACCACACACCAAAATAAACTCAAAATGGATCAAAGACCTAAAGATTAGGCCTGAGACAATAAGTCTTTTGGAAGAGAATATAGGCAGAACACTCTTTGACATCAGTTTCAAAAGAATCTTTTCGGACACTATAACTCCTCAGTTGAGGGAAACAATAGAAAGAATAAACAAATGGGACTTCATCAGACTAAAGAGCTTCTTCAAGGCAAGGGAAAACAGGATTGAAACAAAAAAACAGCTCACAAATTGGGAAAAAATATTTACAAGCCACTTATCCGACAAAGGGTTAATCTCCATAATATACAAAGAACTCACACTGCTTAACAACAAAAAAACAAACAACCCGATCAAAAAATGGGCAGAGGACTTGAACAGACATTTCTCAAAAGAAGATATGAATATGGCCAATAGACCCATGAAAAGATGTTCATCATCGCTAATCATCAGGGAAATGCAAATCCAAACTACACTAAGATATCACCTTACACCCGTTAGATTGGCAAAAACATCCAAAACCAAGAGTGACAAATGTTGGAGAGGTTGTGGAGAAAAAGGAACCCTCATACACTGTTGGTGGGAATGCAAACTGGTACAGCCACTATGGAAAACAGTATGGAGATTTCTCAAAAAGTTAAAAATAGAAATACCCTATGACCCAGCCATCCCATTACTGGGTATCTATCCTAAGAACCTGATATCAGAAATCTCAAGAGTCCGTTGCACCCCTATGTTCATCGCAGCATTATTTACAATAGCCAAGACGTGGAACCAGCCTACATGCCCAGAAACTGATGATTGGATAAAGAAGATGTGGTATATATACACAATGGAATACTACTGAGCCATAAAAAAAGACAAAATTGGCCCATTCACAACAACGTGGATGGACCTCAAGGGTATTATGTTAAGCGAAATAAGCCAGTCAGAGAAAGACAAACTCTATATGACTCCACTCATAGGTGGAAGTTAGTATATTGATAAGGAGATCAGATCGGTGGTTACCAGGGAAAAGGGGGGGTGGGGGGAGGGCACAAAGGGGGAAGTGGTGTACCCACAACATGACTAACAAAAATGTACAACTGAAATCTCACAAGGTTGTAATCTATCATAACATTAATAAAAAAAAAATGGGATATTTGGACAGAGAGACATACACACATACAGCAGAACACCATGTAAAGATTGGAGTTATGCTGCCACAAGCCAAGAAACTACCAGAAGCTAGGAGAGGAATGCAATACATCCTTTCTTATGGCCTTCACAGGGAGCATGACCCTGCCAACAACTTGATCTCAGACATCTGGTCCCCAGAACACAGAATCTGTGGTATATTGTCATGGTAGCCCTAGGAAATGAATACAACAACTTTGGAAAATAGTCATTGTGACCACAGGAATTGTACATGGATATTGCTTAAGTGGGGCATCAGAATTTGCCACTCCAAAATGTGTCTCTTTGGCTTGATTATCTTTAAGAACAAAAGGCTCAAAAAGGAACTTTGACCTTCCCCTCAACTGCCAAAAAAAATTTAAATAGAAGGCCTGTTCCAGGAAAGCTATTGCCATAGATAACTCTAGGTGTGGTAGACAGGAAGACACCTAGCAAGGCCCATTTTTTTAATCAAAGTTCTCTCTCATTGTCCACAGATGGCCTAGCAAACATTTGTTTACCAGACATTTGCTTTTCCATCTCGATGTGAATTGCTTTCCTCCCCTTTGAAGTCCCAAACCACTACCCACAACATCTTCCTTTGTCTTTAGCTGAAGACGATATGTAAGGTGGTGGCTTCAGCCATTTTGGTGAGTTACTCAGTTTTCCTGGGTTACTCCCATGTATACCTGTTATTAAATGTGTTTGATTTTCTCCTGTTAAAAAAAAAAAAAAAAGAATGTCTCCATATATAAATTTAAAAAATATAAAGCCTTAAGAAAGTTAAACTAAACCTATATGGCTGATTCATACTCCTGACTTTTTAACCTCGACTGTATCCATTTGCAGAGAAATCCACAATATGAGAGCTGAAAGTGCCCTCAGAGAGCCAATTCCTTCATTTAACTGACAAGGAAACTGAGACCCAGAACAGTAAGGTCAGGGCATGCAATTAGTTGATGGCAGAACTGGGACTAGCATCAACTCTGCTGACTCCTACCAAGTGATATTTCCATTACATTATGCTGTGATATTGCAAATTTCTTGACCTTTTCTCAAAACCAAGTTAATTTAATGTTACTTTTTCAGAAGCACGCCTTGTAAAATTTTTGCCCTTGTTTTGGGAGGGAGAGTGTCATGGAACCAAACAAACTAATAACAAAAGCCCTAAAACTCTAAAAAGATGAGTTTTTGCTAAAAGATAAAACGACTCTTTAAAAAGAGCAAGATCACTTTCAAAACAAAATGGCAGCCCAATAAAGCTATTGAAGATTATGTATAGTGGGCATAAAAAGTGAACAGAGGGAGAAAGAGAAAGTGTGGCACTGTGCACCAAGGGAGAAGTGACGCCCCACAAACAATACGACGCCAAGTCCATCAGGCTAACGGGGCGGGGGGACAAAGGTGTTCAAGCCGTACTGAAGGAGAGAGGAGAGAATGACACACACTCAGAGCAGCTCTCTGTCTCACAGGATGTCACCAGCCACTTCAACCGCTGAGATAGATCCTGGCTAAAGCACGGTGTGACGAGGGGCTTCCTCCCCTATGCAGAAGACAGCTTGATGACCTAGCGAGTGAGTGAACTAACCTGAGGAGAAGAACCCCTGATCAAAGGCAACGCAGCAGACAGTCGTCTGACCAGAGACCACGCATCATCCTGAGCCAGGTAAGAGTGAGTTACAAAGATGAATGACAGGCAGGTGACCCACAGCTCTTGAAATTTCGTAGAGCAAGACGGGAGCTCACAGATCCAGGCATTTTGCTTCAAGTGAAAGGGAAATAGTTATTTTCACTTTTAGAAAAATAAACACCAGGAAGAGCGTGAACTAGAGCAGTGCACCCTGTTCATGAGGATGAAGTTCTGGGGCACACCAACCGCTCCCTAACGCTTGCATAATTGTTGATCAAATGAGCTTAGCTTATCTCGATTTCTTCTTTTTACAAGTTGGGTAAAAAGTCTTTGCTCAAACCGGGGAGAAAATAAATATGAAGGTTGTTCCCTGAAAGACAGGCTTCTCTGGCATGTCCAAATTATTTAGCTTGAAACATTATAATGAATGGTTTTTGAAAGAAGCAATGCCGAGTTTAAAAAAAGAAGAATGATTCTACCTCATGCCATATGAAAATCAATTCCAGGGTGGATTGTAGATTTAAATGTGAAGGGTAAAACAATAAAGCACTATAAAATGATATAGGAAAATATCTTCATGACTCTTGCCATAGACAAATATTTCTCAGACAGGACAAACAAAAAGCACTGATTTTTTTTTTTCTTTTTGTGAGGAAGATTGGACTGAGCTAACATCTATTGCCACTCTTCCTCTATTTTATGTGGGATGCTGCCACAGCATGGCTTGAGGAGTGGTGCTAAGTCCACACCTGGGATCCAAACCTACAGACCCTGGGCTGCCAAAGTGGAGCACACAAACTTAACCACTATGCCACTGGGCCAGCCCCAAAAGCACTGATCTTAAAGGAAAGACTGATAATCTGGACTGCATTACAGTTAAGAACTTCTGATCAACAAAAGACACACTATTAGGGGAGAGATTGAAAAGACAAACCACAGAGTGGGAGGAGAGATTTGCGATATGTATATTCAACAAAAGACTTGTGCCCAGAATATATAAAGAAATCCTACAAATCAATAAGAAAATGACAGATAAGTCAACTTTTAAAAAAGGTAAAAGTCTGGAACAGTTGCCTCATCCAAGAAGGTATCCAAATTGCCAAGAGGCATGTGAAAAAGTATTCAACATTACTGTTCATCAGGGAAAAGTAAATTAAAGCTCCAGTGAGATTTCACCACATACCCGCCAAAATGGATAATATTAAAAAGACAAACTATATCAACGGTTGGTAAAGATGCAAAGTAATTAGAACTCCAATACACTGCTGGTGAGAATGTAAACTCGTACAACCACGTTGGAAATTTCTCTGATGGTATCTACTAAATTTGAACACATGCAAAGCCTGTGATCCAGCAATTCTACTCTTAGGTTTGTGTTACAAATGTGCACCAAAAGACATGCACAGAAATGTTCATAATGAATCTTATTCATTATAGCTCCTAACTGAAGACAAACCAAGTGTTCATCAACAACAGAATGGATAAAGTGTTCTATATTCATTCAATGGAATACTATACAGCAATGAAAAGGAACAAACAACTGTTACCACAACATGGACGACTCTCTCAAACACAACTTTGAACAAAAGAAACCAGACATAAAAGAGCACATGCTGTGTAATTCCATTTATATAGAGTCCAATAACAGGCAAACTCACTTCTATGGCCATAGAAGTAAGATCATGGTTACTTTTTGGAGGTGGGTGGGTAGTGACTGGGAGGGGCATGTGGAGGGCTTCTTGAGTGTTGATAATATTCTGTTTTCTGATCTGGATTGGCTTACACAGGAATGTTCACTTTGTGAAAATTCATCGAGCTGTTCATTTAGGATTTGTGCACTTTTCTGTAGTAATTATACCTCAATCAAAAATTTATCTAAAATTGGTTGCACAACAACAACACGTATATATATTATATATATGCTATATGTATATAATATACATTACTGTATATATATGCACACTACTGAACCGTACACTTAAAAATGGTCAAAATTGTTAATTTTCTGTTAGGTGTATTTCACTATAATTAAATTTTTTTTAAAAAAAACGAAGGAACCAACCCTGCTGACGCCTTGTTTTTGGACTTCTGAAATATTTTCAACAAAAATATTTTGTAATAAAAATTTATCTAAATTTAAATAAGGGAGTTTCACTCCGTATATTAGAGCTCGTAGAAAAAAATACAGCCCTCCACTGGGACTCACCAAGCCCTGAGACTGGGTCAAGCAGATAGACTTGAAAACCAACTCCCAACGTGGGTGCCTGGAGGCCCCTGGAGGGGCAGCTTAGCCTGGACAAGTGCAGAGGGCCCGTGCACAGAGGGCGCCTGTCGAGACAGAGCTCTGACCGGTCATTGTTTTCCTCATCGCCATGGCGTACGGTTGAACTGATGCCAGGAGCTGACCTCAGCTGCAGTCCCCGCAGACCGTGTCCAGAATGCACTGAGGGTTTGGACCAGATCACAGCTCTGCAAGGCCGCAGTCCCAGCTCTGCCGCTGACCTCACCAGCAGCATTCTTTAGAGCACTCATCATCATTTGCAAGGAGTCTGAGGGGAAAGCACGTGGGGCTGTGCTGGTCGAACATCCCATCCATTCATCCAGCCACTTGTTCATTCATCCAACAAATCTTTGTCGAGTATCTGCATGTTCAAGGCACTCTGCTTGGTTTTCTACAATAGAAAGAAGCTCCAGGCTCCATGGAGATCACCTTATTTTTTAGAGATGTCAAAGGTTTACCTCGTATGGACAACATAGGATATGGCTATCCCCTGGAAGGAATTGGTGGGACACAAACAAAAGGTAAATTTCTGCTGCTTTCCCTCTGACGTTCTCTGCCCTCCCTAATCGCTGCCTGTGTCTGCTTCCAGAACGCCCATCCTGGGATGGGAAGTAGGCAAGAGGAGCAGAGAGCAGAGGAGGCTTAATTTCACTTGTATCAGTGGTGGGCACAGAAATCCTGTCCTCTTCTTTAGGGTAGTAGACGCCCTGGGGATTTCCTACATGTAGTCACTTCTCCAGACCAGCTCCCTTCTAGAAAAGAAGCTATGGCTTCACAGTTTGGTTGCTTGTCCAACATCTGTTTCCTGTACACACCTGTCCTCGTTTGGAGCAGAATCCTGCTTTTGCTAAGATCTCTTTCCTCATCTATGCATGTTTCAGGGGAGGCCCCAGCCTCGACTCGGGCCCTGGCCCACAGGCAGATCCTGAGAGGTCAAAGCCAGTGGCGATGTTCCCCTCTTCCTTTGCCAGCAGCTGGTTTAAGATGGGTTTGTTAGGCTTGTTAGTCTGAGACCCAAGGGGACCTCTGCCGGGGGCTTCTGGGAGAGTTTGCTGTCTTATATGGAGATTGTGGATCTACGATGCCTGGGCGGCTGCAGCCCGTCTTTCCACCAGTCTGGGGATAAAGCCAACCCTGGGGACTACCGAGCAGAAAGAAGCTGGCCTGTTCTGAAATTGTGAAACGACTGAATAAACCAACTCTGGAGACCCAGTCTGAGCTCCTTGTGCTGGAGAGAATACTTCTGCTTATTACTTAAGCCTATTTGAGGCAGGGTTTTTCCAGTAGTTACAGAATCCTGACTGATGCGGAAACTCCATGAGCAAGGTTAGAAATCCCCTTGTAGTAGCTGAGTGAAGTGGAGCCGAGACACAAGGGCAATTGAGTTTCCACAAAACCTGCTTCAGGCCCCTGACCCTCTGGTTTTCTGTTTGCATTCAGGGTCAACAGGAGAATGGCAGGCACATTGGAATCAACACATCTGTTTAGAAGGGGCCACACAACACATGTGCTAATGGACCTGGATTTGACTGAATTACTTCCTGTTCATGAATCTTCTTCTGCTGGAGAAGCAACTTTGTCAATTTGCTATCCCTCCTTTAAGGCCTCTTTGAAAGCACAGTGAAATGAATCTCACGGCTGGGGCATCCTGGGGAAGCTGTTAGCCACGTTCCCAACTGCAGCCAGAGGTTCCCCTCAGCCCTCTCCTCTATCAGTCTCAACCAGCATGGCTGGGACAGGGTCCTGAAATCTGCGTTTTTAATGAGCTCCGCAGGCGGTCCTGAAGTAGATGCTCCAGGGGCTTTCTTGGGGAGCGTTGATCTAACACACCCCAGACCGAGGCTGGCTGTTTCTCCAGAAGTAGCCTGGGGTGAGGGAAAGCTGGGGCATTGAAACCACGGCTCTGTCATTCTTAGCCGCCTGACCCAGCCTCACGGCATCGCAGTTTCTTCGTATGTAAAACAGGACTAACAGTACCAGCTCCCCGGGGGTGAGGATGAAATACTGAATGAAAACTGCACATTCCTGCTCGGTTCGCTAATCGATGTATTGCTTCCACAGGCTCTTCAGGAACAGGGCCGGTCCGATGCCCACAGGATGTACCAGCGTCTGGTCTCCCCGGTGGGCCCAGGCTTTCTGTCATAAATCCATCCAGCTGAGCTTTCCATCACGTGCCAGAGCAGAAGCAGCTTCCTGCACACCTTCTGTTTAGGGCACACCTGTTCCCCTGGGGCCAGCCTCTTACTAAAGCCGCCCTAGGTTTCTGAATATTGCTCCCCAGAAGCAGTTCACAACAATTAAAGTGAGGAAAAGGGACTCTCCTACTTAGGGACTAGTGCACCAGCCTCTTCCCTCCTTCATAGGAAAGATGGGGAGGGGAACGAAGGAGGAGAGGAAGGGAATTGGCAAAAATCAGCCTCCAGCTGACTCCCAGGCAATTATGCCTCCAGCACACACTTACTGAACACTTGCTGTGCATCAGACACTGGGCAATGAGTCCACATTTGCCTCTGGCCCCGGTCACCCTCTTCCACCCTTCTGCTTGTAAAAATGCACTGAGAACCAGAGTCTGGAGGAGAACGAGGTAACACTTGGAAGTTTCAGTTGGCCTCGATTTCCGCTTTTTACCTCCCTTCCTGAGATTCCCTCTTCTCCAGCCTTCAGGCACCAGGCAGTGCCCTCATGCTGTCTCCTGGTTTGGGGTCTTGCTCTGTGCTCTTCCTGGGGGACCTGGCTGCTCAGGAATGCTCAGAGTTAGTGTTATAAACCAACACTTCTCCGCCACAGCCCCCTGGTGTGCCTCAAGTGATGTGCTGCGAAGAGCAGTGAAGACGGAACTCATGTGAAGCTCGCAAATGCCTTAGTCTTTAAAGGATTCGTTAGAGCCAGTTCAAGGTCATCCCTAACTTCACACCCCTGTCAATTGTCTGTGCTCCATCCTGGTCTCACGAGCGGACTTAGAGACAGTGCCGAGGGTTTGCACAAACCGCTGTCTACTCATCTGTCGTGGTGGTCAGGGCGGATGGGGCAAAGGAGGACCCCGTGGGCAGCCCCAATCGATGCTGCTTGACTTTCACTTTTCTCTAGTCTTCAAGAGAGGGAAGAAAATCCCTTCTAATCCAGTGAGAATTGTCTAGGTAGAAAAGAATGATGATGCTGATCTTCAGCCTTCTCCTCCCAGGTCACCTCCATTCTTGGCCTTTCCTGACCAGGACCATCCCCTGTCCTTGATCTCTTTTGTGTCCCACTTGTCCTCTTTGATATCTTTGCAGTTTGGGTCGTGTTCACAACTTGACATTGTACATCGAGAGTCTGACTAATGCCCAAAGGAACGGAATTGCTTCAAGCCGTTGCTTAATATATTTCTTTTAATACTTTTCAGGATTCAGCTGGTCAGTGGACAAAAGAGCCCAATTAAACCACCAAGCTGCAGCAAACGCGCTCAGGAAGGGCCTCAGCACAGGCCTGGAGCACTGAAGAACGTCTCCTCAGTGCGGGCTTTGGGAACAGCCTTCAGGCAGACAGTGAGGCCCCGCACAGCCTCTGCTCCTGGAAAAGCCCTGAAGGCCTGTGCGATGTGCCCTTGGGATGATACTGGGGTCTCCCAAGGCTCCACCCTAGGTGGGCCCCGTTGCCTCCTCCGTTCACCCTTCCCCAGCCACATCAGGTACCAGGGCAGTCCCATCCTCAGAGCAGGCTGCAGGCTGTGAGGCTCCTGGAGCTGGGTCTGTGCTATCCCGTTAGCCTGGGATGCTGCCTTCTCCACCCCTCAATGATCACAACCCATCTCTCCCCTCAAGATGCCATTCAAACGCTCCTTTTCTGCAGCCCCCGTCTCCTCCTGTTGCGATCCTAGAGCACATTGCTTGCATGTTGCTGAACAGATGCCCATCCTGATCTGGGATTCAGTAGTGGTCTCCACCACCACCCTTCCCACCAAGCTACTCTGCCACTTCCCTCAAGGGGAGAGACGGGTAGGGGAACTTCGTCTACAGACTGCCTGTCACTTGCCGGGCACCGTGCTGGTTGCTATATGAGAATACCATTTAATCCCCGTGTCCACTGCAAGGCAGTCATTGTCATACCCATTTTACAGATGAGATTTGCCAAATAAAGGCAGAGAGCCAGAATTACAGTTTAAACTCAAGTCTGACTCTTGCAACAACCATGTTAGTAATTGTCTGTTAATCTTTGTTTGGCCTTGTCACCTGGCACAGGCCTTGCCCACAAACAATTCCCAGTAAATGTTGGTGAGTGGAGCGTGTGATCCCGGAGTGCTGAAGGAAAGCAAAGTGGGCATCTGGACTGAGTTAGGCTTTGACGTAACTTTCTAAAGAGGCTATTTGCACTTTCAAAGGGGGAGGGTTAAAAGAAACAACCGAAGGAATCTCTACGTGGTAGAAGGTAGCAATGTTCTGTGATGCTTCTCCCCACCTCCTTCCCTGAGCCGGCTGGTCAGAATGGGATGGAATGAGTAGTTTTCCTTTGCCCTGCAGAAGCCAAATGCTCTGCCTCACCCATGTGGACCCCGTATGGGGTTCCCTACGACCCCTCGCTTCTTCTGTGTTCTCAGCAGAGTATGTTTGATGCTCTCATTTGGGCAGAATGCAAGATGAGCATCTCAGCCGCCCGCGTCTCTTCCTCCCCGTGGGGCCACAGGAGCCAGGTTGTTGCCTGGGCTCCTTCAGTCCTGGCCTCAGCACCGACACGCCCCGCAACCTCTTCAGGAGTGCATCTCCTTCCGGGGAGCAAGGTGGTTACCCAAGGTCCCCGCCCATCATTAGCTGCTGCGACTTCAGGGCTGGACGCCTGCCAGCCGTCTCTTCCCGCCTTCTCCACTCTGCTTCTATCTGTCATCTGATGGCTGGAAGCCACGAGCCCTCTCCAAGGCAGTCTACTTAGGATTGCCTCCTCCGCCAAAGTCAGAAACCAGCTGCACAGGGTTTGCTCAACCCCATGGGGTGTGGTGCAGAGGGAGGCAATGCCACCGCCAGGCCCCCGAGGATGTCAGCGCCTACCTTTAAGCATCCTCCAACCAATCCCCCCCGAGTCCTTACCTAAAGGAAGTTTCCTCAGAGCCGCTCAGCAGAGCGAAGGGCCCAGCCTTTCACCCACTCGCTCACTCCTTCATCAGTGTGGCGTTTGTTCATGCACTGCCAATTCCACAAGCATCTATTCTCTTCTCTTCCACAAACATTTACATCTGGCTCTTCATTCCAGAATTTCTGCTGAGTCACAACTGTGAGCTGGCAGTGAGGTGCCTGTTCAGTTCTCTAAATCTGCTTCCCTGGGTTTGGCTTCACCTTGGCCGTTTGACCTTGACCTGATTGATTTCAGAGAAGCTGGTGGAATTGGGCGGGAGGCAGCGGGGTGCACGGAGGAAGGTGGCTTAGCTTCAGAGGGGCCACTCGGGGCCTGCGGCTGGAGCAGTTCACTCTGAATGGGAGCCTTTGTCCTCTGCTGGCACTACCCTGGTGGGGCTGAGAATGTGTGCCTGGCCCTGTGGCCTCACGAGGGCCGGAGGCATGACAGGTCGCTGCGACTTCTGGCATGAAGAAGGAGTTGCAGGCTCGTGGCCCTCGGGCATGGCTCCCGGCCCTGCCACTCACTCACTCAGAATTCCCCTCGGATTTGGAGATCTGTGAGCAAAGTGACAAAACATCATTATTTTCTCTCAGTGTAAACATTCTTTTTCTTGGGTTTTTTTTTTGGGAGCAAAACAAAATTAAAAGGAAAAAGAGCCAAAAGTAGCAACACCCAGGGCTAAACTGTAGGCCTGAGGAAAACAAACACGGTTAGAAATATGTTCGCTGTCTCTGTGATGGCTGTGTGATTTTGAGCAAGTTATTTAACTTCTCTGGGCCTTGTGCTGCTTATAAGATCCAACATTGCTGTTGTAAGGAATAGCTCTTTGTGGATGCGTGTGTGCCTTCATTTATATGGTTTTCTGAGCCTTCTTACAAAAACAGTATAAAAAGCCCTAAAGGCACTAAATAATGTTGTATACCATGCTGTGGGTGGTAGAGTGGTATTGCATTCAAGGAGCCAAGCTTGCTGTTATTTTCTGTTTTTCCGGAAAGTTAATGGGAAACACAGAGTTCTATTGTTAAGCAAACCTTCTCCTTTTCCAGTGGGGCGAATTCTCCCGGCGCACGCCCAGCCGAACGGCGTCAGGTCCCTGGCTTTGCCCGTTGAGATACCAGAACCTTTGGAAAAGCTCCCGGAGCTGTTTTGCTCTCAGCAGAGACAGAAAACTCCAGCAGAGAGAGCAGACTCCAGCATGAGGGGAGATGAGGTAGCTGGGTTTTGTTACTCAGCAATCAACAAAAATGAGGCAAATGAGAGAGCCTTCCAAAAAAATACTCCTACTTTCCAGGGAGAAACATCATTTGAGATGTTACACTGTTTGCCATTTGACTGTCTGAATTCATACCCCACGCACGTGGAAGAGTCAGGCAGGTGTACGTAAGGGGAAGACCAACCCAGGAAGCGGGAACGTTAGACTGTGCAAGTCGCGGACCCTGCACCAAGTAGAGTTTACTGCTGGGTGCCAGCCGGGCGACCGCGGCACAAGAAGGACGCATCCGGCCAAGAAGCACAATGTGCCTCACAGGTGGTATTTCACTCTTCCCGGATCAGTTCTTCTTGGTGTAGGGTGGGGACGAGCAGGGGAACACATGACCGCCCCCTGGGAGTTTTTCAAACCTCACACACCTCTCTCTTCTCCTCCCTGTCCTTCACAGAGATGTCCGTGCCCTCCTGTTGAGCAGCATTGTGCTTTTCGGGGACATTCTCCCAAAGACAGCCTGAGGTACTTCCACGCCATTAGTGGATCAGGGGATAGCAAAATGAAATTCTGCTGCTTCCCACCAACTAAAACTCCTCCCCAGGGCAGAACCCCAGCCCAGGTGATGGGGTCAGCACTGACTTCCGGGGCTCGTCGGTCTTTATGAATTTGACCCTTTGCATTTAATTAAAAGAAATCATCAGGGCCAGCCCGTGGCCGAGTGGTTGGGTTTACGTGCTGTGCTTCGGCGGCCCAGGGTTTCGCCGGTTCAGGTCCTGGGCGCAGACATGGCACCAATCGTCGGGCCAAGCTGGGGTGGCATCTCACGTGCCACAACTAGAGGGACCCACAGCTAAAAATACACAGCTATGTGCCGGGGGAGCTTTAGGGAGAAAAAGGAAAAATAAAATCTTAAAAAAAGAGAGAGAGAGAGAAATCGTTTATGCTTATAGGCAATGTGAAGTTATTGGTAGCCGTGGGGGACTGTAAGGTCACGGATAATTGATACCCGCCGATAACCCCCAAACCTCATTTGGATCAGTAATTTCAAGTCCCCTCCAAACAAGCTGTCTTGGAGCTGCTAATACTGTGGGTCCGTCGGCTCGTGCGCTCCTGCTTCAGTCCACCTCCCAGCGGCCGCGCTGAGGACTGAAAAGTCCCCTGGCAGACGGCCGGCCAAGGAAGGAGTGGCAATGTCCCCCAGCGCAGAATAGCTGGGTTGCTGTCTTCACGTGCCCCACTTCAAGTACAACAAATACCAGAAAAACCAAATCCAAAAACCTACAAATCAGTGCACGATGAGCACTGCAAACCTACATGTATTACAAACAGATTCTGCTTCATATACAGGCCCATTATGAGATTCTTTAGGCCAATGGTTATTAATTTCTACAGGCTCTCAGACTCTTTTGAGAAATTAAAGAAAGCTGTGGACCCTCTTCCCAGAAAATGGTGTTCACACATATATAAATAAAATTTCACTGACAATGTTTGAGGTTTCACAGGACTGCTCAGCAGCTTGTAGATACAATTCAATATATTAGGCCTAATGTGAAGAACAAACAAAAGTAATCCCTTTCTTCTATTAGCTTACAACCTATAAGAAAGAATAGTATCCTATAGAAGACTGACTGTGTTAAAGGTTGTAATAAAAAGCATATGGTGCACCAATAAAATGTATACATAAGTTAATTACATGTATTTTATCAGGTAGCGTGAACAGGTATTAACCAAATCTGTTTGGCTTAAAGACTACACTCTAATATCCTTGTAAAAACTACTTCTCTCTCTCTCTCTCCCTCTCTCTCTCTCTCTCTCTCTATATATATATACATATCTGTTATTAATATCTGAAGTCGGTTGGGAACCTCTGCATAGCTACTCAAGAGGGCAGAGTGAAGATCAATTATTTCTGACAAGCACAGGGTTGTCGAAAATGACATCACAGAGGACATTAGAATGGAATCCTGAGTGTGATTTGAAAAGAATTTCAGGAGGCGGAAAGACATAACATTAATGTGTTAGGAGCCACAACCAATGGCAGGTGAACCAGCAGGAAACATTCTGCCTCTCTGGGATTGAAAGGCATTGGCACTTATCAAAATTTAGACACACATCCAATGCACAGGTGATAGGTCTATTTGAAAGCCATTTTCTCCTGCCTTTCCTCATAATTTCATCTAAAGAAATGTGTTCCCTCCACAAAAGGGGTCCTTGCAAACTCCACCTGAAATGTTTTCGTGGCTCCCCAGGCCATGGGTACCGATGGCCTCTCCCTAGAGGAGGAGGTTGAAATGAAGTGCCAGGTCGACGTAAGTGCACCTGTGCACGTGTCAAATGCTGCCCCGCCGGGGAGAGAAGTGACCACAGCTTTAGAGGACACGGTGCCCAGGTCAGGAGGGCCAAAGCTGGAGGATTTCACTTTGCAGAAGTTGATACTAGACAAATTCAGCCTTTACGGTGCTTTGCACAGAATAGCTTGTGAAAATTATTTCTTGAATAAATTAAAATCACACTTGTGAAGAATTGCAAAAGTTAAAACTCCTTACCCACCCCTTAACAACGAGACCTGGACTTACTTGCTCATCTGTCTCTTTTTTATCAAAATTTTATTATGAATATTTATACCAACTGTTTAAAAAATTAGATCTGTTTTAAATTAGAAAACAGATCTTTTTGTTTTTGTTTTAAATAGAATCTAAGATCAGACTCCCATAAAATGGGGGAGCTGCTCTGTTAAGGCAGAGTGGCAGGGCTGGGTGGGAGGAGAAGCAGGACTCACCACTCAATCCTCCTCCAACATGTGGGCCTTGGACCAGCAGCATCAGCATCGCCTAGGAGCTCGTGCGAACTTCAGCATCTCAGACCTCGCCCCAGAGCTGCTGAGTCAGAGCCTGCCCAGGTGATTCAAATGCACAGAAAAGTTTGGGAAGCTCTGCTCTAAGGAACCTGAAGCCTTGTGTTGTGCAGGGTTTATCATTGAAAAAGATGAACCAGAGGTTGAGGTTATTTTCATTTTGAGGTGGAAATAAATTACAGGCAACATTGTTTTCTCTGGCAGTTTATGAACAGGGAGAGACCCCACGATCGATCATCCTCTGCCAAAGATGAGGGCAGGTCAAGTCACTCAGAATACTGCTCAGGCCTGCTCACCTTTCCAGGAGCCACAGCACTTCGCCTCTGTCACTTAAGCTCTGCTGCTTCTGTCTTTGGGGTCCCATCGACCCCACTGAAATCACTGAGCCCATTTCAGAAGTAGCAATCTACCACTTTCCCCCTGCCTACAGTGGGCAACCAATACAGTGCCTATAAAGATGTTGGCATCTCTGTCACCAACATATTCCTCTGGGCCACCTTGGGGGCACGGTCAGAAGGTAGGTGAGCAGCTTAATAAATCCGTATCTCCCCGTCTGTGTGCTTCTTTTAAACATATCTAAGCATTTCTGGCATCTTCACTTAATTTCATGCAAGCTACCTACATTTCAGTCAACCAAACAAGAAAATAGAATCATCCCCAGCTATTCAAAAATCAAAAATCTCAAATAAGTGTACCCATATTGATAAATTTTACCCCAAAATCATGGCAAAGGGACGGTGGTCCGGAGGTCCCTAGAAATGAGATAGTTCTAGGCAACCCGCCAAGGTTCTGCCGGATTCATAGAACCAAAAACAAACCAAAAAAACCCCAACAACGAAGAGCCAACGAAACCTCTTGGCCTGATAAGTGGGGGCCGTGAGACTGACACTGAGGGTTTGAGTTACTGTTGCAGAGTCGTGGCCTCTCACCCAACCCAGGGTCAGTTCAGAGACACAAAATGAGGGCATGTGGTACCTTTGAAGAAAGACTTTGCAACAACACACAAGTGCACAATATTAGTCTTCCCTTTGGCCATCTTGAAAAGGGGCCCCTGGCCATTATGAAGTTAACTATCCTGTCACTGGATCCTGGCTGTAAGCTAGTGTGAACGTCTGGGGCCTGGAAATGCCACTATGGTTTACCAGATAGAGGTGGGGCCTTAAAAAGTTTACCTGATAAAGAAGTTTCAGATCAAGTTTGTCCCACTGTGGACTCAGTGCATTCTTGAAGTCACCTGTGGTTATTGCCATCGTTCCTGAGTTCATATTTGGAACAGACATACTTGAGAATCCCCACAATGTCTCCCTGAAGACAGGGAGGAACAACCAAGTGGAAACCTATGGAGCTACCCTTCCCAACTAAAATAACCAACCCAAGGCAATGCACCACCCAAGGGGAGATCTCAGAGAAGATTACCACTTGGAAGATGCAGGAGAGGGTTCCTATCATCTTCCGACGCCCCTTGGTCTGTGTGGAAGACAGATGAATGTCTTGGAGAACAGCAGTGGACCATTGTAAAGTCAGTCTAAAGGGGACTCTAACAGCAGATGCCTTTCCAGATACAGACTATGTACAGGAGCAAATTAATATAACTGCTCGAACCTGGTGTACAGCTATTGATCCAGAAAATACTTCTTCCTCTCTTACCGTAAGCAGAGAATATCAGAAACATTTTTCTTTCACCTCGCAGGGATGGCAATGCACTTTCACTGCCTTACTCGAGGCTCCATCAGTTCAATGCCTTTGCATCATGTTTAGTCTGCAGAACATTTTGCCACTGATCCACTGCATCGATTATGTCATTCTGGTAGGACAAATGAGAAGGAAGTAGCAGGTACCTAGATACCTTGATATGATATATGCATATTGGAAAGTGGGAGACGAGCTCCATGAAAACGTTAGAGTCTGGTGGCTGAGTCAAGTTCCAGTGTATAGGATAGAAATCTGGGGCACAATAGGCTATCCCCTTTGCTACTAAATACAAGTTCTGTGCCTTGCACCCCCATCATTAAAAAGAGGTGCAAAGCTTGGTGAGTATCTTTGTATGAGAGAGATAGCTTATTCCAAATTTGGTTGTACTGATGCAAGTCATTTATTCGGTAACCACACAGTAGCCAGTTTTGAGAGGGCCCAAAGCAAGAGCAATCTCTCCCAGCTTTGTCACTTGGGACTTAAGACCTAGTACCTCAGAATGTCTATGATAGAACACAGTGCAATATAGAGCCTGTAGCAAGACCTGATAGAGGAAAACAACACAGGTCCTGCGTTTTGGAATACATCTATGTCTGTCCCGTTGAGGAAGAGCTTTTGGATTGCTGCCGGTACCTTTTAGAGTCTGAATGCATGTGAAACTTAAAGTGTCGTGAACTTGTTATTTTGGCCTACCAATCCACCTGTCATTCACGTCCAGAAGTGCTCCATCATCGGTAGCAGTGAACTATCCAAATTGGACCTGAGAAAGTCCTGAAAGTATAAGTAATTTGCATTCATGCGTGGCTTCTGCTCCCATGCCATCTAGTCCTGCAGTGTCACCACCTTTCTTTCAACCTACACCTATGGCCTCATGTGACACTCCATAGGACCAGATGACTGAGCAAGAAAGTAATTCAACCTCAGTCTGCAGATAGTTCTACATATGTGGACTTGAGTTAGAACCACCACAGCATTACACCCTCAGTTAGAGATGGCCCTGAAGCCCAGTGGGGAGGAGAAGTTGTCTTGAGGGCAGAATTTTGGGATACATCTGATTGTCCACTTTATCTGGAAGGAGAAGTGGCTGGATGTGTGGCTCTATGCTGATTTGTAAGCAGTGCCTGACTGCTGAGCCAGGTGCTCAAGGGCATGGAAAGCTCCAAACAAGAGAATTACCGACAAGGATGTTTATGAAAAATACTTGTGCATTGACCTCTCAGAGGGTCCCAGAGCATGGAGACTTTTGTCTCATGTGATATTCACCAAAAGGCCCCTCAGCAGAGGTAGCTAGCATGGCCCAGTCTGTGGATGCCATTCAGCTGTCTCTCCAGGTACCCATTCCTGCGGGGAGCAGAGAGTCACCTGGCAGCAGATGGCTAACATTGGACCCCTCTCATCATGAAGGAGGCAGTGTTCCTTCCTCACAAGAGCAGATACTTTTAAAACATGGATCTGCTTTATCAGCCTTTCTCTACTTCTTCCAAAGACACCAGCAACAGGCTTTTTGAATTACGTTTCATCGCGTGTTCCACTCAACATTACTTCTGACCAAGGAATTTCATTTCACACCAAAAGGAGACAGTCAACGGCTTTGTCCACGGGGCTCACTGGTCTTTCTGTGTTTCTCATCACCCAGAAGCAACCAGTCTTGAAGAACAGTCTAGAAGAATGGCCTATGGAAGGCTCACAGCACCCGGTGAGAGACAATACTCTGTGAGGCTGCACTGCTCCCCGGGGAGGCAGGACATCCCTTGAACCAGTGACTAAAGAAAACCAGAATACAGGAAGTAGGATAGCCAATCTCACTATTACTCTTAAGGGCCATCTGCAACGGAGTCATCTAGATCCACCAGACCTCAGACCCTTTGTGCATGAAGGTTCTCGTCACCTCTACAGGTAAAGAATCCCAACAAAGGGAGACTGTGATTGAGGGCAAAAGAAACATAGAATGGATAGTAGAGGAGGGGGATTTACTCATACCAACTGTGGCCTTCTGGCCCGTTGTGAAGACTAATATTGTAATAACTACTCATGCATTTTATTCACTTCTGTTAGGTACAGACATATGCATACTAACCAACATTCCTTTTTCCCCTCACTCTTTTCTCTGTTATTTTACATAGAGTATATTGTCGATTGTTAACTGTATATTTCGATGTTCGAGTTTCAGGAAATCAAAATGAGATTGGGACTGAACTGGAAGAGGAGAGAACATCGCCAGAAGCCGAAGACTGTCAGGAGAGGAGCCGGGGTCTCCTCTTTTGAGGAAAAGATGAAATGTTTGTACCTGAAGGGTCACATTATGTCAGGAAAATGTGCTATCATTCCTGATGAGAAGTTCAACCACAGAAGGGAGGGTGCACGTGCATGTTGAGAAACCCAAGGGATGGACTGCTGTGGGTACCATGGACCAGCTCTCTCTGCATCCATCCCGGCTCCCTGGTGTGTGCCAACCAATCCTACAAAGGCCAGAGATGTAAAAGTTGCATTTCCATGATTGTATTGCCACTAAGACCTGCCAATTTGATGCGCTCAGGCCAAATTTGAATTGGAAGCCAGGAGAAGTAGAAAGAGAGGCAGGTGTGAAGCATCCATCTGGGACGGGATCTTGGCAGAGGCTGCTAGCAGCAACCTGTTTTAGCAGCTCCCTTCAGCTTTCCCGGTTGCTGCAGAGGCCAGCACTCTGTTCCTTTGCCTTCTGTGGCCCTGGTGGAAAAGCTCCCACTCACAGCAGAGCTATAAACATGAGTCTGGGGGCCGAGAGTCTCTGAGACTTCCACAGAAAGCCCTAACAACTGTGTAAACATCTCAGACCTCGTACCAATCCCTTCCTGCTTAAGCTAGAGAGGTTTCTGTTCTCTGACACGAGCCCTGGCTGATGCTCTGGGAGGGGTCAATGTTAACAATGGAAGCTCCAGAAACATAAGAACTGATTTCCATTTAGGCACTATAGACTATTTATGGATGCTTATAATGAGAAATAAAAAGAATCTATCAATTGTATAAACCTATTATGTAAAGGGCATTTTTCAAAAGGCTTTAGACGATACGTAGGTCTACTACTCATTATGACCCTTCACCTCTGAAAACAAGTGCATGTCAGGGCTCAAAATCCACAGTGTATTTGTATTTAACAATGTGGAGTCACTACAGATGTAAGTGTGCCCTCACGGCGGAGGCAGCGTGCCTGGGGCTTCGGTGTGACTGAGCCGGGCCAGGTTCAGACAGCGGGCCTGCCGCTCGCCGACTAGGAGACTTGCCCTCCCCGGGCTGTATTTTCTCCTTCTTGGTGATCATTATCGTACCTGCCTCCCATGGCTGTTGCAAAGGTGAACTGCACTCACGTGTGTAAACGCTTGGAAGAGTGTCTGGGCCCAGTAAACACTGCACGTGTCTGCTGTTATTACTATTGCGGTTATTTTATATTAACATGTTGCCTTCTGGTCTTAACAGTAAAAGGAAGATGCAGAAAATATGAGGACAGAAAAAAAAGATATACTACATTGTGTTGGAGAAAATATAATATTTTTAGGTGCCAAATGTCCCCTAGACGTAACGCCTTACAGGAGGACCTGACGACGTGTTGCCGCCCCCAGGTTGGCGTGCTGAAAGGAAGCCCACTGCCTGCGGAGAGCTCGTCATCTCCCGACGTGCAGCCAGGTAGCGCTCTGCCCGGAGTCAGAGCATCTGCAGGCAGGGCCCACCTCTGCCACCACCACTGACTCGCTGTGAGTGGAGCACGCTGGACCTTAGTTCTGTCCTCTATCGGGTGAGTCTCTGAGCTGGGAGGAGTAAGCCCTCCCTGCCACCCCCAGCAACGTCATCAGGCCGGATGTAACCAGGGTTGTAAACATCTTCTGTGAGACGTCAGAAGACACATGACAGTAAGGGGTCCCCTGACGCCTGTGGCCCTCAGTGCTGGCCTGTCCTCACTGGCCGGCACAGCAGCCACTCGCTTCATGTGGCTGTTGAGCTCTTGCAACATGGTTGGTGTGACTGAGGCACTGATTTTTACATTTTATTTATTTTTAATTGTTTTAGGTTAAATAGTCCCACGTGGCTAGTGACCGCATGGGGCTGCACAGCTCTAGACTGCTCCAGCAAGTCAGGGACTGTGTCCGTCTTCTTCCCCACTGCGACCAGGGTGCTCAGGCTGCTGGTCATTGCCCAATAAATGTGATAAGTAAATGAGTGGCCAAATGACCAACAGCCTGGTGGCATCATTTCCATCTATGTGAGAAGTTGATGATCTGGTTCTGTCCGTACCACCCAGAGCAGAGAGAACTCAGGACATGCGGCAAGGCTGGACCAGGGGAGAAGGGCAAATGTGGGGTCTGTTCCTGTGGGTCCTGTCTCCTCAGGTCTGTGGGTGAGAACTCACAGCGCTCGTTGCAAGGTCACAGGTCGAACCTGGCAAATCGACTCTGGGAAACGACTGTAGAGCACATGTCAGTGCTCTGTCCGATCCCACTGGATCCATTGGGGGGCCACCTCCGCCCCACTTTAGTGTGCTTTTGCTTCAACAGCCAGCACCTGCAGCTCCTGCTAGCAGGACTGCCCTCAGATGACTCAGCTTCTCCGCCCTGCAGCATGCAGAGAGCTGGAAGTGCCCCAGAAGCCCTGCACAGGTGTCCCCTAACCATTGCACCAGCAGGCCCAGCTCCCTTGCTCAGGCTGGGAGACACAGAGCTGTGACCTACCCTCCAGGGTTCCCGCAGGAGCAGGCTGAAGCTGCTCTGGGTGGACTTGGCCTGAGAGCACATCCTGCCTGGCTTCCTCCCCTTCCTGGCCCTGCGGACCCCACTCCCTCACTGCTCTCCCTGGCAGCACTTTCTAGGTAATGGCTTGAGTGCAAATCCTCCTCTGAACATCTGTTCCAGGAACCTGACCTAGGAGGACTCTGCTGACCAAACTCAGAAGAGGCTGAATAATTCAGGAGATGGCCAATTTGCTACCTGACCCGACGAGCGGCCTCTGTCCAGGTGTAGTGCTCTCAGGGAACCAAATTGAAGTCCAAACGTCCCTGGATGAACCAGACCCAGAGCAGAGCGGGGGATTTTCCGTGATGTTTCCACCGACTCCAGGTAGCCTGTGGCCTCACCAGTCTAGGAGAGGAGTGTTACCCTGGAGGGACGGTGCTAGAAGCAGCCTCCCGCCCCCTCGGCAGAGACGCACAGACACGTTCTTTGGCTCCCTACAGGGTATGTGCCCAGAAGTCCCCACCCTTTGATTTGGATCACACAACAGGATCTCAGGCCGTGACCAGACACTTGAGCCGGGACAGAGACAGTCTTCTTTCAGTCTCTGCCTTCCAGGCATGTTTTCTTGAGGCTACTCTCTGGTCACTGTGCTAGTCAGGATTCTCCAGAGAAACATAACCAATAGGGTGTATATAGAGGCAGAATTATTTTAAGGAATTGGCTCATGGAATTGTGGGGGCTGGCAAGTCTGAAATTTGCGGGGCAGGTGTCAGACTGGAGGCCCAGGGCAGAGTTGATAGGTATCTCGAGTCTGAAGGCACCTGGAAGCAGGATTCTCTCTTCCCTGGGACTTCTCGGTCTTTCTCTCTTAATGCCTTCAACTGATTAGATGGGGTCCACCCACAATTTGGAGGGTAATCCGCTTTACTCAAAGTCTACTGATTTAAATGTTAATGTCATCTAAAAAATAATACTTTCATGGTGATATATAGACTGACCTTTGATCAGAACCTGGGTGCATAGCCTAGCCAAGTTGACACATAAAATTAGCCGTCACAGCCCCTTTGATTAAACTGTTTCCTGCACCCTAATTTAGGATGCACTCTGCCCTCCCTTACGGAAACTTGGACAACTCACTACTGTTCCCAGCAACATGCCATCGCCCCTCATTCGTCTTGTGCCGCTTCTTGTTGACTTCAGCTTTCTGATCTGAATCCCAGATTTTCCTGGTTATGCCTTCTCTGGGACTTGTGTCTGCCACACAGACTACACTGAACGGGGGCAGAAGAGTGTAGACATTAAGAACCTGGGCTCCAGAGTCAGATGTGGCTTTGAATCCCAGTTCTGCCAATTACCCACTGTGGGATTTGAAGCAGGTGATTTAGCCTCTCTGAGTCTGTTCCCAAGCAGCAAAACAAGGGCAGCAAAGCATCTAAAGGATGTTGGAAGGAGCCAATGGAATCATCCCTTCTACTAACACTTATTGAACACCTCCTGTGAGCCAAGCGCTGCGGGAGGCCCAGACACAGCGCTGGCAAAGGAAGAACGGAGGTCTGAGTCTGAAGACCTACAGTCAGGAGGGGAGCTTACATGGAAGCCATCTGTCACGGGCCCAGACACACGGTCCGTTGTAGCTGTCATCATTTACTGCTGAGAGCCGTGGCTTGACAACAAAGGCCTTCTCTGAGCAGGCAGAAAACCACCGTCCATCTCCTGAGGAGAGCAAAGAAGTGACACAGTGCTGCCAGGACACAGGCTATGGTCACTCAGACTCCATCGTGGCCCCTAGTGGATCCCAGCAAAACAAAGATATTGTCTACCTGGGCAGGTGACTTTTAATTTGACAAAAAGGGGAACCAGCAAGGTATTTTGGGGGGACTGACCTATAATTACCATCCTTCTTTTAGGCAGTTAGGATTTAGGGCATCAAAACCAGGACATACGATCTAAGTGTATTTGGGGGAACAATGGACAAGAGATAGATGAAATCGCAATTCTCCCAGCAGACCGATGGTTCGCGGCCCCTGAAGAAGCAGGCTTTCTTAAGCTCATCTCAAGGAACCTGGTCTGCCAAATCCACCCGTGCTTAGCGTGAAGTTTTTCCCTTGTATTTCTCACCTGTGTTATTAAGACTTTAATTCTAATGAGGTGTTTACTTGATTGAACTCGTGTGGGAAGTTCAATGGCAAACCAAACAGGATCCTTGTCCCGTGGAGACTTGTCAGTGGGGAGACAGATAGCACAATCACATTGACTTAATTACAGATGAGATGAAAGAAAAGGGCAGAAGTTATAAACCTAGAACAGGGAACATAATTTGGATGGAGGGCATGGAAGGTGTATTGGTCAGGGCTTTTATTAGCATGTAACAGTGACCGATTCTGGCTGATTTAAACAGGAAAAAAAATGTGCTGAAAGGCCACTGGGTAGTCACTGGTTTGCTGGAAGGGCTGGAGAAGCTGGCTCAGATGCTCCACGGTCATATGACAAGACGGGCTGGTGAGGACACTGCTGCCCCAGGGAGCGCAACAGTGGACCCCCAGACCCGGTGCCGGAGGCTACGGCCAGCCACCACCCCCTCCTGACTCGGAAACGGCTGTCTCTTCAGGGTTCCTGCTTCTTTGCATCACTAGCCCTTGATCCAATATCTCGGAGGAATCATCGAACGCAGAAAGCCTTAATCACTTATCTGCCCCCTCGCTCAAATAGACTCAGAAAATTTTCTGTGTTCTTAAAGGAAATACTTCCCCTTAGGCTGTAAACTCCACAAGGTTCTTAAACCTTGCAAGAGAAGTTGTTCCATACGTTTATTTTGAAGAGAACTGAATTGAATAAAACAATTGCCACATAGAAAAATAAATTTGATAATTATCCATTATCTTTTGAAGTAGGAACAGCAGAGGGAGGTCAGCATCATACTCTTATTTGACAGTGTTTTGGGAGTACCAGACAATAAAATTGCACAAAAGAAAGAAAGAAATGGTACAAAAATAGGAAAAGAGGAAGTAAAACTATTAGATTCAGATTTTTTTATTGCATGTTAGAAAACCCAAAAGAGTTTATTTAAAAGTAATTACGGAAAAATCAGCAAGAGATATCAGTATGATGGCCAGTTACTAATTTAAGAAGCAAAATCATTAGTTTTCAGATACAAATAACAACCAGTTAGAAAATATAATGGGAGAAAATTATCTATTTATAATTGCAACCAAAATGATACATCTAGGAATTAGCTTTTTTAAATGTGCATGGTTTTATAGAAGTAAAATATTAAACCTCTACTGTTGTATATAGAAACATTAAATAACAGGAAAAACATATAGTGTTCTTAGATGGAAAGCTTTGATATTGCAAAGATCTCCATTCTCCTTAAGCTATAAAACTAATGTGAACCCTACAAAAATACCAACAAGACTCTTTTTTTCTCTAGGCCAGTGGCTCTCAATTATGGGTACTCACCCCTCCCCCACCCCCAGCAATCTCATGACTGGGGAGGAGACTGCTGCTGGCATCCAGCGGGTGGAGGCCAGAGATGCTGCTATAAACACCTTACAATCCCGGGACAGCCCCACAGCAAAACGTCAATAGTGCTGAGGGAGAGAAGTCCTGAGCTAGAAAACCTGATCTTCATGTTCCTGGTTGCAGGTAGAGAGAAGGAGGGGGTCATGCAAGACTAATGAGGAAAATTCTTGGGGGGAAAACATGTGTCATGTTAAGGAACTAGCCTATTTACATGTGCATAAGCATTCTCAAGAACCTGCAGTGGTTGAAACAGTAGAGTTCTCATCCTTGGCACTATTGACAGTTTAGGCCAGTAATTCTTTGCTGTGGGGGGCTGTCCTGCACATCGTAGAATGTGGAGCAGCATCCATGGCCACTATTCACTAGATCCCAGTAGCACTCCTCTCCCCTAGGTTACAAAAATATAAAATGTTCCCAGACTTTGACAAATGTCCCCGGGGGGATGGGGAAAAATTGTCCCTGAATAAGAACCACTGAAATAGACATCTTAATGGAACTGAATAGAGGATCTAGAAATAGATGTAAATACGCATGGGAATTTGATGCAATAAAGTCAACATTCCAAATCAGTTGGAAAAGGACAGAAAGTCAAGAAATGGTTTGGTTACAACTGTCTAATCATCTGGAAAGATGCCTCTCTTGTATCAGGAAAAAATTCCACATGGATCAAGTATTTGAATGTAACAAAAATGAAATTATGAAAGCACTAGGATTAAACTTGGGAGAATTCTTATTTGGGGAGGAGAGATGCTCTTTATAATGTATGCATAAAACCCAGAAAAATGAAGAAGAAAGATAAATAAATCTTCTGTCATAAAAATTGAAACTTCTCCATGGGAGAAAAAATACCATAACCTTAAGGCAAAAAACTAATAACAAGCTGATTAAAAGAGAGAGAAAAGAAAGTATTTCACAATCAAAGAGGTATTTCTCTGAATATATAAAGAGCTCTTTCAAATCAACAAGAAAAGACTACCAATACAAAAGAAAAATGGGCATAGGACATGAAAAGAAAAATATATACATGGTTTATAGCAACTGTGAAAGGTAAATAATGTCTTGATACACACCCCCACTCCCAAAGACTCCCACATGGTAACCCCTAGAACCTGTGTGTGGTACATTGCATGAAAGAGGGATTAAAGGTGCAGGTGGAATTAGGGCTGGTAATCAGCAAACAGAATGGCTAGCCTGGATATCCAGGTGGGCCCAGTGGAACCACAAGGGTCCTTCAATAGGGAAGGGGGAGGCAGAAAATTCAGAACAGAAAGACGGCACCATGAGAAAGACTCAACCAGACATTGCGGGCTTTGAAGATGGAAGGGGCCATAAGCCAAGGAGTGTGGGTGGCCTCTAGAAGCTGGAAAAGGCAGGGAAACATATTCTCCCCTAGCCTCTTCTGAAGCAATAACTATTACACATTCCTGTATATCCTGCTATATACATGTACATATATGTGTATATGAAATGTGTGAATGTATAAAGCTGACTTTTCAATAGATCAAGAGAAGTCAGAAGATAATGGAAGGATATCTTCAAACTCTAAAAGAAAATAACTACCAATCTAGAGTCCATGATTCAGTGGAAATATCTTTCAAAATAAAGGCAAACTTTTGCTATTTACTAGCTGGGTAACATTGAAAATCTCTAGCAATCTCAGTTTTCTTATTTGTAAAGTGGAGTTTTCTTATTTGTAAAGTGTAAAGTAATATCCACTTCATTGGACTGTTGTAAATATTTAGTGAAAAGTAATATAGGATACTAAACACAGTGCTTGGCACAAGCGATTATTCAAAAATGATATTGTTAATGTTAACTAACATTTTCCCAATTAATAACTTAAAAGCAAAGTAAAGATGTTTTTAGACAAACGAGAACTAAGAGAATTTGTCACAAGTATACCGATTCTAAAAGAAATACTAAAGAAGTTTACCGTGAATGAGGAAAATCATCCTGATTGGAGCAGAGCGATGTAGGAAGGAATAAAGAAGAATAGAGAAAATACAAGAATAAAACAGTAATGATACCGATGTCTGTATTACTTTGCCAGGGCTGCCATAATAAATACCACAGACTGGGCAGCTTAAACAATGGAAATTTATTTCTCACAGCTCTGGAGGCTGGAAGTCTGAGCTGAAAGCGTCAGCAGGGTGGTTTCCTCTGAGGCCTCTCTCCTGGGCTTGTAGACGGCTGCCTTCCCCCTGGTCTTCCCTCTGTGTCTGGTTCTAATCTCCTCTTCTTAGAAGGACACTAGTCATATTGGCTTAGGACCCATCCTCATGACTTCCTTTAACCTTAATCAGCTCTTTAGAGACTCTACCTGCAAACACAGTCACATTCTGAGGCACTGGGTGCTAGAAATTCAGCATGGGAATTTGAGGGGGGAGACACAATTCAGCCCACAACAATGTCTTTAGGAGGTTAAAACACATGCAAAATTAAAATATATGAATAAAATAGTACAAAAGGTGGGAAAGGAGTAAATGGAGTTAAAATGCTGTAAAGTTCTAGAGTTGTTCAGGAACTAGTAAAATTATAAGTTATAATAGACCTATAATAAGGTAAGGCTGTATGCTGTAATCTCTAGGCTGATTACAGAGAGAATGATGAAGAAAGAAATATAAATAATAATAAAAATGAATTAATCCAAAAGAAGTCAAGAAAAGAAAAAGAAAAATTTAAAAGCATAGCAAATAGAAACGAACAGTATATGGTACATTTAAATTCAAATATGTTTGAAATCATCTTAAATATAAATAGAATAAATACTCCAGTTACAACACAATGATTGTCAGACTGGATTTTTCAACAACAGCAACATCATGCTGCTTATGAGCGACAGCTTAATACATGGTTAGGTGTGAGAACCAGGATGTTTGAGAGTAAAATGATACATCTTTCAAACATTAATCAAATGAAAGCAAGTGCAACTATGCTATTGTCTGACAAGTAGATTTTAACTGAGAAAGCATTGCTAAAGATAAAGAGTAATATGTAATAATGATAAAAGGATCTATCCCTCAGGAAGACACAATTCTGAATTTGAATGTGCTTAAAAATATAGGTTTAAAATGCATAAATCAAAAACCAAGAGAATTATAAGAAGAAATACATAAATTCATAATCATAGTGAGAGAATTTAACACCTCTCTCTTTAATTAATAGAACAAGAGAACAAGAATATCAATAATTATGTAAAGGATTTGAACAATGTAATTAATAAAGCTGACGTAAGTGATACATGTGAAATACTTCACTCAATAACCATAGAATATGTTATTTTCAAGTGCACTTTGAACATTTCCCAAAGTTGATCTGAGCCATACAATCTCTGAAAATTTCAGAGGATTGAAATCACACAGAATACGTTCTCTGACCAGATTAGAATTAAACAAGAAAGACAGAGATAACTAGAAAATCCCTGATACTCAATATACAGTAAACAATACGCTTCTAAAAATATCCATTGGTCAAAGAAGAAATCACAGCATAATTTAGAAAATATTATTAATTGATTGACAATTAAAGTAGGACATGTCAAACCATGTGAGATACAGCTAAAGCCACAACAAGAGGGATATTTAAAGTTTTAAGTGCATATATTGAATCTATGAACCAGTTTGAAGAGAAGCGACATCTTTTCAATATTGTCTTCTAATTCATGAACATGGTTTATCCTTTCATTCATTCAGGAAATTGGCAAGTTGATTTAAATTTATACATACATGTGCAAACAACTAACAATAACTAAGACAATCTTATCAAGAAACAAAGCTGGAAAACCCACACTATCAGCTATTAAGACTTATAAAGTCACAGTAGGTAAGATATTGTGGTACTACTGCTGGTGCAAGAATAGACAAATAGACCAATCAAATAGGATGGAGAGTCAAAAAACAAATACTCATTTACAGGATACTTGGTATATGACAAAGCTGCAACTGCATGGCTGTGTGGAAATGATGGTCTTTGAAATGTTACTGGGTCTATCAAATATGTATATGGAAAAAAGTAAATATCAACTTCTATCTTGCACCATACACAAAATCAGTTCCAAGAGAATTTTACATTTAAACATGAAAGTTAAAACACTAAAGCTTCTAGAGCATAATATATGAGAAGGCCTTCATGATCTCATGCAAAGATTCCCTATTGGAACAGGAAACGCACTAATCATAAAGGAAAAAATGCACTACATTAAAATTAAAAATTTCTCTCTCAAAAGACACCACTAAGGCAGCCACAGAGAGGGAAAATATTATATATACAAATTTACATAATGTTTATATAGAGAAATATAAATATATATAAATATTTTATATATATAAATTTTGTATGCCTTGAGATATATATATCTCAAATAAAATCTAGTCTTTTGTGCCTAGTACATAGGTATACTTACAGATACAATGGATTACAGTGAAAGGATACAATCAAAATCAGTAAAAGAAAAAGGTACATGGGGTAAATTCTGAAGGAAACCAAGTGCAAACTTCCAAGAGTCCTCTCCCAGTTGAGTTACACAGGATGCACTTAATTCCCCCAGTAACAAGTTGCTGTGTGAAATGTTATCTACCAGGGAAGTTCATTAGAGATTTAGTGCCCAAGGATTTTATTGGAGGGTGGTCATGTAGGTACTGTCAGATGGCCATCTGATTTTTTTTAAAGATGCAAAAGCAATTCAATGGAGAAAGGGTAGGTTTCAACACACAGTGTTGGACAATTGGACATCCATGAGCTAAAAATAAACATCTAATCTCACGTCTTACACAAAAGTTAACTAGCCTTCTGGTTTCTGCTCCAATGTGTAAAAAGCTTGGAAGCCATCACTCCCAACCTCACAACAAGAAAAAAGCTGAGCAAACTGAAAATCCACAATTCTTCTTAGATCTATCAGAGAATTGAGGTCACAGAGCAAAATGCTGCCCCCAAAACAGGTAAATACAGAAAATCACAGCTTGAATACAGAGAATCATAACTTACTGGAAGCAGAAGCCACTGGAGCAAGAAACTAATGGACAGGAAAACTTTTACCGTAATTGACTGACTGAGGCTGAGTGTGGACTAGCTTGAGATCCGAAAACTCCTGGGGGCCCAGTCTTGGGGGAGGGGTGTCCACCCTTTCATGAGTTTTACCTCCAGGAGCCTCACCAGGTTCTCTGGGTAAAGATCAGAGAAAAAAACCGCTCTTGCTTCCAACAGGGGAAGGGGAAAAGTAACCATTTGAAATATGCCCAGAGAGATCTGTTCTCAGGAAAAAAGGCCTTCCCTCAAATGAAACTACTTTTCCAGAGACTTAACGAATGTGAGGGAGGGGAAAAACCCACCTCCAACCCCCTCCAGCCTTCCTGTCTCACCTCAGGGGGAATAAAAAACTGAGATGCACTTGTGAGGCCTCAGCCCAGGGGCACAGACTCGCTAAAAGACTGAGTGTTAATCACAGGACCCACCACACCTTGCGCCAAATCAACAGACTTCTGTATATCAACAGGGGATTACAGCTGAGAGAACTGGAAGGCTAAGACTCTATTTAGGAAGGGGTTTCTAGGGAAACCCCAAGACAACAGAGGACACAAGGACACTGAAGAAAATTGAAGACTCTGATAGCTACAGCTACATTAAATACAAAATAACTCCTAGCCAGATAAACACAAAACTTCACATTAAAGGTCTTTTTGCCTCAGTTCCTATTGCCAATAAATTATGTCTGGCTTTCAAAGTAAAATTGTAAGGCATGCTAAAAGATTTTAAAATTCCTAAGAACCAAAGCAAGCATCAGAATCAGATGCAGCTATGACAATGATTTTGGAGTTATCAAACCAGAAATTTAAAATAACTATGATTAACATGCTAAAAGCTCTAATGGAAAAAAGTGGGCAACATGCAAGAACAGATGGTTAACGTAAACAGAGAAAAATAAGCTCTAAGAAAGAATCGAAAGGAAATGCTAGAAATCAAAAACACTGTAACAGGAATGAAGAATGCCTTTGATGGGCTCGTTCATAGACTGGACACAGCCAAGAACTAATGAGCTCTAAGCTGTGCCGATAGAAATCTTCCAAACTGAAATGCAAAGAGGAAAAAAAATAATTTAAAAAAGGAATATAATATCCAAGAACTGTGGGACAATTACAAAGGGTGTTAACATACACATAACAAGAATATCAAAAGGAGAAGAAAGAGAGGAATGAACAGAAGAAATATTTGAAATAATAATGGTGGAGATTTTTCAAAAATTAATGACAGAAACCAAACTATATACTCAAAGAGTAGAGAACACCAATCAGGACAAATACTAAAAAATCTACACCTAAGCATAGCATATTCAAACAGCAGAAAACCAAAGATAAAGAGAAAATATTGAAAGAAGCCAGAGGGGTGGGGGGAGGGGGAGGCCTTACCTATGGAGGATAAGAATTACATCAGACTTCTCTTCAGTCTGTTTTTCACAGATGGCAGGATAATCTATGCAGAAGATCCAAAAGAATCAGCAAAAAAACTCTTGGCAGTAATAAATGATTATAGCAAGGTTGCAGAATACAAGGTTAGTATACAAAAGTCAATTGCTTTTCTATATATCAGCAACAAACAAGTGGAGTTTGAAATTTAAAGCACCATACCATTTACATTAGCACCAAAAAGAAAAAAGAAACACAAGTATAAATCTAACAAAATATGTACAAGATCTATGTGAGGGAAACTACAAAACTCTGATGAACAGTTTCAAAGTAGAAATAAATAAATGGAGAGATATTCCATGTTCATGGATAGAAAGACTCAATATTGTCGAGATATCAGTTTGTCCCAAATTGATCTATATAGATTCAATGCAATCCCAATCAAAATCCCAGCAAGTTATTTTGTGGATATTGACAAACTGATCCTAAAGCTTATGTGGAGAGCTAAAGACCCAGAATAGCCAACACAAATTGAAGGGGAAGAACTAAGTTGGAAGAGTGACAGTACCCAAACTCAAGACTTACTATAAAGCTAGAGTAGACAAGACAGTGTGGTGTTGGTGAAGGAACAGACAAATAGACCAATGGAATTGAATAGAGAGCCCAGAAATAGACCCACAGAAATACAGTCAACTGATCTTTGACAAAGGAGCAAAGGCAATACAATAGAACAAAAATAATCTTTTCCACAAATGGACATCCACAGGCAAAAAATGAATTTGGATGCAGATCTTACAGCCTTCACAAAAATTACCTCAAAATGGATTCCGCAACTAAATGTAAAATGCAAAACCATGAAACTTATAGAAGATAACATAGGTGAAAACCCAAATGACCTTGGGTATGGCAATGACTTTTTAGATACAACACTAAAGGCACAAATCATGAAAGAAAAAATTGATAACCTAGTTTTCATTAAAATTAAAAACTTCTGCTCTGTGAAAGACAACATCAAGAGAATGAGCAGGCAAACCACAGACAGAGAAAATATTTGCAAAGACAAATTTGATAAAGTACTGTTATCCAAAAAAATATACAAAGAACTCTAAAAACCTCAACACTAAGTGAACAAACAAAAATTAGGCAAGGAACTTAACAGACACCTCACTAAAGAAGATATACAGATGGCAAATAAGCATATGAAAACATTCTCTACGTTATAGGTCATCAAGGAAATGCAAATTAAAACAGCAACAAGATATCACCAAACACCTATTCGAATGGCCAAAATCTGGAACACTGATGACACCAAATTCTGGTGAGGATGTGGAGCCACAGGCATTGATTCATTGCTGGTGAGAATGCAAAATGGTACAATCACTTCAGAAGACAGTTTGGCTGTTTTTTACAAGACTAAACATAATCTTACCATATGATCCAGCAATCACACTCCTTGATCTTTACTAAAAGGAGCTGAAAATGTATGTCCACACAGAAAACTGCATGAGAATTTTTTTTTAAAGATTGGCACCTGAGCTAACATCTGTTGCCAATCTTCCTTTTTTTTTTCCTTCTTCTCCTCAAAGCCCCAGCACATGGTTGTATATTCTAGTTGTAGGTCCTTCTGCTTCTGATATGTGGGATGCTACCTCAGCGTGGCCTGATGAGCGGTGCTAGGTCCATGCCCAGGATCCAAACTGGTGAAGCCCTGGGCCGCCAAGGCAGAGTGCGCAAACTTAACCACTTGGCCACTGGCCCAGCCCCCTATAAGAATGTTTATAGCAGCTTTATTCACAATTGCCAGAACTTGGAGACAACCAAAATGTCCTTCAATAGGTGAATGGATAAATTAATAGTGGTACATCCAGTCAATGGTATGTTATTCAGCACTAAAAAGAAATGAGCTATCAAGTCATGAAAAACATGGAAGACACTTAAATGCATATTATTCAGTGAAAGAAGCCAATCTGAAAAGGCTACATACTGATTCCAGTAATACGACATTCTGGAAAAGGCAAAGCCGTGGAGGCAGTGAAAAGATCAGTGACTGCCAGAGGTTGGAGGTTGGTGGGGAGAAGGGATGAATAGATGGAGCACTGAGGATTTTTAGGGCAGTGAAAATACTGTGTGATACCATAGTGACGGACATATGCCATTATACATTTGTGCAAATCCGTAGGTGACAATGGCAAGAATGAAGTGTAGTGTAAACTAGGGATATTGGGTGATGATGCTGTGTCACTGTGGGTTCATCAGTTGTAACAAATGCACCACTCTGGTGGGGGATGTTGATAATGGAGAAGGCTGTGCACGTGTGGAAGCAGGGGACATACGAGAAATCTCTGTACCTTTCTCTCTCTTTTGCTACAAACCTAAAACTGCCCTAAAAAATAGAACACATGGCCATTTATATTAGCACCAAATAAAAATGAAACGGGCATAAATCTAATAAAATGTTTATAGGATCTATATGAGAAAAACTGTAAATCCCAGATGAAAGAAATCAAAGAATGTCTAAATGAATGGAGAGCGATTCCATGTTCTTGAATAGGAAGACTGAATATTGTGAAGACGTCAGCTCTTCCCAACTTGATCTACAAATTCAACACAATCATGACCAGAATCCCAGCAAGTTACTTTGTGGATGTTGAAAAAGTGATTCCAGAGTTTACATGGGGAGGTAAAAGACTACACAATATTGAAAAAGGAGAAGGTCAGAGAACGCACGCTACCTGACTTTAAACTTCATGTAAAGCTGTGGTAATCAAGACAGCATGGTACCGGTGAAAGAACAGAGAAACTGAGCGGTGGAACAGAGTTGAGAGCCCAGAAATAGACCATCACAAAGACAGTCAACTAATCTTTGACAAAGAAAGAAAGTCGAGTTAATGGAGAAAGGACAGTCTTTTTAAATAATGCTGGGAAAACTGGACATCCATATGTTAAAAAACCGAAGATAATTTCTAGATTAAAATCCTCCCAAACTTTGAATTACTGGTAGTAGAGGCTTTCCGAGAGCAATTTTAGAAGGAGGAAGTGGGGAGAAAGCACTGGGCACCAGAAGTTGTTTTGTTGTGCGCGAGTGGATGTGGAAGACAATGTCATTGGAAAGAGAGGGAAATGGAGAAATCGGAGTCTGAGGCCCCTGAAGAGACGCTCTCACCCCACCCTACGAAACTGCGCCTCTGCCGGCCCCGTCTTCTGATGCCACCTTTCATAACTCCATTATTTCCAGAAAGTCTCACCCTGGGGAGCAGGTAAGGGACAGCTCAGCACCCACAACCCTGGAATCCTGGCGTCACATCACCCCAGTCTGACCGAGGCCGGCTGGGATATGCTGGGAACCCCCAGCCTCCTTCCTCACGGAGTGTAAGCCGGGGCACCTGGCTCAGGCTGAGGAGCCCGCACAGCCTTCTGGGAGCCACCTGCCCCTCTGCAACTTCATCCTGTACCTCTTCCAGCAGGGTCTGCCTGCTGGCTCCATATCTTGGTGCCACAAATGGGTCTTTGGCAGTCGGGTTAATTAATCTCACCAAAGTGTTCCCTTTTCCTGGAGAAGTATTTCCCACACTTGGTTTGACAGAACATCAGCCCCAGGAGAAAAAGGCAACACAAAAAGTATCTATTTATCCACCTACCAAACTGCCCTGCCTTCCGGAAACAGCAGGCTGACAGAGATAGCGCCCGCTGTCTTCGTGATGCCTTTAGTCCTGAGGTCACGAATAGTAATATATGGAAATAGGCCACCCTTCCTCTGCCATTGGTCAATAGTCTATTACCAACAAAACCTTACCTGGAGCCTTCCCCTCAACCCCTAGTGAGCAAATCGGGGTTCTAAACCTTAATTAAACCCACGTTGTTCTAGGTGGCATCTCTCCAGGCAAGGCTGTCCTTTGAAATTCAGATTCCTTGCACAAACAGCTTTCTGGCCTGACACCCCCCATGGCGAGTTTGCTAGTCCAGCTCTCTGAGACTAAAGCATGCATTTGTCCAGAAAGTGAGTAGAAAGCCGATTTTCCATTTAGTGCTTGTGTCATTCAACTCTTCCTGCACCGGAAATTGATCTCAATTCATTACCTGCATTTATAGATCACAGGGCCAAAACAAAGTTATTAGTTTCCCTCCATTCTCTCCTTTTAAAAAATTAACCCGGAACCTTTTAGCTGACGTGACAAATGTGAAAAAGCTAGGGGCACGCTGAAGTTTGAAGGTGGTGCTTGCTTTCATCTTTGCCTGAGTTTTTCCAAGCAGCTTTTGAAGCACGAGGAGCCAAGTCTCCTGGAAAGAGTGAGAGTCCCACAGCAAGGTCACCCTCGGATGCAGAAGCTCTGTAGCCCTGGCCCCACAGGCACGCTTCCACAGCACCGGGTCCGGGGGATAGGGCTAGGTCTGGGGACTTCTAGCAGCAGGAGGGCTCACAGTTTGGGGATAATCTTTCTATCTGTGGTGATCTCATCTTTTTTCAAGTTCAAGATGAGTCCAGACAATCTGGCAAGTTTTGTTTTGTTTCTACCACTGGGATAAGCCCTAAAAATATTAGAATAAAACGGTATTCTCTTAGGGTATAACACTTAGAACCCCGGTGACTGGGGCCCCTGACTTAGGCCCCACACTTTGGGGAGCCCATTCTGGCCTCCTCCGGATGTGTCCCTCCTCACAGGGCCAGGCATCCCGGGAGCCGCGGGGAAAGTCCCACCTGAGGACGAGTTCCCCTTACACAGGACCATCCCCAAGGGGCGGCCAGATGGCTGTTTGCAGGAGCCTGGGGGCTGGACAGCCGACACCTATCCTGCTGAGGCTGGTGGTCCCTCGAGGTGCAGACAGGAGGGGCAGGTGGGCTGCACACCATGGGGGAGGTGTCCCTTTGTTAGGGAAGGGCCTCTTGAATCATACCTTTAGTGAACTGTCTCTTCTGAAAACAATAAACTCACATGAAATAAGAACTATGTCAGAAAACGCAGGATACAGGCACCGTTTAACAGCATGAGACACTTGTACCAATGGTGCTACCAAGATGGATTTGGAGGGACGAGTCCAGGCCAACTCTACACAAAACTGCAAAGGAGGCCAGGGGGCCCTCCTGGCTCGGCCCTCCTCTCTCAGAGCTCCGTGGCTTCCTCAGCAGCTTCTGCTGTCTGTCTTTCCCTCCCTCACCTGGTGGTCAGAGGTTCCTGCTACAGTGTTAAGGACCATTGAGATGTGGATAGAATACTGTCATCTGATGTGATGTCCCACAGTCTCTACACTGAGAAAGACATTCTTGTTCCAACCTAAACTCCAGGCAAACCTGTAAAACATCTGAATATTAAGGAAGATCATCACCCTCCTTAGAAGGGAGTGCAGAGCCCATGGGTCTGAGGAGGCGCTCGGCGGACCACAGGTCGTGCTGGCGGGAGAATACCTGAGCCCAGGGGCGCATGTGGGAGGCAACTGCCAGGCTCCGCACGCTCCTGCTGGAGGGCTGCACAGCTCACCAGAAGGGGGGCCCGCCAGCACCCAACACCCGGCGAGGACAGAAGGGTCTGGCCTAGCCGTATGGGTACCTTCTTTTCAGAAAACACCACCTTCCCTGATAAAACGAAGAAAGCCAGAATCTGCAGGGTGAGCACTAGAAGAGGTGTCTCCAGGCGGGCCAGAGGAGGAAGGACTTTTCGAAGGGTGGATTCCCATTCCTTTGAAATATCTTGCTGCCCCCACTATGCTGTGGCCGCTCCACCTCCTGAGCAGGGCCAAACGACTTTCCTCTCGATTCTCCACAGCGCTGTGGCGGCACCTTCGGACGCTCACACCAGATCTCACTGCATTCCAGAGCCGTGTTTCTCCAAGCGTGGACTTGAGAGCACCTGTGTCAAACCGCCTGGGGCCCTTTGGACCCACTGGATTAGGGCCCCGAGGTCAGTGGCTCCCCAACTGTGGCCCCAGAATTGTTAGAAACAGGTTCTACTTCTCAGGCCCCACCCCAGACCCCCTGAATGAGGAATTCTGAGTGTGGGACCCAGAAACCTGTGCTAACAAGCCCTCGCGGGTTCTGACACAGACCAGAGATTTGCTCCAGCAAGGCCCAGCAATTTTAGGAAACCCCCAGATACTTCCGACACATAGGTCACTTGAGAAGAGTGGAAACTGGGGGCGAACAGAGAAGGTCGCGTGAGTCTACATAACCTGACCCAGGGGTGTATTTGGATCATCTTCTGTGCTCACAGCCCCCTTCTCAGCCTCGGCAAACCTGATCTCGTCTCCTCCTGCCCCACCTTCACGGTGAGATGCCATCTTTAACACCCCCGCTAAAAGAGCGTCTTGTTCAAGCTTATACCCTTTAGGTCTTACTTATACCTAACTGTGGCTGCCCTGCTCGTTCTGTCATTTTCTGGTTATAAGTCTCTCCCCAAAGAAACAGCCCTGGAGACAAAACAGTATTGGGGGTGCTGGAATGAGAACTCAATAATGCAATCTTCTGGATTGCATTACGAGCTGTCTAGAAGAACCACATTTTCCAGTTTCTGTGTTTGATGCTTTGACATCTGGGTGCCTTGCTGACTCTGGAGGGACTGTCCCTCCCAGGGTCAGACAGTTCCTGGAGACGGTGGAAGACTGGTCTGTGAGCATGCCTATCATACACAAACCAGAGCCCCGCCCGCCACCACCTCCTACCAAACGCTCACACTTCAGGCCACTACCCCCTGCCCTAAGCACCCCAGGGCCCGGAGAGACAACCTGGAACAGCCCCTCTGCTCTGGGCCCACTGAAGTTTCTCGAACTGGCCAGTGCTGAGGCTGCTTACCCTGCCTCACTCACTCCCACAGAACCCACAAGAAGGGCTCTCACGGCAGTGCCCCGTCTCCTTCTGCCTCCTGACCACCCCCGGTGCTGTCCCGTTTGCCCCTCATGTCGTGGCACACCCTGCCCCTTGGGTCAGTGAGCACAACAAGCTGTCTTTTCAGTGGCTGTCGTCTGCTGAACTTTGACCTCACCATACCTGGATGATAATAAAACCTTCATTTTAGAGCACTCTCTACCTTCCATCAGGAAGGAAGTGGGCAGCCCTGGAGGTTTGAACTTTGGGCTCGTCCCCGAGCCACCTGGCATGGGGGGTGTGGGGAAGGGGGGTGCCCTCCGCCACGCTCAGGACAGGCCTGCCTCGACTGCCTCCCGCAAGAGCACGGCTCTCTGTCCCAGGAATTTCCCTGAAGGATTCTCTGTCCCCACAGAAGGGAAAGGAGCGAAGGGTGGCCGCTGAGTGAGCGTTGGTGGGGGGCAATGGTTAGGAGATCTGCCCAAGCTCACGGCCCCTCCTCCACTAACTGGCTGAAGGCCTTGGAAAATTTACTCAGATGTGTTGTGCTGCTGTTTCCTCATCTGTAAAGTGGGGATAAAACTCCACCCCCTTCACGGAAGGGATAAGAGAGAGCATATACATGCGGCTCACAGAGCTGTGCCCAGCCCGTGCAGACACTCAGTGGATGCTGGCTGTGGGTGAGCTGTACCCTAGCCATGTCCCATTGCTGCCCCGCTCCTCGTGTCATCACCACCAGCGAGCCCTTTAGCTTTAGAAACTTTGAGGAATAAGAGCCTTCGGTATTGCACACGGGTGTGTAAAACTGTGCTGTCGAGTGATGGTGGTCATGGGTCAAACTGGGGATGGCCCCTCCAGTGGAAGAGAATCCGTTCTCTGCCTGCCCCATCCTCCAACTGTCATTTTTTTCTCAAAAGTGACTCTCAAAGTATAGTCCCTGGACCTGCCAAATAAGCATCACCTTAGAATTTGTTAAAAATGCAAATTCTTGGGGCCCACCTGCGGAACTAGAAACTCTGGGTTTGGAGTCCAGCAGTCCACACCCTAACAATCCCCGAGGGTGATTCTGGTGCACACTCAAGTTTGAGAACCACTGTTCTGTAGGAGTCAAACCACCCAGGTACCTGGATCTGGAGCTAGCCAGGGGCCAGGGCAACTTCCCTGAGGGGTTCACAATCAGATTTCTAAAGCTTAGAACAATTAAAGACAACATGGCCGCATCTGAAACACGGTCCCCAGGCCCACACAATTTATATTAGCCCTGTGGGAGTGTAAAGCATTCCCCCCAACACTTCCTCAGCTGTTCAATGGCATCTTCTCCAAAGGGCTCCCCTACTGCTCGGGCCTGCCCAATCCTTTCCCAGCCACAGCGAAAAGGATCCGGGGCAGGAAGATAGGGCTGGGCCTTAGCTTAAGATGAGGGCGTTTATCCCTGGCGGGCAGGTGGAAGGAGATATTTTGTGTCTAAAATCTAAATTGCTTTTGGCTTGTACAGCTCTGTCTTGTAGAGCAGAGCGTGCAAAGCCCCTGTGACCTGCAGGGAAAGGCTATTCGGAATGCAGACGGAGATCTTCTCCCGGCTGCAGAGATGAACAGTGACCCACGGAAGGGACTGGCGAGAATTTAGCTCTAGAAATTGAGAAAAGCGGTAGTTACGGTTACGCTTCTGGGACATCTCAGAGAAAACTCTTTTTCCAGCTTGTTGATCCCTCCGCCCTCCACTCCTCTACTTTCTCCCATCTTGTACCCTCGCGTGCCCCCCGCCCCATCAATTGCAGCCATTCTTTGCCAGTATCCTCTACTCCAGTGCTCCTCAAACTTGGACCCCAGACCAGTTAATCCAGAATGTCTGGGGTGGCACCCAGGCATCAACATATTTTTAAAGCTCCCCAAGTGATTCCACTGTGCAGCCAAGTTTGAGAACTAGGGCCCTTCCTTTGTGCCTGCCACTCCACGTCAATCCCCGTGTCTTCCCGCCGCTCCGCCTGTCCCTAGCCACAGGGTCTGGCAGGGACAAACAGAGCTGTCTCACATTTACCTTCCAATTTCCCTTGGGCCTGCAAAACTTCGTGTGCCCCTGGGCATCACTCTCTCCTATATCCCTCTCCCACTAACTTTCCCCCTTCCTCAAACCCAGACCTTGCTACCTTCTGCCTTCCGCTCAGCACATCTATACTCAGGAACTCCCCTAACTCCTAGACTTTACTGCCCCTTTCTTTCTTCCACCCTTTTCTTCACGTTGAAAGACATGTTCCCACTTCTGCCCAAGACTAACCCCCTTTCTAGCTTCTGATCCCGTCCCCAGCCTGCCACATCTGCTTCAGTTGTCCCCTCACTCCTTGATCCTCAGCTCTCCCTCTGGACAGTCTTTCCCAGCAGCATTTAAACATGACCAAGCTTCTTTACCATCAGAGTGAGCTTTTTTTTTTTCAAGCAGGAGATGTGTCTTTATTATTTTTTTTTTCTGCTTTATCTCTCAAAATCCCCCTAGTACATAGTTGTATATCTTAGTTGCAGATCCTTCCAGTTGTGGCACATGGGATGCCACCCCAATGTGGCCCAACGAGCGGTGCTGTGTCCGCTCCCAGGATCCAAACCAGCCAAACCCTGAGCGGCCGCAGCAGAGCGTGCGAACTTAACCACTCGGCCACGGGGCCAGCCCCAGAGTGAGCATTTTTAAGCGTCCATCACATTCTGTGTTTCTCTGATGAAACTCTCCAATGGCATCTTGTTGCACATAGAATTGAATGTCTGACTGCAGGAAACACAGATTCTTTGCCCTAGCTGTCATGGTTAATTTTATGTGTCAACTTGACTGGGCCATGAGATGCCCAGATATTTGGTTAAAAGTTCTTTTTGGGTGTGTCTGTCAAGGTGTTTCTGGAAGAGGTTAGCATTTGAATCAGCAGACTGAGTAGAGCAGATGGCCCTCTCAGACGTAGCTGAGCCTCGTCCCATCTGTTGAAGGCCTGAGTAGAGCAAAGAAGCGGAAGAGGGCATCCTTCTCTGCTCAGCTGCTGGAGCTGGGACGTCAGTCTTCTGGCTTCAGATTGGGGCTTAGACCGTCAGCTCTCTTGGTTCTCAGGTCTTCCGACTTGGCCTGGAGCTCCACCACCAGCTCGCCTGGGTCTCCAGCTTGCACGTGGCAGATTGTAGAACTTCTCAGCCTCCATAATTAGGTGAGCCAATTCCTTGTAATAAATCTCTTATAAATATATATACAATAAACATAAATATTTATATTTCTTCTGTTGTTTTTTTTCTCTGGAGAACCCTGACTAAAATACTGGGCATACCATGAAAGCATTTCTTTGTCCCAGACATCTTACATGGCAGATATATTTTAGGCTTCCTGGGCTCTTCCCTGTGAATTGAAGACACAAATGTCTTCTGTTCCCAGATCCTAAACTTATCCAGGTGATCCTATCCCCCACTCCCCACCCACCGCTCTTGGTCCCTTCTCAGGAGCTCACACCAGCATCTGACTCTCCTGCTTCACCTCTGGCTCTTCATCCTCCCCTCGGTCCAGGAAAATGTGCCCCTGTCTAGGAGCAGAGGAACCTCTGGGGACAGACTAGCTCTGGCTGCTGATGGAGACTTCCAAATCTATCAGGAGCCTTAGGCTTTCAAAATTCAAAAGGCAAGAGTTTTATTCTTGGCATTTGCTTTCTACTGTTTTTATCCCTTCTCTGAAAAATGGGTAGCTGATTGGGTAGGAGGATATATTAGGCAGGAAAGGAAGCATCAGGTAATATTTCAAAATATCTTTCTCACTTCACGGGTTTAATAATATAGTTAGAATTAGATATTAATAGATCTAAATCAGAGCTAACTAATGGAAACTATGGTCAAAGGCACAGTGTGACAAAATGTTTGGGAGTGACAGTGCTTCCTGGGCCGGCATAGTGGTAGGCCTCTCCTATAATAACCCTAATGAAGCTGAAGCAGCAGGTTCTTCCCTATTTGAAAGACTGCTGGTTGTCCCAGTGCCTGAGCTCCCTTTCTTCCACAGCAATAGCATTTTTAGCTGGATACATGGCAACCCAGAACAAAGACCTCATTTTCCAGCTTCCCTTGCAGCTAGACGTAGCCTTGTTGGTCCTGGCCAGTGGAAGGAGAGCACATGTGTTGCGTGGTAGTCTGTAGGAAAGCTCCTCAGAGTCAACATGAGCTCGCACTTGGCCTCTTCTCCACCTTCCACCTTGCTGGCTGGGATGTCACTAGGTCCCTGGTGATCATGGAGCTACCACACCAACCTTGCTCTGCCTACATTATTCTGAGAGGGAACTAAACTTCTGTTTTGTTTAAGGTCCTACTACTTTGGATGTTACCTCCTTAGTAGCTGAACCTAATCCTAACTAATACACAACTGGTACCAGGAGCAGGGTTCCAGAGGTGGTTTATTGAAAGCTGTGTGGCAGGAGGTAGTGAAGACTCAATATTGCTGTCTGGAAAGCTGGCAACTCCTGTTACTTCAATTGCAAAATATTTGGCCAAACTGTCAACTGTGAGCAATGCCCTGCTAAGCCATAATGGAGCCTGAATCAGAAGGGGAAATCAGCAATTTTGATCCTGTCTTCATCTAAGACATGAATATTTTGTTCATCATAGATTTTTTGCATTGAACTCACTTTTTTAAAATATTGCATTAAAATATTATTTGTTTTATCACTGAGGTGGGCTGTTTTTTGGTGCCCCTTTAAATTCTGCATGTGAGGCTAGCGCTTCACTCACCTCACGCCAGTCCCAGCCCTGCCTGTAAGGTTACACTCATGCCATTCAAGGGCGTATCACCAGGAGAGATTTCAAATACTCAGCAGTGTTAGCAACTTCTGACACTTTCAACAACGTCCTACACCAGAGAAATTAACTCCGGTTATAGCTTGTGTATCCACCGGCAGAAATGAAGAGGATAACTTCCCAAAGTGAGACTCTTTCTGCCTAAATTCCCTGAGAGTTCATCATTTAGACCTTCTGCACTGAAAATGTAAACTGCTTCTGCAGCCCAAACCTACAATATGATAAGCACAGACTTGAAAGTGACAGCCTGTGGCCACAAATTTTTTTAAGCAACTTCCTTTCGGTTATCGCTGCTGGCCAACAGGAGCCTCCCCAGCAGCAAAGTCATTTTAAGATTTCTGTCTTCCCACTTAAGCCTATAACATCAGATAACCTCAAGGGAGCTGCCATTGGGTCAGAAGAGAAATAGAAGGGCAGAGCACACAGGCTGTTAATTCAGTCTTCAGGTTCAAAACTTTGTCTAGACAGATACTCATTTGTGGTTATTTGCACAAGAAACTGATTGAAGCCAAATAGGAGGAAAGCTCAAACTTTTAAGGAGATTGAATTACTATGAAACCACAAAGCTGGCCTGAAATAGCCTGAATTGTTCAATCCTTGAGCAGCTCTCAGAACCCCAAACCTGGCCCAGCTGGAAGTAGGTGCAACCTGTGGGAGGGCGCATTCTCCAACGCCCCCTTCAGAGGCAGCCATAAAAGACAACACGCCCGGGAGCGCCCAGCCCTGGAGGCAGATCAGGGAGCACAGAGCACAGGGGACATGCGATCTCACCCAGAGAGCAGAAAAGGGGCTGAAGGGGAGAACGATGCTTCTCCACCCTGCTTAGGGTGTCTCCTTGAAAAGAGAATAGGCCCAGCAAGTGGTCCAAACTTTTGATTTCGTAATGCAAGGTTGTGAGCCTTCTGGTCCTTGGAATGGTGAATTTGCTGTTAGCACCAATGAGTTGACTTGGACTCCTGGGGACCCTGTCCTGCTATTCACAGGGGTTTCATGGCCAATTTTTTCAGAAGTGGGCGGCCAGGTCCTTCTCCCTAACCTGTCTAGTCTGGAAGCTCTGCTCAAACCTGTTCACCATGGGTGACCCTGTTGGTATTTGAGATCCCGGTGTGGTTTCCTGATGGGGATGTGAACTTTAGCCATGGCGGTGAGAGCACAAAATCTTAACCACGAGACCACCAGGGCTGGCTGGACCTGGACATACTTAGCTCCAATATTAACTTCCAAGGCCCTCACGAGGGGCACTGGAGACGATCACAGCAGGTGAGAGGAGTCTTAACCGTTCTTCCCCCTACTTTTCTGTGAGAATGTCTGAAATTCAACCTAGACTCTGTAGACACTTTCATTCTCCCTTCCATGCGTGTGATGGATTAACGCGTACTCAATATTAAGTTGTGTTCTCTCCGCTGTATTACTGTAGAGGGATCTTTCGTTGCCTGCATTGTTTTATCTCTGCAGCAGGGTCTGCCAGCCAGGCTAACCAGGGGACACACCCTTCTGCAGAGAAGGGAACTTTTGTTCTCTGTCTCCAGGAGCGGAGCTTGGCGCTTCCCATTCTCCCTCGACTGAGTCTTTTGCTGGAATTTGTACTGAGATTGCCCTGCTCCTGCTCACCCTTGTGCATTGTGTATGTTGGGGGAGACGTTCCATCTTTTGTTCATAGGTCCCCAGAACAGGAGGCGCGTGCCTGGCCTGAGGAAAAAGACTGCACCGCTCAGAGATGTTAGACTTTGGACTATGCTTTAAAATACAGGTTTTATCATTATTTAGGTATGGTGAGGCGTACATACCAGCAGACAACTGTCCTTGAAAAGACAGATTGTTACTCACAGATCCCAAGAGGAGAGGGCGCGCCATCCACGGGGCCACACAGAAAGCCCCAGGGTCAGTCGGGAGGCAGAGGAAGGGCCAGCTGTGGGCCAGAACCTTCATGGTGGTTTCCACGGGAAGGAGCAGGCAAGGCAGGGTGCGCAGGCTGAGGATTAGCCAGTTTGAATTATTCGGTGGGCTCTGGGGCAGAGGGTGTCCCTGGTTGCCTGGTACCGGCCCTGGGGTGTCAGGGCAGAGGGATGGTGGCCCCACTGTGAGATCCCTGTAGGGAGGCAGTGGGTGGGGCTGGATTGGTCGGTTTGCATGTGAAAGGCTCCCTGGAGGTAGATTGTTTGCTGTCTCTAGGAACTGGTTCTGCCCTGGGAGGGGCAGTCCCTCCAGGTCAGCAAGGCCCAGGTGGCAGAGCATCAGAACATAGACAATAAAAGACACACTTGATAAAAACCAGCTCAGAACGTGTGGGACACAGTTTTGTTTGCTTGCTTGTCATGTAGAGGAAGACAACGTTCTATTTGAGAAAAGAAGGGGACACGTGAGTGCTAAGGGGGCCCAGGTGACGGAGCTGTTGCAAATGGATCCCAATGTATACATTTCCCTCCTTCTGTAGTAATATGATTATTTGCTGGGCGCATGGTCCCTCAAAATCTACATTTTCTAGCTTTCTTTTCAGCTAGGTTTAGTTATGAACTAAATACTAACCAATGGAATGTAAGCATGTCAAGTAGCAGTTTCCAGGAACCTTCTTCAAGATACACTAATGTTCATCCTGTGCTGCATGTTCTCCCACTTTTCTTCTTCCTGCAGGCTGGAATGCAGATGTGATAGATGGAGTGGGGCAGCCATCTTGGCTCATAAGGTGGAAACCACATGTTTAGGATGGCAGAACCACAAAATAGAGGCCTGAATCCCCAGTGACCATGGACCTGGGTCTGCCTTTACAAAAATGTAGGTAAATATTTATCATAATTCACTGGTATTTTCAACTTTCTGACACGCACAGGAGAACCTAAGTTAACTAGTAAAATAATCTAGATAAAGCTAGGATGTTTCACGTGCTGTATCAGCATTGTATTGCATTCAGATACCTGTCTAACATCCAAAGCAATTACAAAGCTACTTAAGTCTTTAAAACAGTCTGTAATAATTACCAAAGTAGATTTTTATTCATAACACGCAGCACACTTGTTCGAATCATTTCTTCTCTTTTCTTTCTCTTACGTGGTAGACAGAGCCCCAGCCCCCAATCCATCTTCCTGTGCTGTTCTCTCTCTCTCATCTCTCCCCATATCCATCGTCCTCCCTACCTGCTTCTGTTCTCTTTCTGGATCTGTTCTTTTCCTTTAGTATAATGCTTTCTACTCTTTGAAATAGGAATAAATTATTTTAAGTTTCTTTCAATTCTGTATCATCGTGTTGATCAATACAACAAAACTCACAGCCCCAAGGTTACCTGTTCAACAACAAAGCATTCTCCTTTTAGAAGAAGAGAAGGAGGAAAGTCTTCTGCAAATACTCCCATGTCCACTTTTTTTTCCTTTGTCATGCTTTGCTTAGGATCAGTCAGTGTGAGACCTCACGGATCCCCTAGAATGGTTCCGTGCACCTCAGCATGAGAAACACCACAGTAAAAGTAAAAGCTGTGACTCTAAGCCGCCACTTGGTACCAACATGGTCATGAATGTAAGAGTCTGGTTATAAGGTGATAATCAAGATAATCTAAAACATGTTTACTGTATCCTCACCAAAGTAAAGCCACAAGACTTAAGTATTCTCGTAAAGATCTCTTGGATGGCGCAGAATATATCTGCACACTCCCAGGGGCGTGGGATGCCTAAGGGAGAAATGCTAGTGTAACTTATTTCACACCTTTTGAAAGTTCTGTCACACTTTCAAGAGTTACGGAAAGAGAAAAACTTTCTCAGGAGTTTTGAATATCAGTTGCTTTTCCTGTGGAACAGAATTACCAATAGCCACACAGTGTTGATTGTTGAATTAAATGAGAAAATACGTATGGAAATGCTTGGGAAATTTCAAAGCTTGGTACAAATATAAAGATTTTATGTAATGTGAGTTCACAAGCTCATGGAAGACTCAGTCAAAAGATTTTTTGTTTAGATAGGAAATCAGCTCCTACAAGATATACTTTAAAAGAACTTAAAAAAAAATCATACCAACAATTTCTGGCCAATAGACTAGCTCTTTTGCTATTTGGTAAACTTGCTAACACAGTAGGGTTTATTGATATTGCTTCTCTGCTAAACAGAAATATTCTGAGAACAGATGCAGAAAAGATGAATAGGTATGCGGGTCTGGTAGAGGAGTCGAAACAAACGTGAAATTAAAGGAAGTCAAAGCAAAGCCGATAATCATCTCCGGGACTATGACGATTCCGCATGTGCCAATTAAGCATCCCAAGACACGTCAGATCTGTTAACTGTCAACGGTCAATTCAGAAGGCACCAATTCTGGATACCTGCCAAGCTAATTGGTTATTTTTATTTCTCCAAGAGATAATTACAATGTGCTTGTCTTGTATCATATGCACACTGAGACCAGTTCATCTGAAAATATACTAAGAAATATCCTGGGACTCACTCAGCTTGGAGAACATTTTCCTCTATAAAAACGAGGCATGTTCAGGTACAGAAACGGCATCCCTGACTATGGTCCAAATAAACTAATAAAGACATGTTGAGATGAAACTAAGTGGCCCAGTGGCAAAGCTGATCATGCAAGAACACATCTCTGGACAGTTCTCTGCAGCCCTGTGAACAGGAGTTTTACTCTTTCTTGTCCAGACAGGTGTGGCATGAAGCCAAACTCCTAGGTGACAAAGTTATGCTACGCTGCTAGTGTTTCAAGGAGATGGAAGGCAAGTGTGTGGGGCAGGTAAAACGGGAGGCTGCGCGTATCACATGGCAGAGGCAGTGGAGTCTTCTGGGTCGTCTAATCTACTGGACTTTCTTGGAAATTAATCCATCTGATTCTGTGGATTTCCTGTATATTCACAACAGAACAGCGAAGGCGAAAAGAATCTGAGACCTTCTCTCTCTTTTGGATCAGGGATCCTCTAGATTAGTGTTAGCCAAAGCAGAGGACATGGACCCAGACAGCGCATAAGACAATCCATTGAGGTTTGGGAAAAAATATTAGAATTTCTATGTATAGTAGCTTTAACTTTTTTATTGTGGTAAAATACACATGACATGAAATTTACATTTTGACGTGTACATTTCAGTGGCACCAAGTAAGTCACATTGTTGTGCTACCCATCTCCGGAGCTTTTTCGTCTTTCCAAAGTGAAACTCCATATCCATTAGATACTAACTCTCTATTCACACCTTTCCCAGTCCACGGCAACTGCCATTTCACTTTCAGTCTCTATGCATTTGACTACTTTAGGTACCTCATATATGTGAAATCATACAGTATTTGTCCTATGTGATTGGCTTATTTCACTTAACAAAATATCTTCAAGGTTTGTTCATGTTGAAGCATGTGTCAGAATTTCCTCCTTTTTGATGGCTGAGTAATATTCCATTGCATGTATATACTACATTCTGTTTGTCCATTGATCTGTCAGTGGACACTTGGATCACTTCTACTTTTTGGCTGTTAAGAATAATGCTGCTAGGAAAATGAATGTACAAATATCTGCTTGAGTCCCTGCTTTCAGTTTTGTTGGTATATACCCAGAGGCAGAATTATCAAATCATATGGTAATTCTATTTTTAATTTTTTGGAGAAACTCCATACTATTTTATGCAGCAGCTTCACATTTTGCCTTCCCATCAGCAGTGCACAAGGGTTCCAATTTTGCCACATCCTCATCAATACTTGTTATTTTCCAGTTTTTGGATAATAGCCACTCGAACGATGTGAAGTAGTATTTCATTGTGGTTTTGATTTGCATTTCCTAATGATTAGTGGTGTTAAGCACCTTTTCATGTGCTTACTGGCTATTTGTATATCTTCTTTGGAGAAATGTCTATTCAAATTCTTTGCTCATTTTTAAATTGGATTATTTAGTTTCTGGTTGTTGAGTTTTAGATGTTCTCTCTATGTTCTGAATATTAATCCCCTATCAGAAATACAATCAGCAAATATTTTCTCCCATTCTGGGGGTTGCCTTTTTACTTCTTTAATGCACAAACATTTTCAATTTTGATATATTCCAATTTACATATTTTTTCTTTTTCTGCCTGTGCTTTTGGTGTCATATCCAAGAAATCAGTGTCGTAAAGCTCTTCCCCTGTGTTTCCTTTTAAGAGTTTTCTTTCATATGTTTAAGTCTTTGATCCACTTTCAGTTAAATTTTTGTATGCAGTATAAGGTAAGGGTCCAACTTCATTCTTTTGCACATGGATACCCACTTTTCCCACCATCATTTGTTGAAAAGACTGTCCTTTCCACATTAAATGGTCTTGGCACCCTTGTCAAAAATCATTTGATCTTATACGTGAAGGTTTATTTCTTCACTCTCTATTCTGTTCCCTTGGTCTGTGTGTCTGTCTTTATGCTTGTACCACACTGCTTTGATTACTGTGGCTTTGTAGTAAGTTTTTAAATTAGGAACTGTGAGACCTTCAACTTTATTCTTCTTTTTCAAGATTGTTTTGGTTGTTCAGGATCCCTTGAGATTCCACATGAATTTTAGGATGGATTTTTCTATTTCTGCAAAAAATGTGGTTGGGACTTTAATAGGGCTTGCACTGACTCTATAGATCATTTTGGGTAGTACTGTCATCTTAACAATATTAAGTCTTCTAATTTATGTACATAGCTGTCTTTCCATTTATGTATGTCTTCTTTAATTTATTTCAGCAATGTTTTGTAGTTTTCAGCATACACGTCTTTTGTATCCTTGGTTAAGTTTTTTCCTAAGTATTTTATTCTTTTGCTACAACTGTAAATGGAATTGTTTCCTTAAGAGCCTTTTCAGATTGTTTGTTGTTTTTGTATAGAAATGCAACTGATTTTTGTGTGGCGACTTTGTATCCTGCAACTTTGCTGAATTTATTTATTAGTCTTAACAAATATTTTGGTGAAAACTTTAGGGTTTTTTTTACACGTGAGATCATGTCTTCTGCAAACAGAGACAATTTTACTTCTTCCTTTAGAATTTGGCTGCTTTTGTCTCCTTTTATTACCTAATTTACCTAATTGCTCTAGTTAAGACTTCCAGTACCACGTTGAATAGAAGTGGTAAAAGTGGGTATCCTTATTTTGTTCATGATTTTAGAGGAAAAGCTTTCAGTTTTTCATCAGTGAATGTGATGTTAGCTGTGAGTTTTTCACATATGGTCTTTGCGTTGAGGTGGCATCCTTCTATTTCTAGTTTCGTACATGGCCTTTATGTTAAGGTACTTTCCTTCTGTTCCTTCTATTGTTGAGTGTTTTTATCATGAAAGGGTGTTGAAATTTGTCAAATGCTTTTTCTATATCAATTAGATGATCATGTGTGTTTATTTTTCCTTCATTATGTTAATGTAGTGTATTACATTGATTGATTTTCATATGTTGAACCATCCTTGCATTCCAGGAGTAAATCCTACTTTGTAGTAGTGTATAATCATTTTGCTATGTTCTTAAATTCAGTTTTGTCAATGTTTTGTTGAGGATTTTTGCATCAATATTGATCAGGGATATTGGTCTGTAATTTTTTCTTGTTCTAGTGTCTTTGTCTGGTTTTCATATCAGGGTAATGCTGGCCTCATAGATGAGCTAGGAAGTATTCCTCCTCTTCAATTTTTTTGGAAGAGTTTGGGAAAGATTGTTGTTACTCCTTCTTTAAATATTTGGTAGAATTCACCAGGGAAGCCTTCTGATCCTGGGCTTTTCTTTGAGGGCAGGTTTTTGATTACTGATTCAATCTCCTTACTAGTTACAGATCTATTTAGATTTTCTATTGCCTTATCATTCAGTCTTGGTAGATTACATGTCTAAGAATTTGTCTATTTCATCTACATTATCCACTTTGTTGAAGTACAATTGTTCATAGTACTCTCTTAAAATGCTTTTTATTTCTGTAAAATTAGTAGTAGTGTCCCCTCTTTCATTTCTGATTTTAATTGTTTGAATCTTTTGTCTTTTTTTCTTAGTCAATATAGCTAAAGATTTGTCAATTTTATTGATATTCATGTAGAGCCAACTCTTGCTTTTGTTGATTTTTACATTGTTTTTCTATTCTCCATTTTATTTATTTCTACTCTAACTTTTATTATTTCCTTCCTTTTGCTAGCTTTGGTTTATTTGTTTTTCTTTTTCAAGTCCCTTAAGATATAAAGTTAGGTTGTTGATTTGAGATCTTTCGTCTTTTTTAATGTGTTCACAGCTATAAATTTCCTTCTTAGCACTGCTTTTACTGCATCCTGTAAGTCTGGGTATGTTGTGTTTTCATTTTCATTTGCCTCAGGATATATTCTAATTTCCCTTGTGATATCTTCTTTTATCCATTGGTTATTTAAGAGTGCACTGTTTAATTTCCACATACTTGTGAATTTTTCAGTTTTATCTCTGCTGCTAATATCTAGTTTCATTCTATTGTGATTGGAAAATGTACTTTGTATAATTTAAATCTCATTAAATTTATTAAGACTTGTTTGGTGGCCTGAAATATGGCATATCCTGGAGAATGTTCCATGTTCCCTAGAGAAAAATGTATATTTTGCTGTTGGGTGGAATGTACTCATATGTCTGTTAGGTCCAATTGGTCTATAGTGTTGTTTAAGTCCTCTCTTTCCTTACTGATCTTCCGCCTCGTTCTGGTTGTTCTATCTATTATGGAAAGTGAGGTATTGAAGTTTCCTACTATTATTGTAGAGCTGTTTATTTCTCATTTCAATTCTGTCAATATTTGCTTCATATGCTTAGAGTTCTAATGTTTGGTGCATACATGTTTATAATTATTGTATATTCTTGGTGAATTGACCCTTTTATCTTAATATATTGCCCTTCTTTGTCTCTCATAAGAGTTTTGACTTAAAGTCTATTTTGTCTGATGTTAATGTAGCCACCTCTGTTCTCTTTTGGTAACTATTTGTGAGGAATGTGCTTTCCATCCTTCCACTTTCAACCTATATGTGTCCTTAGATCTAAAGTGAATCTTTTGTAGGCAGCATATGGTTGGATCTTGTTTTTTCATCCTTTTTGTCAACTTATGTACTTTGACGGTAAGTTTAATCCATTTGCATTTAAAGTAATTGCTGGTCAGGAAAGATTTACTTTTGCCACTTGTTATTTGTTTCCTATGTGTATTATAGCTTTTTGTCCTTCATTTCCTTCATTACTGCCTTCTTTTGTGTCTAGTTGATTTTTATAGGAACATATTTTTATTTTCTTCTCATTTTCTTTTGTAGATAGCCTTAGATATTTTCTTTACCATTGAGATTGCATATAACATCCTAAAGTTACAACAATCTATTTTAAGTTGACCAACTTAATTTCAGTTGCAAACAAAACTCTACTCTTTTACAGCTTCTCTCCCCCTTACTTTCACAGATTGCATCTTTATATGTTATGTACCCATTAACATAGATTTATAGTTATTTTTATGAATTTGTCTTTTAAATCTTGTAGAAAATAAAAAGTAGAGTTACAATACGAAATTATGATAATACCAGATTTTATATTTTTCCATGTATTTATCTTTACCAGAGAACTTTATAGTTTTGAATGGCTTCAAATGACTGTCTAGCACCTTTTCATTTCAATTTTAAAAATTCCCTTTAGCATTTCTTGTAGGGTAAGTCTGTCATTAATGAACTCCTTTAATTTTTGTTTATCTGGGAATGCCTTAATTTCTGCCTCATTTTTAAAGGATAGTTTTGCTGATATAAATTTTCAGTTGACTTTTTTTTCTTTCAGGACTTTCAATATATCATCTAACTGCCTTCTGGCCTGCAAGGTTTCTGCTGATTAGTAGACTGATAATCTTATTGATAATCCCTTTCACGTGATGAATCACTTTTCTTTTGATGCTTTCAAGATTCTTTTTGTCTCTACCTTTCAACAGTTTGAATTTTTAAAATTTTATTTATTTATTTTTTGAGGAAGATTAGCCCTGAGCTAACATCCGCTGCCCATCCTCCTCTTCTTGCTGAGGAAGACTGGCCCTGAGCTAACATCCGTGTCCATCTTTCTCTACTTTATATGTGGGATGCCTACCACAGCATGGCTTGACAAGCAGTGCCTTGTCCACACCTGGGATCTGAACCGGCAAACCCCAGGCCACCGAAGCGGAAAGTACAAACTTAACCACTGGGCCAGCCCCCTCAACAGTTTGACTATAGTGTGTCTCCGTGTGTGTCTCTTTAGGTTTATCCTAAAGTTTGCTGAGCTTCTTGGATTTGTTTATCCATGTCTTTACTCAAGTTTGGGAAGTTTCCAACCATTATTTACTCACTCACTCTACTCCTTTCTGTACTTTCTCCTTCTGGGACTCCCACAATGCATATGTTGATCTACTTATGGTGTTCATAAATCCCTTAGGCTCTATTCACTTTTCTTTATACTTCTTCCTATTTGCTCTTCAGACTTGATCATTTCAAATGACTCACATTTGAGTAGTCAAGTTTTCTGATTCTTTTTTCTGTCTGTTCAATTCTGCTGTTGAACCCCTCTGGTGATTTCAACTCATTTATAGTATTTTTCAGCTCTAGAATTTCTTTTTTTTTTTTTGGCACCTGAGCTAATAACTGTTGCCAATCTTCCCCCTTTTTTTCTGCTTTTTTCTCCCCAAATCCCCCAAGCATGTAGTTGTGTAATTTTTAGTTGTAGGTCCTTCTAGTTGTGCAGCTCTAGAATTTCTGTTTGGTTCTTTTTTTATATCATTTATATCTCTTTGTTGATATTCTCATTTTGTTCTAAGTTGTTTTCCCAATTTCCTTAAGTTCTTTATCCATGTTTCCCTTTAGCTCTTTAGCCTATTTAAGACAATCGTTTTAAAGTCTTTGTCTAGAAAGTCAGGCACCTTTGTTTCTTTGGGGATGATTTCTGGAGATTTATTTTGTTCCTTGAAAGGTCCATGTTTTCCCATTTCTTTGTATGCCTTGTGATCTTTTGTTGAAAATTGGGCATTTGAAAAAACTACCACTTGTCTCAATCTTTGCAGATGGGGGAAAGGGGGAAAGAGCTTTCCTGATTAGCAGGGCATGTTCTGAGCCTTGAGGTCAGCACAGAGTGAAGGCCTAAGGTCTTCTCAGGTTGTGACTGAGCGTGCATCCTGTGTGGGCCTGGGGTGGGGGAGTGCTATTTTTGTTTTCCTCCATATGCATGACTGCTTTTAAATGTCTTAACTTCCCAAAAAGTCTCCCCCCCAGTTTCTTCTCAAGGACTTATTCTATTGTATTCTTCTGCCTGTAACCTCCTGCCCCAGGCGTCTGCAGCTCTGCAGTTCCCTGCAGCCTTTACATGCCACAGCATCTACCACTGCCTTCTGTGCCTTTCCCAACCTGAGATCCAAGTTATGCCACCTTTCCTCATTAAGCTCCAAAGCAGGCAAAACAGAAACCAGTCCTATGGGCAGCCTACAGACAGGTTAGACCATAGCAAATAAGTTTTACTCTGCTCCCTTCATCCCAAGGGAAGGAACCAGGAACTGGCTGCTTCTTCCTTCACTGGAAAGGAGGTGGGACAAGAGGAAGTAAAAGTGCCATGAAATTTTCTACTGCTTTGAATGTGGCCTTTTCTTTATTGAACATTCCCTTGATTGCTATAGATCTTTGACAGGTTTCCAGAGTTGCTATAACGTTATTTTAGCCAGTCTCCAGTTTTTTAAAAAAATGTTTCTGTGGGGGAATAAGGGCCTGGAGCTTCCTACCGACCATCTTGCTGACATCACTCCCTTATATTAATTTTAATAATTTTTTTATTTTAGGATAGTTTTAGATTTACCAAAAAAAACTGCAAAGAGAGCTTCCATATATCAGTTTTGTTTTTCTGACTTTCACAGAGGTTTGTTAGAATCTGGGTGCTAATGGAAGTGATATGGAAAGATAGGAGGAATGGTCAGAGAAAGGGAAGCAAGCACAAAATGCTACAGTAATAAATAAACCTAAATTCTCAGCAGCTTTAAATCACAAAGTTTTATTTCTTGTTCAAGTTACAAGTTCAGCCAAGTTGGTAGGAGGGCTCTGTCCATCACTAATGAACACTCATGATCCCAGATTGACAGGGCAGCCATCCTCTCAAATATTGCTGGTCATCATGCCAGGGGAAGAGAGTAAGGCTCTGCATCCTAAAGCTTCTGTTGCCCATTTCACTGGCCAAGAGAAGTCTTGTGGCCATGCCAAACTTCAAGGGGAAAGAGAAATTCGATTCTACTATGCGCTTGAAGTCAGAGTCACAAATATTGGAGTTGGAGCTACTGGTAATGACAAGGTCCACTTATGTCCTTGGGAGTGAGCAGATAAGATAGGATGGAGGACAAGGCAATTGAATGAGAGAAAGTCCAGGAAATGAGAGTTTAGCATATAGGACAGATTATCTATGTGGATATTGAAATCATTAAGAATCAAAACAGGGTAATATTGAACAGAGTGACAGAAAACCAGGAGCTAAAATTAATTGGAAATAAGGTGGAGTGACCCTTACAGTCAGTAGGTGACTGGGACCATGAGAACCATGACATGATATTCAAACCTGGGGCATTTTAGGGAGATGAGGAAGGAGAATCGTCTGAGAGAACAATGAGCAGCAAAGAAGACACTCGGGTCCCCTCCAGATGCAGGAATTCAAGAGCTGTGGGAGAGAAAATGGTTACTGGATGAGAGGGCCATAGGGGAAACATGGGACTCAGGAAGTCTAGGTGTTCTCAGAGCAAGAAATTGAAAAATGTTCAGAGAAGAGGTTTAAAGTATGAAGGATTTTGCTGAATGAGTTCCAGAGGACACAGGGCTGGGATTTCATCTGTTACGGAAGGATGGGAGATGGGTTTATAAAATGATGTGCTGAGCTTTGTGGGGATTCAAGTCAACTGTTTAAGGGAGCTATCAAGAACTCAGGTCCCTTCTGTCTTCTACCTCGACCTTCCTCACCAAGCAGCTTTTGTCTGTAAGATTGCAAGACTGCTGCTGCATCACAGACAGATGTCTCTATTAATAGACATCTCAGCTGCAGTGCGGGCAGGAAGAAGGGCAAAGGGGAAGAACACAGTAGTGAAGAAGATATGATGCCAAGTTTCAAGCAGCTATGTCAGCAAGTTTCCTTATTTCTCATTTTTTGTCTCCCTTCTCATAGGAATGAAAAGCCAAGGTTTCTAAGGGTATATGATCCAGGCTGCACACAAGGAACTCTCAATGGCCTTCACGTTAAGTCATTTAAAACAACCCAGCCATGCTCTGCTGTGGAAATCACTAGCCACTGGCTGTCATCATATCAATTTGTTATTGTTAATGAGATGGCGTTAGTTATATAATTCTTAATTTACCATGAAAACTGTATGTCAACTCTTCAACAGCAAAAATATGCAAAGGGAAAATGGTAACATGAATATAACATTTTCCTTTAATAATATTATGTGTGTTTGCCCTCTGAGTTTCTTTGAGAATGTGACACACGCTCTGTTAATTGCAGGGCTGTTGCCTGTCCGCGATATCTCAAGGTGGCATCTTCCTTGTGCTGGCAATTCCACAGTAACGTTCAAGCGTCTTCCCAGTCGTGGAGCTGCTGCCAGGGCTTCCAAGTGGTTTGTGGGCATTTCTCCTTCCAGAGATGAGAGAAAAACACAATTGTCATTTCTGTCAGGATACCCTCAATTGTGTGTTGTGTGTGTGTGAATATAAATGTGAAATATAAATAGCTAAATATACCTACGTGTACGCATACATGTGGTGAGTATAAATTACAGTTCACACTTCCAAATGTGCAAGGAATAGAACTTTCTCTAATTTCCTGAACAATTTAATTCCTATTTGGCTACTAAGCTGCCAAGACATGTTAGCCTCAGTCTTCATGAGCTTCTGCCCCTACTACAGTGGCTAGAGTTGTGCGTGGTTTCAGAATCCTGTACAGTGACAAGGCATGGGGAGTTAGAGGAAAATCCCTTCCTTTGCCATCTGTCCACACAAGTTGCCATGGAGAACATCCACCATCCCAGTATGACAGCTCCTTCAGGTCCAGGTGCTGTTTACTTTTCTGAGTCGTATTTGGGACACTGAAATCTTCTCAAGGTTGCCCACCTGCTTAGATGCTCCCATCCTCCCAGTCTCCTTCTCTAGGATCTCACCACCTCCCTGCACAGCAGTCTTTTTCTTGCCTGGAAGTGGAAAAATTCTGTGTTCTCCATGGTTTCTGGCAAGACATTTTGTCTACGCCTCAAGTCCCTTCACCTGCTCTGTGTTTAGACTTTTAGAATTAAAATTAAAAAGACTCATAGGTTATTTCTGCTTTTGATTCTGATACAACCTTTTCCTCAGATAATTAACCAAGTAGCAGTGAGCCAAGTATCTGATTGAAAGTGGTAGAAAGAAAAAGGAAAAATGTGGAAAGAGAAAAAATTCAAGGTTAATATGTCAAAAAATATTTTTCTGCCATATGTTTTATATACGTGTGTATGTACATATGGCAGGAAAATATATAATATATGTGGGGGGGGGTGCAAAATATTCTAGCCAAAGTTAATGTCTACTGTAACAGAAGAGAATTTTTTAAGTAATGGACTATGTTTCTGTTAATACATTCAATTTGATGGCTTTTGCCTCTCACTTTGTGTCTGGCAATGGAGAAAATAAAATACTAAAGAAGTGTATATCTTGCTTCTCTCCTCAAAAACGTCTTAACTGAATTGAGATTGAGGTTATATAAGTATAAAGATACATACAAAAAATGAACAGGAAATTACAGCAATTCAATATATACACAAGAGTATGCCGATGTGATTCAAACAGCATATGGTAATGTTGAGCAGGGAGACTCAATAATTGACATTTGTAAACTGCTTTCCATTTTACTCGTGGGTATAATTTAATTTGATCCTTGCGAAAGCCCTGAAAAGTATGTTGTGATTATTATCTCTGTTTTACAGATGAGGGGAGAAATGCAACACCAAGATTAAATGATTTCTCCAAATTCACACAATTAGTCAGTGGGATCTAGAGTCCAAGTGGTTCATGGGAAGAGTCTGCCCAAGTCACAGACTCCAGAGGAAGGTGAAAGGTGAGGAAAGTATATAAGTGCATTATATAGAGAAATAGTTTGCATAATTGAATATTTTGTGGATATCTCTCTACTGGGAAGTGTAATACAGTGGATTTAAATCCAATCTCATCAGGATTTCTGGGGGAGCCCCAGGGATTGGTATTTTAAAAAGTTCCCTAGGCAATTCTAATCAGCAGCCAGGGTTGAGAACCACTGGGTCTTGTGGTGATGGTTGTTTCACAAGCAAAGGAGGGACACACTGAGTGGCAGAGTGAGAGGCAGCTCTATCATAGCAACGAGGAGGTGGAGACTGAAGAGGTTAGACAGTCAGAGCTGAGGAAGGAGGGAGGATCTGACTGAAATAAAACATGTTTTGAATAACTGGAAAGTCGTAAAGCATAACTAGTGCAGGACACAGTGGAAGATCAACAACTTTACTTTCTATGAAGATTTTCGATGCAACTAAACTTACAGTTTTTTTGATACTTCATCTTCCCCAGCCCTTTGGAGTCTCTCTTCCCCAAAAGTATAAATATTCCGGAGCAGTTTTCAGTTTTTGAGATGACTAGAATAATAAGCTACTTACTCACCGTAGAAATTTATAAGGTGGAACCAAATAAAGGTGGTTCTGACAGTTTCCTAACCAAAATACAAAACGGACCTTTGATGGTTGTCAGCACTGGGTATCACTAAATTGCTCCCCAAAGCAAGTGCACAGAGTTATACTCATATCAGCCTCATGTAAGAGTCCACGTTTCCCCATATTCTCACCACACCTAGTGCCATTGGACTTTTTAATTTTGGCAATTTGCTGAAGTGAGCATGAGAAGACACGAAGACAAGGAAATATGTACAAGAATAGAAGGTAAACTTTCCATTACTAGGAAGATAGATAAAGAGACTATGGATGAAATAATTGATAAAGTGCTAACAGCAGCTCACCCATATTAATTGCATCTTTCAGTTACAACAAATCAAAATATCAGACCTAATACTGAGCCACAAAGCAAGTTGCAAAAGGATATGTACAGCATAATGCCATTTTTGCAAAGTTTTAAAACACACAAAACATGTATTTATGAAGCAATGCGTATGTAATAAAAGCACAAAACCAAGCATAGGAAAATACAGGCCAACTTCCATAGGTTTCCTGAAGTAAAAGCAGGTGGAAAAGCATGAAATTGGACTTTGGCTGTTTTTTGAACATCTTATTCTGTATCACCATAAAAAAAGCATGTATATGAAGCAGATATAGAAACATTAATATATTTAACTCTAGATGATTGGCACATGTCTATCTATTACATTATTTTCTATATGTTTCCATATGTTTAAAATACTTCAGTTTTTGTTTTTGTTGTTGTTGTTGAGGAAGATCAGCCTTGAGCTAACATCTGTGCCAATCTTCCTCCACTTTAGATGTGGGTCACCCCCACAGCATGGCTGACAAGTAGTGTAGGTCCACACCTGGGATCCGAACCCACAAACCCAGGCCACCAAAGCAGAGCAAGCCAAACGTAACCACTATGCCACAGGGCTGGCCACCCCAGTACTTCAGTTTTTTAATTATTAAGAAAGTGATAAATATATTTTGACAGAGACGATGAGCAAATGTATTTTTGTTGATGAGGGTAGCCTTAGAGAAACAGTAGAGATGTGAATAAATAAGATAAACCCCTTCTCCAATTCAGCCCTCATTGCACTGTCAGATTAATTTTTAAAAATAAAGCTCAAATCAGGCAACAGTTAGAAGAAACAAATTATATATAAGCATATCAACATGAATTAATCTGATAACCATAGCTCTGAATTTAAAGAAAGAATAATAATGGTAAAATAAAGAATGAGATCTATACATCACAATACCACTTAGTTATAGTAAAAATATAAGCAAAGGGAAATTTCACTTCCAGCTATGTTGGAGTAACTGGTACTAGTCTTCCCTCTGGACACTGGACAAAAGGCAACACAGCGCTATGATCCATAAGAGAAGAGACATGTAAGACACAAACCTTACAATCACAAGACGTTTTCGCCTGGACACACTTTCTAGACCAAAAGATGGGACGAAGGAACCCCCAAAAAAGCATAGCTTCTCTCTGAATTGAGGAGACAGAGACCAGAGTTCAGAGATTCCGAGATAGCTGGAATTGGCGGAGTACAGAAAAGAGATAGCTATACAGAAAAATCTGCATGGGGTCCCCATGAGTCTGCAGAGGGTAAAACTCCACAAAGCCTGGTAAATAATTGCCAGAGAACTATAAGCTCAACAATTCCTAGAGCTCACAGAGGGATGGGAGACACTGGAGTTCCAATAATCTAGAATAGAGGGATCTCAAATACCTAAGGCATTCAGTAGAAACCCCAGAAGGGGTGGTGGGAGGGCTTATCCAGCCCTGGAGTAAAGCCTATTGTAGACTTACCCTAAAAAAGCTTAAAAACTCCTTGAAAGGATCAAGCTGATTTGCAAACAGCCTAACTGCCTGACAGAACAAAGCCCAATACTATTTAAAGGAAGACAACAAAATCTGCACACTAAACAATCTAATAGCACAATAGCCAGCATCCAATAAAAAGCTACTAGACATCTGAAGAAGTAGTCAATGAGACCCATAACCCAGAGGGAAAAATCAATCAACACAACCAGAGATGACATCAACTGTGAAGTCAGAAAAGACTTCAAAACAGCTATTATTAATATGCTCAAGGTTTAAAATGAAACATTAACATAATGTGTAGAAAAGTGGAAAATATGAAAAAGAACAAAACAGAACCTCTAAAGCTGAATAACACAATATCTGAGGTAGGAAAAAAGTCACCAGATGGGCTTGATGCCAGATTAGACACTGTAGAAGAAAAGATCAGTAACTTGAAGAAATAGAATAGAAACTATCAAAAATAAAGCACAGAGAGAAAAAAGACTGAATAAAATTAACAGAGCTTCAGAGACCTGTGGGACAATAGCAAGTTGTGTAACATATGTTAATTATATAGATGCTGGAAAGGAGGGAGGAAGAAAAAATATTTGCAGATAAAAAGGCTGAACATTTGATGAAAATTATAAATGATGGTTTTAAGAAACTCAATGAACCCCAAGCAAGAACGTACTCAAAAGTGTACTCTGTGGCTTGTGGTGTTAGTACCCACCATTGTTTCTGCCTGATCTGATTTAATACTGAACATGCAGCTGGCACACAATGTCATGCCTAACCTCACCAGCGAGGCGGAGATGGAACCCAGGGACTCCACCAGGTCCATGGTCGGGGGACACCCCTGGGGGCTGTAACAGAATCCACAATAAGGAGATAAGACATCCAGAAACAGGGACCAAGTCAAGTTGGGGACAAGAGGGTACGAAATAACGTAATGAGCAGAGGAGGATTAAGTCATTGGGAGGTGCAGCTGAATTTCCTGAATCAGGTGGACTTGTTAATGTTTAACTGGGCAGGGCATTTTTGTGGCAGTTTTTGGCCATGAGAGTCCAAATGTTCTTCCTGACTTCCAGCAGAAGCAGGGATGAACAATGTTCTTTGTGACTTAAGGTTCTTGAATTCCCTTGCCTCAAAAACACCAGCAGTGTCCTCCTCCCTATCCATTGAAATGGTAAAATTCCTGTTCTGGGGTCCGTGATTTACTCACCAAATTTCTGGGAACTGAGACACTAATTAACAAATCAGTTCAAAGTAGAAAAGTCTCCCGAAGGGTGTTTTACACCTGGGAGTTCCCGGAAAGAAAGGAATGTCCTTGTATTTAGGACAGATTAAGGCATCTTACATTTAAGAGAGAGGATTAGAGATGGTGCAAAACGTGATGGGTAGCTAATCTTTAGACAGTCACAAGATGCCAGGGATATTAAACTTCACCTCATATCTAGACTAGAGCTGAAAAAATTAGAAGCTCATTTTTTCTGTATAACATTTGCTGATCTCAAAAGAATCTATTTCTCTATAGAACATATGAAATAAACATTAAAACAAAATGAAATTTGATTTACATCTTTAAAGATTTATTTTGGGGAAAACAGTATATAATAAAATTAGGATTACAGTGTATAGGCTTTTTGCAAACTAATTTTCTTCAGTCATGAAAATTTCCCTCATTCACTCAATAAATATGTATTTATTTTCCTCACAAGATTAGAATCATGCTCTCTATATTCTTTTGTCACTGTATTTTCACTTAACAATATATCATAAATATTTTCTTAAGTGATTATTCATTCAATTTGTTCAAAAAATCAATAAATACTGTAAGATCATTTTGCCTCATTCTTTATTATGGTTATATCTATTTTTTATTATGTTGGCTAATTGTAATGGTGAACATCTTTGTCTTGATCATGGCCTTAATGAGAATGTTGCAAGGTTTCATTGATAAATACGGTGCTGGCTGCCAGTTTGAGACAGACAATCTTTATCATTGTCATTCTCCTTCTATTTCTAGATTGCTATGAGGTTTGTTTGTTTGTTTGTTCATTCATTCATTATTTATTTATTTTTGAATTATGAGTGGGTATTGAATTCCATCAAATTCCTTTTTGGCACCAACTGGGAGGTGGGATGAGAGTGGGGACCGGAGGTGGGAACACCAGTTGAGGAACTATTTCATTCATCCATATCAGGGAAGTGAAGACTAAAGCAAGAGATGTGGAAAAGGAAAGCGGAGGCTGCTGTCCACAACAGCAAAAGGAGATGAGAAGGAGAAAGTAGAGACATCCGTGAGACTTTGAGCCTGGCTTCCGGAGGCCAACACCAGGAGAAGTGCCGGAGGAGGAGTAAGTTAGAGGGACTGTGTTCAGTTTGAAGGCTGAGTTTGAGGTACCTGAGACATTCATGTTGAGGTGTCCACCTGACAGAGGAAAATCAGAGTCTTCAAGAACAAGACAGAGGAAAAGCTAGATTCACAAACTTACCTGCATAGAGGTATATCAAGGTCACAAGAGGACATGAGATGGCCAAAGGGGGAAAGCATATAGGGTGAGAAAGACTAAATTTGAGGAAGGAGAAGCTTTTAAGGAGCTCTTGGTAACTCGTTGGTGGTCAACGTGTCCATTCACTGAGAGATTAAATGCTACTTAACAGACACAGGGGATAGAAAAAATGGTTTGGTTGAGGTTATGGAGGTCTAAAATAGAAAACAAATCCTTCTTTTAAATAAGACAGAATGATAATAATCCACATAGAATAGGAAGAGAAGAGAATGCATCAAGAGTTTACGTTGGATGACCTGATCTTTTCCATAAAGTGGGCTATGAGTTCTGCTGAGAGAAGGAGGAAAGAGTAAGTTTAAGGTGTGAGGAAAGGAATAGCTGTGGTAGGGGGCTTGGAGGGAATTGACTGAGAAGGAAATGAAAAACTACAGGTTCTGACAGCTCAACATCGCATAGCATAACAGCGTTGGAGGTTCAATCAGTTTCCACGTCTTAACTTTCTTCAGCAGGGTTCAGCAATTTGGGATTTGGAAGGAAGGAAAAGAAGGAAGAGTGATGGAAAGGCATGGAGTGTAAGCAGGGAACTTCAGGAACACATTGCTTAGGCTCATGTGGAGATGGAGAAATAAGGATGGGGTCTCAGTAGGAAACAGCCAGTTAACCAAACACGTTGGCTTAGGTCAGCCTTTTCCAAAGTGTGTTTTATACAACGCTAGACCTGTAAAACATGCTTTTTAAGAAAAATGATCTTTTGTCAAATTATTTTTGGAGAACTTGATGCTTCACAAGGGACATTAACAAATTAAAGAGTCTAAGCAGTCCTGAATAAACCTGTTTTTGAACCTAGCACTGCCTAAGATTATTTGGCCTTGAAGTACTCTTTCATGTAACTCATATCAACAGCTGATGCAATTATATGTATTAGTCAGGATAAGCTGAGTTATGCTGTTGTAACAAATCAGCCTCAAAATCCAGTAGCTGAACACAGCTACTGTGTTCCTAGCTGCTCTGGGTCCATAAGCAGCTCTGTTCCAAATAGCCACTCAGGAACCAAAGCTAATGGAGGTTCCACCACTTTGTGAGCATCTCAGTGGGTGACTCCAGGATTTTCGATGGCAGGGGGAGAAAGCACATGGAGAATTAGTGCTCATTCTTTAATGTTCTGGCCTCAAATAATACACATCACTTCTGTTGGCAACTCATGGGCTGTAAATAGCCATACGGCCCCAGCAGACTGCAAGGGGACTGGGAATGTAAGAAGCACGGGAGTGTTTGGTGAACAAAAAATGATTCTGACACAACTAGTGTTTCATGGAACACAATTTGTAAAACATTAACTGAGGTAATAAAAACATAAATTTTCTGAGTCCAAGGAGTGTTAACAAAGTATTCTTCAGTGTAAAGGAGAAGAGAATCTGCACTTTCCTATAATTGAGGAGGAGGAGAAGAAAGAGAAGGGAAAAAGAGAAGGACAAGGGAGGGGAGGGAGGAAGAGGAAATGGAAGAGGAGGAAGAGGAGGAGGAGAAAGGGAGAAGAAGAAGGGTCGGGGGGAGGAGGAAGAAGCTGTCATATGGCAGCATTATTTATTGAGGTCTTGCTCTGTTTTAGGCATTTTGCTAAGTGCTTGTATGACATGCATGATGTCATATAATTCTCACAACAACTCTATCAGTAAGGTGCATTATGATCCCCATTTTGCAAATCAGAAAATTGAGGCTTAGAAGGGGCCAGCCCCATGGCCAAATGGTCAAAGTTCCATGCGTTCTACTTTGGAGGCCCATGTTTGCAGGTTCAGATCCCAGGTACAGACCTACTCCACTCATCAGCCATGCTGTGGAGGCATTCCACATACAAAATAGGGGAAGATTGGCACAGATGTTAGCTCAGGGTAAATCTTCCTCACCAAAAAAAGAAAGAAAGAAAATCAAGGCTTAGAAAGGTTAACAGATTTGTCCAAGGTCACAGAGCAAGCAAGGAGGCTGGATTCAGACCTTCATCTCTAGGATGGCAAACCCGCATCGATCACTGCTGGGCTCACCTCTCCCGTACCTCCATTCTGTGTTCTCCGTGGTGAGGCCCTTTTATGCACAGCTTCTTATTTCATTCTTCACAACAACCTTGCTGAATGGGTGCTGTGCCCTCATTTCATAACGGATGGCAAAAGAGGGATTTGAGCTCAGTTCTTTTTGACTCCCAAATTCTGTGTTACTGCACTTATCCAACCTCTTTTCCACTGTTTTGGTCACTGTGTGTGCATTCTTTGGCCGTCTCTCAGCTAAATTAGGTTTATAGACAACATTCTGGACCAGACCTACAGACACACCTTGGTTCCACTGAGGCTGGAATGATGCTTTATAGCTTTATCCAGATCTTCTTGCTCATGATCTCTGACTTGTTGACTGCAAAACCTCCTTCATATTGGAAGGCTTGAAGTCGTTATACCTTGATGACCTCCCCCCAAAATTGTACATTGTTTTGTATGTGCTTTTTCTTCTTCCAATAGCATTATGGAGTTTTCCTAATTTTCCCTTATAAGCTTAGCATTCACTCCTCAGGAAATCTTTGTGTCAACCGCAAACTGGAAAATTTAAACATATACAATTAAAACTCAAAGGCAACAGTCTTTGAGGAGGAAAATCTCAGGAGTAGTAAGTTCCCAGCTGTGTGGTTCCTCTGGGTCCAAATTAAAGAGTCCATGAAACCATCATCCAGGTTCCCCAGGCACAATGGGTTCAGCAAAGAGTTTAGAGACCCATCTGGTTGCTGTCACAGTGGTCAGTGAGCCCAGCTTCTTCTTTTTCAGGTAACTTGAAAGACAGTAGTCTCAGGCAGAGAGCCCTGAAGACCCTGTGGGACTGGGAACAGGTATAGTAAGAGTGGAGGGTGAGTCTTGCATCTCTAAAAGGTCATGTGAATGTAAACAAGAAGTATGTATTGGGCAATCAGCCCATAAGGCAAATGATCCCAGCCACGGGAACGTTAGGGTTAGGACCAAATGCACCTACAGAACCTATATATTGGCTTGAACAATAGAGGGTTTCATGTGCTTGTTTGTTTTGTATCCCACCTAAAAGTAGTCCAAAGTTCAGCAATCCACGGCTGAAATGTTGATGTCATGATGTCACTGGTGATCCTGACTCCTTCTAGCTTTCCGCTCCCTGCTATGCTTGCAGAATAGCTGCATCTGCGTTCCAAGCTGCAAGAAAGAAGAGCAGAGGGCAGACACAAAGACTTCTGCTCAAATCTCATGAGCCACCCCTATCCACAAGGGAAGCTGGGAGCTGTAGTTTTTCAGCTGAGTACATAGTTGACTTCCAAAAATTCCGATACTCAAGAAGAAACGGGAAACGGGTGTTAGGCAGTTCATTATGGTCACCGGCCCACAGGGAATCCGATAAACCATGCACACTTAACAGACAACTCTTGGAGACCAGTCAATCTAGATTGAGCGAATGCTTATTTTCATTGTGATATTTGCACTCTGGGAGGCAGTCCAGACTTCCCCCTCATCCACATTGTCACCATAGCGGACATCACCACCAGCCCCAACAATCCTAACCAGTTGGCAGGAGTCTGTAGACAGTGAGCTTGGCTCCATGCTGCAAGAGATTTCCCCACCACTTTCTGTCTGGGTCTACCCTTTGCGTCTTGCAGAGCCAGGTAGCTTAATCCTAGCCCCCAGCAGGCAGTTCCCTCCGATTTTAGAGCATCATGCATACTCAGGGAGGGGAACTCTGAGAATGCTCCCTTTCTCTCTGTTGTACCCTTTGTTAGGGACACCGGGACCACTGAACAATGATTAAGCACCACTATCTACTAGGCACTGGGCTTGGTTTGGAGTCAACAGAGGTGAGGAGCATTTCCCTTCCTGAGAATTCAGGGACTAGTGGAGAGAAGCAGGTACACAAATAAATTACAATGTGATGTGGGAATGTTGCATTAGAAGTGTGACAGAAGTCCAGGGACACCAAGGGAGTCCCTGACTGCACAACGCTTGTCTTAGTCCATTCAGGCTGCTATGACAGAATTCCACAAGACTGGGTGGCTTATAAACAACCAAAATTTATTTCTCACAGTTCTAAAGGCTGGAAGTCCAAGATCAAGGTGCCAGCAGATTTGGTGTCTGGTGAGAGCCTGTTTCCTGGTTCATAGACTGTCATCTTCTCCCCGTGTCCTCACATGGCAGAAAAGGCAAGAGATCTCTTGGGCTCTCTTTTAGAAGGGCCATCCCCATCACGAGGGCTCTGCTCTCATGACCCAACCACTTCCCAAAGGCCCCACTTTCAAATACCCTCTCCTTGCGGATTAGGATTTCACCATATGAATTGGGGCAGGGAGGAGGGGGTACACAAACATTCAGACCACTGCATTGGTGGATCCCAAGCTTTAGAACACAGAAGAGAGCACCTGAGCAGCTTGTAAAAATGCAGCTCCCTATGTATTGTCCCAGGGGTTCCAATATTATAGATTCTAAATCCAGATCTACCAAATCAGTATCTCCAGGTTTGTCCTAGGAATGTGTTCTCTTTTTCCCAGATAATGTTGACACAGTAGTGGGTCCCACTTTGAGAAATTCTGCTCTAAGTGGTGAGGTAGGATGAATATGCTGGAGAAAGAAGGCTCAGAGGCAACCATTTGTGAACTAATAAGGAGGGCATTCTAGACAGAGGGGACAGCTTAGGCACAAAAGCCTGGCAGGGTCTGGTGTGCCTAAGTAAAATTAGACACAGAGACTAGAGCAAGAGGCTCCTTGGGGGCCTCAGGAGGTGCCAGAGCTACAGAGGTTGAGGCCAGACTATATTTATAGCACTCCATACAACAAGGGTTAAACAATTTTCCTCCGTGAGACAAGGCTACAAAGTAGGGACCTAGGAGCCTGAGCTCTGGGCTTCCAAATGGAGGACTGGCAGAACCACAGTGCATTTGAATCGGTCTAGACTGACCACAGATTTGCCCTAGCTCCTGTGCCCTGCCTTTTGTTCCCTCCCGCCCCTCTGCCTCAGCTCCGCCAGCCCACCCTCTCGGCCCTTTCTCCTCTGAGAGTTGGCATGTCCTGATGTGTGCCTCTGGCTTAGCTACTGTCCAATTTCTGGTTTTGTTCCTAATGCTTGATAATTTAACATCTAACAATTTTCTCAATGCTGCCCTGGCTCCCTCTGGCTGGCCGCATTAGCCTGCTTCACGGTGAAGATGAGGGCTATCCTCTCCACGGAGCCAATGGGGAGGCACGAGCTCCCCAGCCTGGCCCAGCGATTGCTCATCACCCCACTCTCACTTTCTCATTGCTGAGCCAGTAGAGTGGGCCAGTGTTCCCCCAGCTGGGGGACACACTTCCTGGGGGCTGGAAGACTTTCCAAATGATACTCAGGCAAGGATAGTCATACTGGCATCAATGCCCACATGTATTCTTTGCTAATATTCATCCGCTTGAAATAAACCTATGCTCAGAATACACCTTTTCTCACTTTACAAAAGAAAGATACATCCCTCCTCCATCCCAAATCTTGTTTTGGTTCTTTGCTGTGGGAGGGCTTGTGGAACAATTGGATCGATCAAAATTGATGATAAACCAAGGCCCTTAAGCTCATAGGCTTTCTGTTCTTCCCCACGTTATACATATTTCTGCAAGAAGAAGGACACGTTGGCCCATGGGGGCCCGTAATTCAGAATATCCAAAGTAGCAAAGGCTTGTGATGTTTATCCTTTAAAATGTAATTTTCACAGGACTATCAGATTTTCCAAAATACAATAAGTCAAACACACAAACAAAAGTTTCACCTGATATCTTTCAGATATGGCATGCTTTATTCAATAAATTAATGAAAATTTCTTTTATCCAATTATATGAAATATTTATTAAAATTCTAGTCAATCCTCATATTATTTCACCATATAAAATATTTAACGTTTCCTATCTCCTATTAATAAAAAATAAACATCTAAACTTAGGATGAAAAATTTTAGATGTCAACTTAAAAATGCATCGATGAGTACAGAGATTTTCAAAATTCTTTTACAAGGTTCATAAGCCAACATTTGAAGACACAGGGGTAGGACACTTGCCATCAAGGGTCACAGTTGTTTTTATTACATTTCAACATGTGTTAATTTCCTACTCTGTGCTGGGCACAGTGGGCTTTCTTTGAAATAAATGCATCTCTCTATACCCTAGAAAATTGTGGTGGGTTATCTGGCGTCAAAGAGCTCTGCTGTTGGCCTCTCACACTGAGAAATATTCGCATCACACTCCAGGTCCAGAAGTTGTGACCTGCACAGGAGGTCGTCGTGAAAAGGCAGTGTGCACCCAGTCACATATTTTGGGCCTTGGATTCTCTGGTGGCCAAGTGCATGAAGAAATGGCAACACAACATGGGCTGTGCTTCAATGCTGTGGTCTCCATCACGGGGTGCATGTTCCCTTGGGAGTGCACCAATGACCTGGAGAGCCAGGACACATAGAAAGTTTACTAGTAATGGAATACACATACATACCGGGAGTGAGTGCTCCAACGTGTCCCCACAGGAGCAGGAGATCCAGAAAACGTGGATTCGGACCATGAGCCAGCCATGAGATCAATGTGGGGCATCACCCACAAAGCCACTGCAGAGGAAGTCAGGCTCTAGCCAGACTTTGAATGATGGTTAGAATGTGGATAATTGGAGAGAAGCAGGGAAGGTGCCCAATTGCAATCAATCAGGCAGACATTTATCGAGCAGCTGGTCTGCGCTCAGCTCTGCTCAGGACTCTGAGGAGTTCGGGGAGGTAGACACAAATTTGATAAGGGAGTCCAGGCGTCAACACAGGGAAAATTCAGGTCTCTCTGCAAGGTAGTATGTGATTAAGGCCCGAGTCTGTGGATACAGTGAGCACCCTGGGAATATGGAGGTGGGAGAGCTCCCAGCTAGGCTAGGGGTCAGCGGTGGCCTTGTGCAGGATAAAAAGCTGCGTGGGGCTAGGAAAGGTAAGTAGGATGTGGATGGTGTGGGAAGAGGGAAGGGCATCCCAGGTAGAGAAAACAACAGGGACCTAGGCTTGGGGATAGAACTGACTGTGCTATGTTGCAAGAAAGTGAATGGCTTCGGAATGTTAAAAACCAGGGCGGCTTGGCTGCTAAGACAGTCATTCTTTCAATCAGCAAACACAGAGCTCCGATTTACCAGGTACTGCAGATACCCAGCGAGGAAGACCGCTCAGCCTTGGCCTTCACAGAGTGCGTAGAAGTGCACGAGACGCTGGACAAGAGTTAGGATTGTGGGAAGGGAGGGAAGAAGAGATTCAGATCATCACAAAGCTCACGACCAGAGATCTAACCAGGTCTGGGAAATACGGAGAGTTGGGGGCCTCAGGGCAGACGGTGGGGTTGAGAAGGGGCTTGGACAGCAGGATTATGTCAGACTGGGGAGGGTCTCGAAAGCTAAGGAGAAGCAGTTGCTCTTTATTCCCAGTGATTTCACACGGCTGAGCATGAAGCCATGGCACCTTCTTCACTAAGGAAATGGCTTATTGCTGGTTAGGCCCCAGGAGGATCCGTGTAACGGCGGCTCGAAGGATGGGTTTCGACAGAAAGGGAGTGGAAGCCAGGGAGCCAGGTAGGGAGACGCCGCGAGAATATAGGAGGGACATTTCCCATCCCGCAGTGCGCATTCCAGGCCAGAAGGAGGACAAGTGCAGTTATTTAAGATAAGATTTCCACCACAGCTGCCTGGACCAGCCTCTTGTCACTATTGACGTTCTTCCAAGGGACAGCTTTAGACCCCAGCGGGGGAAACACAAATATATAAATTTTGATGGAAAACAAATAGGAGACAATGTTATCATTTCGAAAGTGTAATTACATTTTCCACATATTCATTTCAAGCTATTAGCAGCTTCTTTCTCTTTCTGTCCTTCTTGCTCTCTTTAAAAAAAGTTTCACATCCTTGTGTGAGTATAGTTATCATTTCAAACTATTTATGATGAATCCTAACCACAACCACAGCTGTTAGGTTCTCACGGATTAGTGAAGTGAGGCCCAACAGCGCAGAGAGGAAATGGAGAAACAGAGTGAGGCCTTAAACTGCCCAGTAATGGGACAATAACCCCAGACCGGTCACATTTCACTCAGGCCCTTAGAAAGCGCATGTGTTCTTCGGTAGCTATTTCCAGGGCTCTCAGTTGCAGGGAGGATCTGGGATGTGTGCAGAAGTCACCCTCACAAACCCGAGCACAGCTTCAGCAGCGCCCAGTGTGCGGGGTGGGGGTGGGGCCGCTGCCTGAGCTCTATGCGCGGAATCCAGCCCGTGCACCAGGGCCGGCTGAGAAGCTGCCCTGGGTGGCAGATTCCTTTGCGCTGAAGGATGTATCCCTGACTTGTAAACAGTTCACTCCTGTTAGCTGCCCTGGTCTGTGGCTGGTGCCGGGAAGACTGAGGTTGCAGGTCGGATTCGTGAATGGTCAGTTAGCTTTGCACAGAGGGAAACTTCGTTCTCTTCACTAGCTGCGCCCCCAGCCTGGCCAGCATCTAACAAATGCAAGCCAGGTGACGCTAGTGGTGTTCTCCTTGGGAAAAGCAGCTGTGAGCTCATCCTTTCAGAGAGCAGCTCAGTGATGTCATCCTCACCCACGAAGGAAGTTTATTGGATTTGCAAACACCTCGTCTGTAATGTCTTCAGCTCCCCTCCTGGACACCACGTTGTAAATATAAAACGCAGGCTCATTTACACTTTAGGAGGAGTAAGATCCGTCCGACTGATCAAAGGCTTGGACGCGGGAGGAGCCGGGATTCGCTTGCCAGCCTTATGGAAGAGAATCAGCTTGACATGAAAAAGTGCTTAAGGTCAAAGGGGAGGTGGTGTGAATCATTTTAACCAGAGGCTCAAGGAAGCTGATTGGAGCATGCCCCACCCCTCTCATGTGAACACGAGCAAACAGAAACGGTTTCTAAAATGAGAGTCTGGAACATCAGATGTTAAAAAGCAAATTCATATTAGCAGTCTCTGAAGGACTCTCGGCTGTGGAAGCAGTTTCGATTCCTCCAACCACTAGCTTAGACTTGACGAGTGACCTGAGGCTCGTAATTGTAGCATTTCTTTTTCCCTTTTAAATGTTTAAAAATGTGTGTGCAATATGCAGCCACAAGAGCTTACTTTCAAATGGTTCTCTGTCTACCTGTAGGAAAGCGAAGACACTAAATCGTGGCGGAGCCAGATGGTCTGGCTTTGTCTTCGTTTTGGCGAAGAATGAGACACAGCCAATTCTGGGCTGTGCCGCGCTCAGGTGTGTCCCTTCACCTGAGCCTGGATCACTCTGCCGTTAAGGAGCCTCCGAGCAGCTGACATACAAGCTATGCCTCCAAGTGCTTTCAGGCTGAAGTTTCATTGTTTCACTTTAAGAAGGCATCAGCCATAGTGAAGACGCGTTATTTTTACTTGTTTTACTGGCACCTCCATTCTTTCAATGACATTTCCTACTCTGTATCCAAAGTTGATGCCAAGCCTTGATACACCTCATAAAGCTACCTCTTTCTGGACTGGCAAGTGCAGAAGGGACAAATAAAGCTTGAAAGCAAAAAAAAATTAGTCCGTGGAAGTCATTAGCACGCCATTTTCTTTGTTCAGATACTTTCCAGATTATTGGATGCTCGTTTTGGAAATCAAAGCATCTATATCAAAACATCAATAATATATTTATTGCCAATATATCTAAAGATTAATATTCTTAATGCATTTGAAAAAACATTTGGTTGAGCTAATAGTCAACCATTTTTTGACCTATAAAAATGTTGATTACGCATAGTTCAACTTAACCCTAAGACCTTGACAGATAAATGGACCCAGATTATTAATAGAAAATAGAAATGGCTTAAAGCATATGGAAAAGTTGTAACCTTGCTAATAGATAAATGCAATAAAAAGCAAACACAGTCCATTTTCAGCTACATGAGCAGCAGGGCTGTTTAGAGAGTCTGCCTTGCTTGGGGCAGGGGAACAGGAACAGTGCTGGAGGCCATGCAGTCTGACGCAGCCCTTTTGGAAAGCAAATTGGCAATAATGTAACAAACACATTTTGTTCTGTCTTGTTTTTTCAAATGTTCAAATCTTAGTTCTAGTAATTCCAGTTCTGTGAAGGTATCTAGAGGAAAAGTCTTCTGTCCTAAGTTACACATTTGTAACAGTAAAAATTTGGAAGAGGGGCTAGCCCGGTGGTGCAGCGATTAAGTGCCCACGTTCCACTTCGGCGGCCCTGGGTTCGCCAGTTCAGATCCCGGGTGCGGACATGGCACCTCTTGGCAAGCCATGCTGTGGCAGACGTCCCACATATAAAGTAGAGGAAGACGGGCACGGATGTTAGCTCAGGGCCAGTCTTCTTCAGCAAAAAGAGGAGGATCGGCAGCAGCTGTTAGCTCAGGGCTAATCTTCCTCAAAAAAACAAAAAAATTGGAAGCAAACTCCGTGTCCAAGAATAGAAAAATTCAGCAGTAATTAGACGCATGGAAAGTAGAGTCAAACACACTTGTCTATAAATCCGTCTGTGGCTTTTCCATAATTGTGTGATGTTACACAAATTACTTAAAACTCTGAGCCTCAATTTTCTTATCAATTTATGTAACAAGAATAATTCCTACCTCAGTGGGCTGTTATTAGGATTAAATGGAAAAATGTAAATAAATTGCTTGGAACAGTGTCTGGAACGCAGAAAATGCCAGCTTCTCTTTATTATTATTATTATTTGGTCATCCTCAGTATTATTCAGCTACTGAAAGCATGTTTAAGCATAATTTGTAATAACATGGGAAACATTATGTTATGTGAAAAATCAAAGCATATGGTTAAATAGAGATCATAGTCCAGACTCTGTAAAATATCTATAAAAAGAAGACAAGAATGGATGAAATATAGGTCGAAATTTAACAGAGGTTGTCTGGGTCTTGGAATTAGGGGTGATTTTACTATGTGCTTTCAACTTCTGAACTTCTGTGTCGTTTCCAACCTAGCTATAATGAGCATGCATTATTATTACCATCGGAAAAGGATAAACTGTATTTTCTAAAACACGTCACCAGCCTCCAGTATTAGCCTCCAGACAGGGCAGGTAATTGTTTTTATCCATGAGTCCCAGGCAGGATGGAATGACAGCTGGGATGCAGGGACAGAGGACTAGACAATGAGCTAGGACGCCTGGCTTCAGGGTCCTGGATCTCCACGTAATACGCTGCACCCCTGGCCATGGTGGGCCAGGCTGAAACAGGCACAGCATTTGATGAGCTCAAAGCTTCCCTATGGAGCCCATAGAGAACTGTCTCCTTTCTCCCTCTCAGAATGCTTAGCTCTGTGACATACTTTGGTTCCCTTCTCTTGCTAGTGGTTGGATGGAATAATTTGGCCGAAATAGTCTGTCAGCTCCTATCCCTTGTTGTGGGTTGAATTGTATCCCCCAAAATTCATACTTTGAATTCCTAGCCCCCAGTACTTCAGGAAGTGACCTTACTTGGAAATAGAGTTGCTATACATGTAATTAATTAAGATGAGGTCATTAGGGTGCCTTAATCCAACACAACTGGTGTCCTTATAAAAGAAGAAATTTAGACGTGGAGACGCTCGCTCAGAGCATGAACACACTCTCCACACAGGGCAGATGCCATGTGAAGACTGGAGTTCCGCTGCCACAAGCCAAGGAACTACCAGAAGCTGGGAGAACAGAGCCTTCCCAGCACCTTCAGAGGGAGCACGGCCCTGCTGACGCCCTGATTTCAGACTTCTGGCCTCCAGAACTGGGAGACAGTAAATTCCTGTTGTTTAAGCTGCCCGTTTTGTGGTACTTTGTTATGGCAGTGCAAGCAAACGAATACAGCCCATTTCTACTCCCTCCACATCGTGCTCTTCCTCCTTCCCTCCCTTCCAAAGGCAAAAACGAAGGCCCTCTGGATCAAACGAGTGTTCTGCGTGGTCCATTGGGCAGAATGGGGCACAGAGCCCTCCCCCGGGGCACTGTGCAGTCTGAGTCAGTGAAGTTACTCAGTGACCCGTCCACAGTCCAGCCACAGCTGCTTTCCGGTGACGATGGACTCAGTCACCTGTGGGAGAGTCATACAGAACCTCTTCCACCTCTTTGTTGGACGTCTGTTCGAGGTAAGAATCCCCACGTGCTTTCATTGCATGAGTGTTTATTCTGTACACCATAAAATGACAAAAGAAAACTAGTGTGATGTGTGTAAGAGCAAACCTACATTACTGTGTTTGTTGAATTATAAATTTGTCTGGATGTGAGAGAGGCTCCACATGCGTCTTAACAAGTTAGCAATGCACTTCTCTGTCACGTAATCCAAGCCAGCATGGGGGCCTTGCTTGTGAGGTTTACTTCTGTGACGGACTAAACCTTTGTGTACGCTCCAATTCATATGTTGAAACTCTAACCCCCACCATGATGGCATCTGGATTTGGAGTCTTCAGGAGGTAATTAGGTTTAGATGAGCTCGTGACGGTGGGGTCCCATGATGAGATTAGCATCCTTATAAGGAGGGGAAGAGACCACAGCTCTCTCTCTCTGCCCGGTGAGGACGCAGCAATAAGGTGGCCGTCTGCAAGCCAGGAAGAGGACCCTCACCAGGGAACCGAACTGGCCAGCACCGTGGTCTTAGACTTCCCGGCCTCTAGGACTATGAGGAGTGAATGTCTATTGTTTAAGCTGCCCAGTCTGTGGTATTCTGTTGTGGCAGCCCAAGAGACTGCGACAACCTTCTTGCTCTGTCAGCCTTTGTCCTACAGCTCCATTGTACACTCATTCCAAGAGGGCTCCCTGTCACATTGGCATTCCACCCAGCAGGAAAGGGACAGAGAGAGCACCGTCCCCCCGCCCCTGTCCCACTGAGGCAAACGGCACCAAACACTGCCCCCTGTGTCCCACTGGCCAGAAGTTGATTGCATGACCAGACTCAAGGCAGAGGGAGCTGGAGAATATACCCTTTTCTCCTGGGCAACCAGTGCTCAGGTTAAAAATTCCATTTCTGTGGAAGAAGGGAGCATGACTCTTAGGGAACAACCTGCTGTTTTTCCCTTAGCAGCCAAATAGATGTTTATGACATGACCTTTTTGCTAAGGAGGGAGCGCCTGAGAGGCACAGAGCTTCCCTGGCATTCCGGAAGTCACTGAGCAACATATTATCTGGGAGAGAAGCAGAATCCTGGTCACATTGGAGGAAACGGAGGCTCTTGGGTAAAATGAGTCGTTAAATCTATTTTCCTCTTCCTCCTCTGTCTGCACCTAGGAGGCGTTTGTCTCTTCTGAGATCCACCTTCTAGTTACCTGTCAGCCAAGAAACTGGCCTCTGGGCATGTTGATTTCCTTTCTTCTGACTGAGAGGTTAAAGGATTGTTCTGAAGTTGGCTGGATCTGATCATCCACACAAAACGAAAACTAGTACTTCCTGTGAGCCAGGCACTGTTGGGGGGCACCAAACTCCGCCTAGAAAGGGCTGAAGAAAAGCAGACCTTGATGTTTTGTGTCTGCCAGACATTTGACGTTGTGGAGAGAGTGCCAGGAAAGGAGTCAGGATGCAGCTCTAGTCTTGGTTCTGGTTTCCTCGTCTGTAAAATGAGACACTTGGATTTGCTGTATATACCCTCAGGTGCCTTCCAAATGCTGGGAAATGTAGATTCTAAGCATCCCCAAGGCAAGCAGCAGGAACTCAATTCCCTTAAGCATGGGAAACAGTGGGCTCATATGACTTTCCTTATTTGAAGTGGAAAGGTAACCTTAGAGTGTCCAAGATTTAGATGGAAAGTTTTTCTTCATGGCGGACCATGAGTAAGGTGATGTGCACGTGAAAAAACATGAACTGCACGTCCCAAAGGAGAGTGGAAGTCTTTCTCTTTAGCTTGGAACCAGGAGTCCAGTCCAGAATCATCCTATGGTGTGGAGCTCAGGTTTCCATGACAGTCTCATTGAGGGCTAGAAGTGACTCCCCCACCCCACTCAGCTCCGCTCCCTCCCTGCAGAGTCTCAGGGTCAGGGCAGTGTTAGGAAGCAGAGTGTGCGACTGTTGCATGAAGAAGAGGAAAAGGAAGGGTTTACGGTGAAGCGATTGGAGCAGAAGCCCTCGTGGTAACTCACCGGTGCGGTGGACTTAAGAGTGGACCTCTACCTTGGGGAAAGCCAGCTTTCAGTTCAAGGTCATTCCAAAAACACTTAAATTATAAGCTGCAGGAAACACAGATGAGCAAGCCACCTAACAATTACATTCAAAAAACATTTTTTGAGGGAACAAATTAGGTTCTATTTTTAGAATCAGCAGCTTAGAGATTTTTATTACCTATTAATAAAAATCCACTTCATCTAAAGACCCACCACCATAATTTTCTCTGCGTTGTTCCATTGCCATAGTCTTGTTACAATGGCGTGTATGTACAAATAAAAATGTCTACTGATATCAAATGAGAAACATTTTTAGGCTCTTCAAACTTTTCAGTTACTTTCTTCAGTGTGTCTTGATTAATATTCTACTTTCCTCGTCAGACTCCTTCCTGTTTTCTTTAGGTTTCAGTCGATGGCTCACCACCATCTAGCTCTCTTCCACATCTCTAGTGCTGGCACATAACAGGCACTCGATAAATATTTGATGAATGAATGAATCCGTGTCAATAGTTCTCAATATTTGGAATAAAGACTCCTTATGGAATGTGATGAAATCAATGCATTCCCTCCTCAGGTAACTGAACCCATATACAATTTTCCATGACAGTTTTGGGGCTCACAGAGCCCATCCTCTGACCTAGGGGATCTTTAAACCCCGGATATCACATTAAAGTGTGAGCATTTTTGAAAACACTAAAAGCTATTTGTTATGGGCATCTGGTACAGGAAGGGAAGATGGTCTCCCATATTAAATTTATGACCTAGTAATTCAAGACATTTTCCCTCACTACTGGTCCCAGAGGCACTGTCTGTAATGAAGAAAGACAGGAGGAATTGGTGCCCAAAGTGTCCACAAAACTAATTTAGCATAAACTGCCCCAAGGGGAGGCCATGTCTCGGTCTCCTGCCCAGCGAGCCCAGCCTCAGACTGAAAGCTGTGCGGAACACTGCTGTGAGATGCAGGTGTGTGAAGGAGGGGAGTGTTCATGTCACCAGCTGAGCATTCTGTCGATGGACACTCTTATCGAGGCCGTTCTAGCCCAGATTTGCCTTTCCTTCAAGTGCCTCATTGTTATGTAAATGAGTCTTTTAACCTCTAGCCAGTAGATTTGGACATTTGTTTATTTGTTTTCTCCCACACTGGGGATATTTAAAATGTTTTGACTGACATTGCTTTAGGGAAAGTCCTGAAAAGTAGGTCATGCCTCTTTCCCTGAATAGAGGTCAGGCAGACAGCTCCCATGCGAACTTTGGTTTCTGTCTTGTAAACTCAGAACCCAGTTTTCCTGGTAATAGTGGTAATACTTTGGTCTATGGTGGAGTTTCTCAGCCTTGGACCTATTGACATTTTGAGCAGAATGATTCTTGGCTGTGGGTGCTGTCCTGTGCACTGCAGAATGTTTAACAGGATCCCTGGCTTTTACGCAGTGGATGGGGGCGCCCCCATCCACCTCCCACCCATCCCCCTAGCACTGACAATCTAAAATATCTCCAGGCATCGCCAAATGTCTCCGAGGGGCAAAATCACCCCAAGCTAAGAGCAAGCGGTCTACACCTATGCTTAGTCCTGTAAGTACCATCACTGTAAAGTTGAGAAGCACAGGATTTTAGAAGTCCTGGGAGCAAAGCCGCTTCCTGGAGATTTACTATGGACGGAACACCAGTGAGTCACTCCTCCCAAAATACACGCTCAACTCCTCACACCTGGCTTAGGGTCCTCACTGAGACTGCAAAAGAGGAAAGAGAAAGGAAGGCTTCCTTTGAGGTGGTGGTGAGAGCTTGGCGCCCTGGGCGTTAATTCTCCTGTGAATTGGTTCTACCAAGCTCACAACTACTCCACAGGAGAGCTCCTAGCGGGAGGAGAGAGCGAGCCCATTGGGCTGCTTGGCGGGGGAGACACAGAGGTCACAATTTGCTCCCAAAAGCAATTTGCTCCGAGGAGAGACAAAACACAGCAAAAGACTGGTGCATAATTGTCGTGGGAGAGATGGCTCCATGGCACCTGGGAAGAGAACACAGATGTGCTGCCCACAGCGAGATGAGACAGGTCTCATTTGTTAGGCAGAACTACATTGAGGACCAGCTTCCCCAGCATCTCCCAGTGCCCACTGTAGGGACTCCTTATAACCGGCTCTTCATTCCTGCTCTTTCCTTGCTGTCATGCTCCCCTCCCTCCCCCTCTCAATACACACAAACTCCTAGAAAATTCAGAAAGTAAAAACAATGCACTGTCTTCACGCAGCCTCTCACTCTACAGGAAAATTTAGAGGTGAGCACAGGTGCAAGGTACTGCCAGCACTTCCAGAACTAAATGCCCTGGGACTGGTTCCAAGACCTCCTCAGGGCACACCAAACTCAGCCCCTGAACGGCAGAGGCTCTGGTGAGTTCTGACTTGCACACAAGTACCAAGTGTTTGCCTGAAGTGAGCCAACCACCAAGGTTAAACCCAAACCCACAAAGACACAAAGATCAATATGCTTTAAATCACTTTATTGAGCTCATTACTACAGGCAGCTTCCATGTCAGCCCAGGGCAGTCTGCTCAGCTACCAAATCTCCCAGACAAAGGAAATTCTCTCTCTCTCTCTCTCTTTTTTGTGTGTGAGGAAGATTAGCCCTGAGCTAACATCTGTGCCCAATCCTCCTTTTTTTGCTGAGGAAGACTGGCCCAGAGCTAACATCCGCGCCCATCTTCTTCTACTTTATACGTAGGACGCCTACCACAGCATAGCTTGCCAAGTGGTGCCATATCTGCACCTGGGATCTGAACCAGCGAACCCAGGCTGCCAATGCGGAACATGTCAACTTAACTGCTGCATCACCAGGCATGAATTTTCTTTTCCCTTTCCCTTCCATCAGGGAGCCTCTAACTTCCCATCCTCCTACTCCACCTTCCCACCCAATCCCAACTCATACCCACTTTCTTCTCATCCCCTTCCTGGAATGCCAATCTTTTCCTCCAGGAACTGTTATGATCCATGTTAATGGCATAACCAAATCCTCATGCCAGGCATGAGTCTGGGTAAGTGGGATAAACATCGTCACCCATATTTGCAGAGCCCTACACCAAAGCACTTTAGGAATATCTTGGTTTCCTCAATAAAAGCTTGCAAAAAAAATTGTGCTCAAATAAAAACTGATTTCATTTTCCAAATAACCCATTCATATTGTAGATGCTTTTCATTTCCGATTGATTTTTTTATTGGCGTCTGGCCCTACCACTTTGAGTATCTCTGCCTCGAACCACCAAGTAAATAGTGAGTTCTGAACAAGCATGTAGACATGCTGGAGCAAATTCATCAAAATTATTTATAATAGCCAAAATTTGGAAGCAACTAGAGCGTAAAGGGAAAGAGTAAATAATTCGAATCCACATTCATACCATGGAGTGCTAGGAGCCATATTCATTTTCTTAAAGAAGACTTAATCTAATGGCAAATTTAAAAAATACTAAATTATAGTCCCATTATATTAAGGGAAAAGATCAAAATTATCATGATGTTCATATTTCAGAGGAGAAGTGATATCATGAGTGGATTTTAATTTTGTACATCTTTTGCCTTTACACATCTCTCCAGATTTCAGATTCTACCTTATGAAAAAGGTAAAAGAAAAAGCACTATATTTGTAAAATTTCAGCTGCTGTGAATGCTGTGGCAGGCAGAATTCCACAATGGCCCCCAGTAGCCCCACTCTGCTGGCGCACCAGCCCTCCCTAATGCCCTCCCCTGGAGTGTGGGCGGGACTGGTGAACGCCACTGATGAGGTTATGTTACGTGGGAAAAGGGAAGAGAGTTTGCAGATGTAATGACGTTCCCAAGCAGTTGACTTTAATCAGAAGGGAGATTATCTGGGGAGGGCTTGACCTAACGAGGTGACCTTTTTAAAACTGTGCCCAGAGCTAAAAGAATTGAAGCAGCAGAGATGTTCTCTCCTCCTTCTGGAACCCCTGGTTCTGCAGCTCAGCTAAGTCTCGGATTCTGCCCTCTTGTGGGTCTAGAAATGACTGGAGAGCCTTCCTGGATTCGGGAAGAGTGGACAAAGGCCAAGAAGGGCATGTAGAGAGAAAAGAATGAATCCAAGGGAGGCGCAACCTTTCTGTGCCTTCACAGGCCTTGAAGATGCAAGCTGCCATGAGTTGTGTAGCTGCAAGGAGCTGAACTCTGCCAACAAACACCTGTCCTTGGAGTAGGACCCCAGCCTCATGTGAGACCTCAGCCCCAGGTGTCACCTTGATTGCAGCTTTGAAGAACCCAAAGCACGCCTGGACTCCTGACCCATGGAAACAGATAATAAATGTGCGTTGTTCAAAGTTTCCATGTTTGTAGTCATTTTTCACACAACAACAGGAAACTAATACAAACATTGTTTTAAGAATCCAAAGTAAACCCGGCCCCCACCCTATCCCGCTTACTCTCTCCTGCAGCACCGGGCTCTCTTCCTGATCGCAAATGATCACCGTTTGCAATCATATATGTCTGCTTGCTTGTTATTACCCTTCCACTAGTCTGTGAGCAAAGGAGGATGGAGACCACGTGTGTTTTGTCACCACTGTATACCTAGCACAGAGCCTGGCACAGAGTAGAGTTCTCAGCAAAAAATATGTGATTGGTGAACCGCTGAATTAACAAGGAACCCCGGCAGGAAATGGACACATGCTTACAGAACACAGGGTGGTATTACTCCTGGACCTATGAGGACCCTTAACACCCACAGGAGATTCGCCTAGAGAGTTTCATAAATGCTCAGAGTCATGACTGACACTATAACATGCATTTCCTCAATTTCATAGTCTGCAACATAGCTTCTTGCAGGGTCTCTCCGCGAGTGAAATCCTGTTTGTGTTGCGTTAGCCACAGCACGGCAGAAGCTCACTGAACAGCTGAGCGGACCTGCTCCCACACCAGCAACCCGCTCGCTCACTTCACCTTTGTTCCTCTGCAAGGTCACAGATTAGTCCCTGCCAAGGAGCTGCCTCTCCACTCAAGTATTGCCCAAACTGTGAGTGTTAAATCTGAGATGGCCGAGGATCTGCCTTACTTGATGATTCCTGAAATTCCAGCTCCTTTGTCCTGGTTCTTCTCACTCCCTGGGGTGCCTTTCTCTCTTGTTAGCCCAGTATTCTTCCTGATTCTGCTCCAGTATTCTTCCTGATTCTGCTCAAAGGTCATCTCTCAAACTTCTGTGTCTCCTCCCCCCTGGGTGCTCCCCTGCACCCGCGGCTCTCCACGGTTCTTCGCGCCCCTCTCTCAGAGCATTCATCAGACCGCACTGCTGTGATTTGCTAGCGTGTCTTCTCTCTCATTGGACTGGGAGCTCCATGATGACTGGACCAAATCATGTTCAACTGTCGAAGCTTCAGGACGGAGTTAGTCAGTTCTGACTGCCATAGCAATCACCGCAGACTGGGGGGCTTAAGCAACAGAAGTTAGTCTCTCACAGCTCTGGAGGCTGGCGGTCCAAGAACAGAAATTTATTCTCTCACAGTTCTGGAGGCTGGAGGTCCAAGAACGGAAACTTATTCTCTCACAGCTCTGGAGGCTGGAGGTCGAAGAACAGAAATTTATTCTCTCACAGTTCTGGAGGCTGTCAGCAGGGTTGGTTTCCCCTGAAGCCTCGGTCCTCGGCTTGTAGATGACCATCTCCTCCCTGTGTCCTCACGTGGTCTTCTCTCTGTGTACACACGTCCCTGGTGTCTCCTGTGTGTCCAAACTTCCTCTTATGAGGACATCAGTCATATTGGATTAGGGCCTCCTAATGATCTCATCTAACTTAATTACCTCTTTAAAGACCCTGTCTCCAAATATACTCACATTCTGAGGTGGAGGTTAAGTCTGCAACCTATGAATTTTAGGAAGGGACATAATTCAGTCCATAACAGGGAGTGATTGTCCAGTAGATAGAAGTAGATAAGTGTTTCTGTTACAATCAGAAAGGAGAGAAAAGAGGGATGGATGAAAATAGAGAATGAGAAAAGACACAGATCTGCCTGTTACCATGGAGCCAGTCTCTAACTGGAAGTTCAGGGAACCGCCATCCTGGAAGTCACCGGGAAGGCAGCAGGGCACAGACGTTCCAGGGAGCTATGGTGCTCAGTGTGGTCTCCCCTCTGGTCTCTTAAGTGCCCACAACTGCCTCGGGCAAGTGACTCCGTCCTCTGTCCCTGTGTTTCCTCATGTGTAAAACAGGGATAAGAAAAGCACCCAATTCATATGGTTGTTTGGGGTCTTAACGGAGAAAACGCATATAAGATGCCCAACAAAGACCGGGTGCCTCACCATCCTTGCTACAGCACAGACGCTGTGGTCACTGTGCCCACGATGGCTCCGTGCTAAGTGAATAAAATAAACGTGTACATGTACCGTAACATGTCATCTAGCAGGATTTTTGAAATAGCATTTCCAACGCTTGATAAAACAGAAATTTTATTAACTAGCTGTGATTTAGAAGTGTACGCCACAAAGTTGTTGCTGAAAAAAAAAGTTTTGAATCCACTATAAAAAGTCAAATATTAGGAAAAGAGCAAAGAAGAAAACTCATCTTGGAAGCTGCCTCTTCCGCCAGGCGACCTCTGCTCCCAGACGTCTTCCTCTGTTAGAGCTGAAGTAATGGAGTCGTTCCCAGCTCTCCTCCCCCTGCTCGGGCCCTGGCGGGCAAGGTGGGCCTGTGGAGGCTCGTTTGTTTCCATAAAGGCTGTCGGTCCGCAGCCTCCGGGGGCCCAGGCAGCACAGATGGTGTTCTCGTGCTGTTGATGGGCTCCTTCTGGACTCGTGAGCTTTCCCTTTAAAATTATTACTTTTAGTGCTGGAGCAATTGACAGCACCGCGGCCCTTGGTACAGAGCAGTCCTTTGCATTCGCCCGGAGCACCGGGCCACCACGTGCAGCCTGGGCTAACGGCCCACGCTCGCCCTCCCCGGGGTCACCCGTGGGCGCAGTGAGACAGCGCCCTCCCGAGAACAGGCGGGGGACGGTGAACATCTGCTCGCCACGCTCAGCCAGAGGCCCCAGCGTGGCCACGGGCCAGTGAGCAGGCCCTCCCCAGTGCTCACTCTGCAGCTCAGCTGAGTCACAGCTACCTTGTCCAGCCCCGGAAACGACTGGAGAGCCTTCCTGGGTTCAGGAGGAGGGACAAAGGCCCAGAAGTGCAGGCGGAGAGAAAAGAATGAATCACCAGGAGGCCGACCTTTCTGTGCCCTCACTGACCCGCAGACCAGCCACTCCTTGGACACTTTCCTTCCCTGGCCCACTGAGCTGCTCTGAAATGGACGGCCCCACAGAGGCACAGGGTGGCACAACTGCAGGCCACCAGTCAGAGGAGCCTGAAAGTGTCCCACCTTTGACTGATGCTCCTGCCATTAGAATCCCGCAACACCCTGAGGCCCAGGGGCTAACGGTCCAGCTCTGGTGCCCGATGGCTCGGATGGGTGGTCCGGGCACCGCACACTCCAGCCACGTGGACTTGCACGTGTCTCCTGCCTTCTTCATTCCTCGTGTTTTCATCTCCGCAGTGGGACGAAAACAGGACTCTCCTCATTGGTTTGTGAGGTTAAAATGGTGAGGATGGAATGAGTTAATGGTCCAGAGCATGTAGAATCTCTCTGCTGTGCAGGTTTCACGGCCTTTAAGGCACTGTCCTAGTCAGCTGAGGCTGCCAAACAAGCATCACAGGCTAGGGGTTTAGACAAAAGCAATTTATTTCTCACCGTTCTGAAGGCTGGGAAGTCTGAGACCAAGCTTCCAGCCCACTCAGCTCCTGCTGAGCGCCCTCCTCCTGGGTGGCAGACAGCGCCTTCTCACGTGCCCTTGTGTGGCAGAGAGCAGGGCTCTGGCCTCCTCCTCTTCTTGTAGGGGCACCCACAGGACCTCGTTTACCCTTAATCACCTCCAGAAGACCTCACCTCCAAACACCATCACCTTGGGGGTTAGGACCTCCACATAGAATTTGGGGTGACACAAACATGCATCCATGACAGGCGTGTTGCACTTCCCCGGCTAGGACTCATGCTCCCCAGATAACCAGCCCCTTAGGTGTGCAGAGGGGTGATCTTCTCTGATTAGCACATTCGTGACACTCAACAGCCCGATGTATTCTCCTGACTGAGGGAGTTTCTCAGGCTCCAGTCCCCCGGTGAGCAGGGAGCCATGAGGGTACCTGTGCACGGTGCAAGGAGAGCACCCCCTTCACATGTGCCCAGTCTGCCTCTTGAAGTTCAGCCTCAAGCAGCCCACGTGTTTTCTCCCAAGACTGCCCTCCTTTCACTCTACTTGGTGCCTCAACGTCTGACTGCCCCCTCGACTCACGGCCCTGGGAATTAGTGGATCCAGAGCACGCTGAGAAACGCCTGGAATTTGCCTGCTCAGGTACTCTCAGTCTGCCGCAGCTGATCACCAGAGAAGCTGACCTACGTCAGGGGAAGCAGCAAACCAGAGGGGAGGCGACTAGACAGTCCGAGAGCTGCCCAGTTCACACCCGTACGCACGCGCTTACAGTGTTGCAAGCTGGTCAAGTCGTGTGCTTTCTCTCTGATATAGTTTCAGCGTCGCACACTTCCCACCCCCAACTCTGCCTGTCTGTTCATGGATAAATCAGGGAAGAACGCACAGTTCACTACTTAATGGACTACAACTGTGCCATCTATTTCAAGATTTTTCCCTCCAGATCAGAGGAACAGCGTGTCCTCACATCCTGGGCTGTTTCCCTCTCCCCTCCGTCTCTCCCTTGTTTCCCATGGCAATGACCACTCACATGTGCCCTCATTTTCTTCGTGTAACAAGCATGTCAGTTTATCACATGTGAAATGGAGGAAGGGATAGAGAATATTTTATTCTTAGTACATGAGTGGCGGAACTTCATTTTATAACGCCCAAATTCTGATTATAAGATTCTTGTTGGAGATAAAACAGTGGTTTCCAAATTAAGGAAGGGAGAATGTGTTTGAGCTCCAGAAGACAAAGATGAAGAAGAAGAAGAAGAAAAAGAAGCAGGATAAGGAGGAGTAGCGGGAGGAGCAGGGGGAGGAGCAGGAGGAGGAGGGGAGAAGAGGAGGAGAGAGAAAGAAAGAGAAGCTGGAGAACATCGTGTGTGGGGGCGTCCAGGCAGCCAAGACGTCCAGCGGAAGAAGCCAGAGGCAGGCACCTGGCAGCAGCTGACAGCACTGCAGTGCTGGGCCCCAGGAGATACCCCAGGTATTGGAGGAGTGAGAGGGGTTCTTCTGGAGGCGCATGGTGCACATTCCATGTGACGGCTGGGTGGAGAGGTCCGGCTCACTGAGGCCACAAGGGCTCAGGACGTAGACTACAGGCCCCGACTCCCGTTGCCCTGCTCATCCTACCTAGTTTGCAGTGACGCGGACAGCACATTTGGCTCTCGGCTTAATGAAGACGGAGACGACCTAGTTCTTGACACAAAGAAGCAGCTGCTGGTGGGTCCCAGGGACGCGCTGAAGAGCTCACTTGAAAGGGCTGTGAATTGAGAGTGAGAAAGCTGCGAGGAAGAAAGGAAACTGATTCTCTGCACAGACTCCTCCTTGGAGCGTCTGTATGCTGGCCTCAGCTCCGGTGTGGAGGGAGGAAGGAGAAACGGAGGGACTGGTACCTGGATTACAGCCACAAGAGCGAGTGCTCCCCATCCCCACTTTTCCCATCCGCCCCTCTCCATTTTTGCATGTAGGCTTCTCTCCCCTCTCTCTCTCTCCCTTTCTGTCTCTCTGTCCGTCTGTCTCTCCCCCTCTCATACAAGCAATGCTCTAGTATGATTCAAAAGGCAGATAACTCCTCAGCCCATTTCCTGACTGCGTGGCTGGGGGGACACTTGCTCCCCCTCCATCCCCGGGGCCATGTGTACACTAATTAAAACCGCTGAGGAGCTGAGTCAGCCTTCTAACGCAACGTCTATTTGGGAAGATGCTTCATCTTTTAGGATATCAGATAGGTTAATCCCTGCTGCTGCAAGAAGAGAAAAATCACTCCCGTCCTTTTGGAAGAACGTGGTTCTTTTCACCAGCAGTTGCCCCCTGGCAGCCTGGACTTCAGTTGACTTGGCGACTCAGGTAAGTCATGTGAGCTACAGTTTGGGGGCAGATGCAGCCCTGCTCTGTTTTCCAGGCCCAGGCACTTATCTTTGGGCCACAGAACACAAGCAAGATGGCCCTGGGGGACTCTGGGAGGAGAGGCAAAGGGATCAAAAAGGTTATCACCCAGTTCTCCCACTCTCTCATGACATGCCAATGAGGGTTCCGATGAAACTGGTACACCCTCAGGAGTCCAACTGGCTACTGTGGCTGGCCAGGCCATTTCCCAGAGGGGAAGAAGAGCTTCCGGGTGACAGTGGATGCACCAGCCCCAGGACACTTCTCCGGGATAGATTTCCACGAGTCTCATCATTTTAGGAGAGCTGTTTTCTAAAAAGAGCAAATAGCAGGATTCCTACTCAAACTGGCACCATTCTTGCTGTCACCAAGACTCAACAAGCGATGATCACTAGGCAGAGAGGCCAATAAACCTGATGGTGTGGAGCCCGCCTCTTTGGGGCATAGGCTGCCCCTCCTGGTCTCAATATCCTTATGAACTGAGCCCTTTCTGGGTACTGTGTACTGAGCTCAGCAGTGAGGACCCACTAGAAATCACTCCTGTTCTCAGACTATAGACCTGACATCACAGCGTCCAGCACTGCCTGGGCTGACCACACTCTCCCTGTTGTCATCTGGTGACACTGGAGCTCAAGGAAAGGAGAGACCGCAGGGAGAGGTGACTGCAGCAGCACCTGGATATGGCCAGCATGCCTCCATGCCTTTTCAGCCCTGTGAGATGCTGGAGAACGAAGGGGCACCTACACGTGCTCACTAAACCCTCCACGATAACCCTCCAGTTGGAGCCGTCTTCACCTACATGCTCTCCACGGGGACTGACACTGAGGCTGCAAAGCGCTCACCCCTCTGTGTCCTTGGCTTTGCTCAGATCCCCTCTGGATGGAGACACCTTTAACAAGGGGTAGAGAGCAGAGAGAAAGGGTCCTTGGGGAACTCACACCTGAGGAAAGAGCAGGACCCTGGTTTACTGATGGTCCAGAGCCCTGGGCCCCGAGGAGAGGAGGGCCAGTCGGAGGGCCATCCTGCTGAGGACCCGGGGGCTGGCTAGGGAGTCACCTCAAAGAGCTTGCCTTCTGGTCTCCTGTCCACCGATCTGGCAACACCAGGACTTGTCTGGGGGTGGTGCATCTCCACCCGCCCTCGTTCAGACAATGCCTCCTCGTGTAGGAGACATCCCATGCTTCACTCCAGGTCAAAGTGAGAGGATAACAGAGACCTAGACCAACCTTTGGAGAGAGAGGGAGAAGTGGACAGACTTCTAGTCTCTCAGAATTTTCATACAGTGTCAGGGCTCTCTAGAGAAATAGAACAAATAGCCTGTATATGTATAGAGAGAGATTTATTTTAAGGAATTGGCTTACACAATAAGGGGAGCTGGCAAGTCCAAAATCTGCAGAGCAGGCTAGCAGACTGGAAAATCTGGCAAGAGCTGATACTGCAGTCTTGAGTCTGAGGGCAATCTGGAGGCGGAATTCCTTCCTTCTCCGGGGACCTCAGTCTTTTCTCTTAAGGCCTTCAACTGATTGGATGAGGCCCACCCACATTATACAGAGTAATCTGCTTTACCCAAAGTCTACTGATTAAACACATCTAAGAGATACCTTCACAGTACATTCAGACCGGTGTTTGGCCAAGTATCTGGGTACCATGGCCTAGCCAAGTCAACATAAACAATTAATCATCACACAAACCTTAGCTACCAAGTGTTCACACATTTCAATAGAATTATTGGTGCTAGGGGTTTCTCTGGGATCCTGACCTTTCTGGGGAAAAAACAAATAAAGCCTTCAAAGTAACAAAAGAGTGGAAGTAACAGGTTAAACCTGATGAATAGACCAATGCCAGTCTAAGTGTAGGTGCTATGGGCAAAGCTATGCAGAGCCCTGCAGGAGAGGACACTCACACACGTGCGTGAACACACACACAGAGAAACTGCAAAGGTCTCGGTCTGCCCCATCCTCTTTAATATCACCAGGCAAATGCGCCGGTGCCACTTGCCCACCTGAGGCAACAACTGCCAATTCTTTTTCTCTTCCATGAAAAACCAGAAATGCCCTACTTGTCAACACAGCTTTATCTTTAACTTCACCAGTTATGTTAATGGCTCCAATAACCAGTTAAACAATCTGATAATATCTGGGACTTAAACTCTTCAGAATGTTAAAAATCTCACAGCAAGTGGATGGTTTACACATTCAATTCAATCCAACAAACACTGGGCTGCGAACATGTTGAACGTCCTGCTAAGTAGTGTGAGGGATACAGAAGAGAATTCAAATCTCTGCTACCAGGCACCCGCCTTCTCCTGAACAGCTCACAGGCTGGACTGAGAGTGCAGACAGTTTCAGAATGTGTCAGGTCACGTCATCCCCGCAACCACTCCTCAAACCCTTGAACAGCTTCCCATGCCACTCAGAAAAGGCCAAAGTCCTTATGGTGGCTTCACGGGCCTGTCTGACCTCCCCAGACCCCTCTGCGACCTCCCTGACCTGCTCTCCTACCACCAGCCTGCTGGCCGCTCCGCTCCAGCTACAGTGGCCTCCTTCAGCGCGTCAGATAGACGGCACACTCCGTGCCATGGTTGCGGCACCCACCGTGCCCTTTGTCGGGATTGCTCTTTCCACAGGGGCACCCATGCAGGAAGTGACAAGTCCAATGCTTTCCCCAGGTTTTCCTCGAAGCATTTCTGTTACATCTTCTTTAAAGCATAGCTAAGAAGTCAGGTGGTTGCTTGTTCCTTAAATGCAAATGGTGCTTCCAAAAGGGCTTACTTAGCTTGCCTTCTCCAGTAGCTGCATACCACCCCTGTGACGTTGCTTTCTTTATTCACTTATTCCTCATATCCCTTATACTAGTTATCTACTGCTATATAACAAATTACTGCAAAATTAGTAGCTTTAAACAACACGCATTTATTATCTCCCAGTTTCTGGGCATTAGGAGTCTGGGCATGGCCCAACTGGGTCCCTTGCTCAGGGTCTCACAGATTGCCACCAAGGTGATGGCTGGGCTGTGTTCTCATCTGGAGGCCTGACAGGGGAAGAAGCTGCTTCCAAGCTCGCTCAGGTTGTTGGAAGAATCATTTCCTTGTGGATGTGGGATTGAGAGCTTCAGATTTCTCACTGGCTGCCAGCTGGAGGCTGCTCTCCTTTCCTAGAGGCCACCGCAGTGGGCTCTCTGCCATGTGGCCCCAGCCGTGGGCTGCTACAACGTGGTAGCTGGCTTCTTCCAAGACAGCAGGAGAGCAAGAGTGGGTCTGCTAGGAAGACAGAGTCTTATGTAACGTAACATAGTTGTGTAATCATCACTGTCCCCATAGTCTATCAGTTAGGAGCAAGTCACAGGACCCCCAACACTCATACCTTTGAGGGGACTAGACAAAGGCATAAACACCACGGTGGGGATCACGTGGGCCACCTTGGAGTCTGTCTGCCGCATCTTTTTTGTATCGAACTCATCCCAGCCTAAACGATCACTAATTCCAGGTCAATGGAGAGGGACAGGGCTCCTAGCACTGCGGATTTACCCTATTTGACCATGTGGGCCAGAGCCTGAGCCTTCGCAGATTTCACCACAAATCTTGGACAGTCCTGATTTGTGAAGACTCTCAGCTGCTGGAGGTGGGGAGCACGGCTACACGGAGGACAGGGGTTGCCTGGAGGAAAACGTGGCCCAGGAGGGTGAAACTAGCACTCACCCAAGAAAGAACTTTAGCAACCAAATAATACCTAACGGTTGCTCCCAGAAGCAGCTTCCAACCCCAATCCAGCTGTGTTCTCTGCCATAGCAGAAAGCCCGGAGCAGCACGAAGTACAGACAGTGACTGACCGCCTTCCCTGCTAACAGCCATCAAGCGTTGGAAAATACCTCACTTCAATGGCAGGCTGTTGCTTCCCGGTTTATTGCTCTTGACCTGATTCTCTCGCCACAGAGCCATACGCTGTGCAAATGAAATAAAGGGCTTAGAGAAAAGAACTCCAGATCACATTTTTAAAATACCCCTGCCTTCCAGCAGCAACATTTTTACAGCCTGCTAAAAGGTGATCCTTTGGAAAACTTAACCGGTAGGGCAAGAGCTTTTCTTCTCCCTTCACAATAAATGGTGAATTAAAAGGAGACAGCAGGCTGAGCTTTCATTTTAAATGGAGTCACCTTGGGGGGGTGGAAGCACAGCTGGCTTTGACTTTCTGCTTGGCTTCTGGCTGGGAGGCCTGGAGGGCTGTCAACAGTGGGTGTTATGGCTGCGGTCAGTCCGCAAATGCCGCAGGATCCTTCCTTCCTTCCTGGGAGAAGAGGGGAAAGCTGAGGAGCTCAGGGAACAGAGGGAGGGTTCCCAGTGGCCCGCACAACTGTTGGGCCCTCAGCCCTCAGCCACCTCCACCAGGGTAGTGGTGAGGAAATCTCAACATTTTCACCAAAGGGGGACCCCAGAAGGACAGCAGGAGCGTGTGCCCTGAACAGTGCGCAGCTCCACGTGCAGAATCTGTGTTTGTCTCCACATCTTATTGTTCGCATGCTTCTGAGAAAGACATTCGCCGTCACCTGCCTCGTGTGTAAAATGGGAATAATAATAAGACCTGTTCTGCCCACTGTACAGGGCTGACAACGACCATCAGGATGAAGTGCTCAGTAACCTGTAAAGTATTTTGCAAATAGGTGATATTACTGCTACTGAATTAGAGTTTTTCCCTCTTTTCTTCCATTTTGCCTTGTTTCCTCCATTCTTTATATGGATTTTTTAAAAAGTCAGAAGCATAGCCTTGATAAAATTTGAGAGGCAAGACCCCACATCACTGGGATACTGTTCGGAGAACGCCCCCTCAGGTGTCTTCTCAAATCTACACTCCCTCCTTCCCACCAGTCATTTCCACGGTTAGGACTTGGAAGCAACTATGGGGACAAGGAGCTTTGAAAGGAGGACAAGGGGTCTGGGCCAGGAGGCAGTAATCCCACGCAGGGTTATCCCTGGCTCCTGTCCATTTCCCTCACAACCTACCGCCTGAGCCTCGCATCAGGCCAGAGAAATGATAACCTGATGCCTGATAAAAAGCTGTATTCATCTACAGGGGCTCATCACAAAGTACCACAGACCCGGGGCTTAAACAACAGACATTTATTTCCTCGCCGTTCTGGAGGCTGGATGCCCAAGACCAAGGTGTGGGCAGGATCGGTTCCTTCCGAGGCCTCTCCTTGTCTTGTCGATGGCAGTCTTCTCCCTGTGTCTTCCCTTTGTGAGTGTCTGTGCCCTAATCTCCTCTTCCTACAAGGACCCAGTCAGGGTGGATAAGGGCTCACCCGTGAGATCTCGTTTCACTCCAATCACGTTATTAAAGACCCTGTCCCCGAGTCAGTCCCATTCTGAGGTACTGGGGTTAGGACTTCGACAAATGGATCTTAGGGGAACACAATTCAGTCCATAACGAAGACTCCGTAAGGGTGATAGCCTCAAAATGGAGACAGTGTTGGGTGGGGGGTAAGGGACACAGGAACGTTTCACTGTCCTCATCTTTAAAAAAGATGGCAGAAGGAATAAATTAGGTCACATGTGTAAATGTTAGCTATATGGTCATTGAATGGGAATTAGAACTCTGGAGAATACCCCAACTTCTCTGGTTGACAAACTGGTTTTTCTCGCTGCCCTCTTCCCACCATCATGACTCCAGGGAAGGGAGCCAGACATGTTTAGTAACCAAATAATATAATACTTCACTGCTGTTCTTTGAAGACTGTACACCTGTAATTAAGATCTTTATCTTTGCAGAAAAGAACTGAGGGCCAAGGACTTCTCACCAACCGAAAGTAGGAACCTAGTGGGTGGGCCAGAGGAGAGCGGGGCTGATGAGAGAAACAGGTAGAGAGGAGGAGCCTATTGCTGGCCATCACAGGAAGCTGGTGAGATGCAGACACATCCCAGGGAAAGAGCGTGGCTGCCTGCAAAGCTGCAGGACCTCCAGGCTGCCCTGGAGCTTCTGGGGAGGACACAGACCTTCAATGACGGGACCAAGTTGGACTGAGGGAAATGGAGACAGAGCCATGGGGACTTCCGGGGCAGGACTGGAGGACCTAGGAGGGCAGGGTGACCAGGGAGGGGGTCCTTCAAGGTCAGAAGGGGAAGTCCCTCCTCACTCAGGAGCCAGAGGGTCCCTAGGGCTGGGGTGATGTCGGTGGGATGCCCTGTAGCAGGTGAGAACAGGTACTGGGAGTAAATGAGGGTCACACCTCAGGCAGCACCACCCAGTTCTATCTCAGTGTGTTCATCTGGTCCAGAAGAGGTTGAAGAGATGGGTAAGGTCCAAGACTGAATTCCTAGCGGCTGTGCCAAGCCGGCTGCTCTGTGCCAGTGGGAGTTAGGATTTGAAAGTGATCTCTGCAAACAGAGCCTTTTATACGCTTTGGACTGTTTGCTTTGCTTTGATTTTCCTCCATTTCCTAATAAGAAACGTTTCTTCTTAAGAGTCCAATTTTATTTCAACTAAAGAAAAAAAGAAACCTCCTTCTTTTCTGTTAAGGGCTGCCTGACGTTGCTGGGGGAGGGCATCAATCTCCCTTTTGTGGCTCTGAGAGGTGAGGCCTGGGCATCTGCTCAGTTCCTGAGCCAAGAGCATCAGCAGAGTGAGATGCCAGAATCCAGCAGCAGACTCCAGAGCTTAAGATTTTCTGGGGCAATAAACATCCAACTGCTAATCACAAGGGGTCACTTTGCCATGTTGCTTTCAAGGAGACCAGTCCAAGAAGCATTACTGCAAATAAGTCATTCACATCCCTGAGATGAGGGTGGGTTGTGTAGAAAGGGAGGAAGAAAGAAAATGCTGAAGCATGTTCTTACAATGGAATACTACTCGGCCACAAAAAAAGCTTAGTCCACAGGCCCACAAAGGTTTCTGATGGCAAAAGAGCAGCAGGAGAAGCACTAGATTCCTGGAAATTGGGAAAGAACAAATGCCAAGAGGTGGAAAATGGTGCAATGAAGGAGAAACAAAGGAGCAAAGACTCACCTCGCCCACCTAGGGTAGGGCCCAGTGTGCAGCAAGAACCCTGGCATCCTTCACTAGCTCAGAAAACAGCTCACCCAGAGAATGGTCTTTAATTAAAAATGAGTTCCAGACAAATTGGGTTTCAGGACCCCAGGATGGCCAGGACTCATGCACCCCCACAGCACCTCAGAAGTCTTTCCAGGAACTTGGAGTTGGGTTGCCAGATAAACTACTGGACGCTCAGTTAAAGTTGGATTTCAGATACACAAGGAATAATTTTCTAGCATGTCCCATGCAATGTTTGGGACATGCTCATGCTATAAAAATTATTCATTTGTGTATGTGAAATTCCAATTTAACTGGGCATCCTGTATGTGCGCTTGCTCAGTCTGGCAGCCCTAGCTTAAAGGTCACCAGCAGTTGTCATTTTTTAAGCTGTAAGAAACAGAGGTGGGTTGGATGGGCTATTCCTGCAGGCTGGCAGACAATGTGACATCACAGATGTTTGGATGGGCTGATTCGAGGGCTTGCTCAGCCCTTCTTAAATATATCAATGCTCTCGGCTGCTGTTTATAGATACCTGATTCAATCAGTTTAACCAGTAGAACATTTATTGTTCCCTGTAACTGAGAATCCAGAGACATCTTCCAGATGTAGTGTGATCAGTGATGTGTGTCATCAAGGACTTCCCATTGTCCTTCCTGTCATCCTTCTTGTTGACCCTACCAGCGGGCTGAGAGCAAGATGGCGGCAGCACCACAGGCATCTCTGCCAGACATGGCCATGTTTCTGACATGGCTTCTGAGTCGCGGTGGAAGAACAGGACAGAAGTGAAGAGCTGGGAGAGCTACTCAGGATCCCACGACATTCATATGTCTTTGGACTTGTGCCCAGTGAAGAACATGGAAAGAAGGGCAGAATTAACATACAATGGAGAAAAGAAAGTCTCCTCAATAAATGGCGTTGGGAAAATTGGACAGTCACATGCAAAAAAATGAAGGTAGACCATTATCTTAAACCATACACAAAAATGAACTCAAAATGGATTAAAGACTTGAATGTAAGACCCGAAACCATAAACTCCTAGAAGAAAATATAGGCAGTGCACTCTCTGACATCAGTCTTAGCAGTATCTTTTTGAATACCGTGCCTCCTCAGGCAAGAGAAACAAAAGAAAAAATAAACAAATGGGACTACACCAGACTAAAAACTTCTGCAGGGCAAAGGAAACCATCAACAAAATACAACACAACCTACTAATTGAGAGAAGATATTTGCAAATCACATCTCAAATAAGGGGTTAATATACAAATATATAAAGAACACAGACAATTCAATAACACCACCAAAAAAGACCCAGTCAATAAATGGGCAGAAGATATGAACAGACATTTTTCCAAAGAAGACATACAGATGGCCAATAGGCACATGAAAAGATGTTCAACGTCACTAATTATTAGGGAAATGCAAACCAGAACTACAATGAGATATTATCTCACACCTATCAGAATGGCTATTATTAAAAAGACAAGAAATAACAAGTGTTGGAGAGGATGTGGAGAAAAAGGAACCCTCATATACTGCTGGTGGAAATGTAAATTGGTGCAGCTACTATGGAAAACGGTATAGAGATTCCTCAAAAAATTAAAAATAGAACTGCCATATGATCCAGCGATTCCTCTGGAGTTATATATCCAAAGAACACAAAAACACTAATTAGAAAATATATGTGCATTGCAGCATTCTTCACAGTAGCCAAGACTTGGAAGCAACCTAAGTACCCATCAATGGATGAATGGATAAAAAAGATGTGGTAAATATATATACAGTGGAATACTACTCAGCCATAAAAAAGACAAAATTTTGCCATTTGCAACAACGTGGATGGACCTTGAGGGTATTATGCTAAGCAAAATATGTCAGATGGAGAAAGACAAGTACCATACGATTTCACTCATATGCAGAAGATAAACAAGCAAACACATAGCTGTGGAGAACAGATTGGTGGTTATCAGGGAGGAAAGGGTTGGGGTGAGGGCAAAAGGGTGATAAGACCCACGCGTACAGTGATGGATGGCAACTAGACCTTTGATGGTGAACATAAAGCAGTCTATACAGAAGTCAAAATATAATGATGTATACCTGAAATTTATACAATGTTATAAACCAATGTGACCTCAATAAAAGAAAGAAGAAGGGCACAATTGAGTCAGAGAGTAAACACATCAGTTGGAGGAAGTTGTCTGACATATGTGTTAACATACAAAGAATACCAGTGAAAGTGAGTGCAACAACTACATAAGAAAAAAATTTGAAATCGACTAATGAATATAGTAAGGAGAAGGATATTGATGGCACTGTCTGAACTACATCCTTACATTGTCTTCTAAAATGTAGTATGACCCCTGAAAAATGGACTGAAACATCTGGTTTGCTTCCTCCTACCTCTGGGAAATTACCTGTTGCTGACAAATCCACCAAGTGCAAAACTCCACAGCAGGTCTCTCTGTGGCTTACAAAGGCAAACACTCTGGTTGATTTACAGAAATGCTTCACTGCTGGGTCATCTCAGCAAATGAGTCACCACATGAACTTGACCTTCATTCTCCCTTTATATGTGGTCCCTTCTATACATCACTTCTAAAAGTAGAGGACTATTTACCCAGGAAAAAAGCTGTGTGAACAGTGTAGATACTTTCCAAATGTCATTTAAAAGCAGTTCTTTGAGAAATATTGCCAGAGGGTCCACATTTTAACACAGCGAGAGAACATCAAGAAAATACACACTGGTAGTTGTATCCCCAGCCTTTGCTTGACTTCTCCACAAATAAAAATGCATATAAGGCCATGTTAAAGCTTTGAAATATCAAATTTATGAGATTTGATTTCTAATTTCTATGAAATATCAGGGCAAAGTTAACATAGTTAATGAAAATCTGAAAGAAAACTCGGCTGGTGCTTTCTCTTTTACTAAATAAATACCCCTCTAAGGAGCTCACATTTAGATTAGAGCATATACTAACTGTAAAAGTGAAACCCTGTGTTTATAAGTGTCTTCAGGGACACTCTGTCCACCAAATCAGTCAAAAACCAATATTTATCAAGATATTTATCAAATGTATTCCAAAAATACTTGAAAATGCATTTAATGTCCATATACTTTTGAGGGTACTTCATTCTAAAATTGCTAATAGTAGAAAGGGGAGTTAACTCGGACGACTGTTTTAACTAGGTAGGCCTGGGTTCTGATCTTATTTCCAGCCCACACTATCATCGTGACCTTGGGCAAGATCAAACTTCCTGGGCCTCAAGTTCCTTGTATCAGTAAGGATGGCATTCAGCTGTGTGTAACCCAGCCACAGTGGCTTATCTAAAAAGAGTTTAATTTTCTCAAAAATGTAATGCCCTGGGCTGATGCAGCAACCTCATGCCGGCATCAGCATCCCAGCCGCCCATTTCTTTACTCTCTGCCATCTTTAGCCTGTGACCATCATTCTTACATTTGTCATCTTTTGGTGGTAAGATGGCTGTTCCACCTCCAGGCTCACAAAAACAAAGAGGGGAAAGCAGGATCAGCTTCCCCAAAACTCTGAGATTACATCTGCACAGCTCATTGATCTGAACTGTGTTGCACGGGCCCCAGCCTTGTTTTCCCTAAAGCAAGGAGCTTGGGGAAATGAGTTATTTCATTGATGCATTGCAGCCTCAAGGAAAATGAAAGTTCAGTTGATAAGAAAGAAGAGGGAAATATGTTTGGTTAGCAAACAGCAATGTCTGCCAGGTGCCTCATATGAAATAAGGTTTCTGCTAGCTTCCATTCTACTACTCATTCATTCTTGCTCTTAACAAACATATATCAAATGCCCACTCGCTCTACACAGTCTTCTAGGTGATGGCATGCAGTATGGCACAGCTATGAACATAATTGGTAGAAAAATAAATATTGATTGCCTTGGACCACTAGCCCAGTAAAGTGGTCCTGTATAAACTGCGATCCAGTACAACACAGAGACCTCCCTTCCTCATTCGATGGACCAAGCATGAGGAAGCAATGGGTAAGGACTATCTCGAGAATCTAATAGCAGCCTGAATCGTAACTTCTGTCCGTTCGTTTCCCCTTCCTTCTCTGCTTAGTGTTTTAGAATGCCCCAACTCTGCTCTGTTCCATGAACAAAGGGAATCCTTCTTGGAGGAGAGAAGGTGAGATCAAGATTCCAGATCCTTTGGTGACCCACGAGGCAGAACTGCCTCCTCTTACCTGTCCCCTAGAGGTCACAGTTCATCAGGAGACCACTCCAGGCAGTCCACTGCCATATCATCATTTAAATAAAAACTCAGCTGAGGACCCTGGAAACTTCACGTGCTGCTGTGGCCAGGATAAGTTGGTGCAGACTTTTGGAGAGCAAGGGAGAAGTCACATCAAGAGCATTCAAGCTTTTCCACTAGCTCGTCCAGGGCTCTGATGTTAGTGGGAATCAAGCCTAGGAAAATCACTCAAACTGGAGAAAACCTTTATGCACCAAGATGTTCACTGTGGCATTTGATACAACAGAACACCAAGGAAACAATCCAAATGTTCATCAACAGGAGAATATGGCACACACACTGAATAAAACATACAACCACTAACTATGATGGTGACAAAGACCACACTGCATCAAGAAAAATGCCTATGTGAATGTGTACGTGAAAATTACAAGATACAGACTTATATGTAAATCATCACTATAATTTTTAAGTATACACAAGGAAGAAATACCAAAAAAATAGTAACAGTGATAAGGGATTATGCGAACATGGGTGGTTAGATTTTAAGTGACTTATTTCTCTTACTCTTCAGATTTTTATGTATGTTTACGTGACTTTTTAATGGAAAAATAAATTCATAATTTGAAAAAGTTCAGGGATATTAAGGGTTTCACGAACTACTTTACATTCTCTAGTGTGATATATAAATTCTGGAAAAAAATAACAACCCAATGCATAACTAAGTCTTTTCACTGGTATGCCTTAGAAGAAAGATGGTAAGAAGCGACAGAAACACAAACGTAATGTTTGTTCTAAATTTTACCAAACTTGATAGGACTTACCTTTTTTTAACCTACTCCTAGTAGTTAAACAGAATTTAAGAAAGCTCTAGTCCTCTATTTAAATTCCTAAATTCTGAAAACACTTTCCTCAGTCAAGCAGAATGTCATGGCAACAGACCACATTCGCAGGCCACCACTGATCGCCCCTGAATCATTTGGGCAAGCCAAGCAGAAGATTCCCTTTTAGCCCAACTACAATTTTATTTTTCAGTACAGAGCAGGTATTACCTGTTTTACCTTTTTCTCTTTCCACCAAAATTGCCTAAGCAAAGCTAGCCAATGCATTTGCAAGCCAACTTGTTATTTCCACATTTTCCCAACCTGCCCCAACCTGTCCGAGAATCACCTGGAGAGGAAATCTCCCACCGGGGGATGGAAAGTAGTTCAGCCTCCAACTAGCATCTGGGTCTGAACGCTTCAAGTCTTCCCTCAACTCTTCTCCCAACTTGGGCTGCAGAGTGATGGCTCCTGAAGATATCTATCCACACTGCTTGATGAATCCAGACATTTGGTTATTAAGTGAGAGTTTCAGAGCACCTGCCTGGTTTAGAGGTCTGTGGTTAGCCTCCCGTTGTTGGGGACACAAGATTGATTAAGTCCCTGCCTTCAAGGAGCTTGTAGTCTAGTTAGGCAGATGGCCACAATAGACAACATGCACACAAATAACACATGGCCATGAAGGAAAGGTATGGGCTGGGGAGCTGGCTTTGAGCTGAGAAGAGAATCAAACTCAAGGTTTTAAGTTCAAACACAGGAGATAGACATGGACAAGGCCAATGTTCAACCCTGCTCTTGAGGTTGTGTCTAGGGTGTATGTGAGTTCTTCGTATCTAAGCTCTAGATCAGTGGTTCTTGAGTTTGGTCAGGGGAGGGGAGAGGGTTGGACTCTGAAAACCAGATGAGTGTCATGGAACCCTGCCCCGGAAAATGTGCACATAATATACACACCTATATTTGCATGTAATGGACTACGTCCCTCCAAAGCCATCCATGACTCCCAGGACAACACAGTAAGATTATAATAACTAATATTGAGCATTTTCTGTATTTTAGGATATGCATTAATTCTGTACACATATTATTTCCTTTGATCCTTACAACAAAACTAAGATAAATTCAGCATTGTTTCAATTCTATGCATAAGGAAACTGAGGCCCAGAGAAGTTACTTGCCCAAATTAGAAAGTGTATTCAAGACAAGTCAAGCAACCAAATGTATGCTCTTTCAAATAACAACTGGATGAGGAAGATAATCATGATCACCCCACCTCCACTACCACCACCATTTTACAGATGAGAAAACAGAGGTCTTGGGAGGTTAAGAAACTTGCCCCAGACCATGTGGAGCACAGATTAAGAACTCTGACAAAGAGGCAGGACAGAAGGAAAAAGCTTTGAAATCCCGCGTGAGCCATACTTGCAGGGAAGCTTCTTGAAGCAAAAGACTCAATATCTGGCTTACCACTGGAGTAGGTGCTTCTTTCTGGGGGAATGCAGAGGGAAGGAAGGCTGCAATTGGCACTAGCCTTTTGCAATGACCCTACAGCACCCTGAGAAGTCTAGAAGGAGCCCAGAGCCCCAGCCCAAGTGAGAAGAGGGAACTGGAAGAGATGATCTGTGAGATCCATATGCTAATCTGGAAGTTCTGAACCTCAGCCAGAGTTCAGCATCCTCCTCCAAAGGATAAAAAGGAGAGAGGTGAGCAGGGACTCTAGGATTGCAGAAGATGACAGGTGCCACCATGAAGCAATCCATCAATATACTGCTTATTGAACCATGATGCTGTGCCCAGCACATGGGGAGGTCATTCGTTCCTTCAGGGCCAGGGATGCAAAGAAGCTGGAATAAAATAGAAGATGCCACTTGCCAGAACCGTCCATGCACCTTCAAGGTCTATTCACAATAGGCGTCTCTGGAGAGCCGATATTTTCTTCTACCATCAAACAAAACATTTCCAAGTGCCTCTTTTGGAAACATGTTCAAGCCAGTGATAATACTTCAATCTCACCACATTTTAGACTGGAAGTGGTATAAACCACCACACTGACCAGGCTTGGTGCCAAGGACTTCGGGCTGCTTTCAGAAGTCAAGTTCACTGGCAGAGGATGAACATCTGCCAACTCCAAAGATAGTCAAAAAATATGGCTCTGCAAACAAGAGGTTACTCCTGATTGTAGCAATCAGAAACGCTTCATTCCTACTTGTGTGTAAATCTCACCTCTCCCATTAAGCCTACAGGAGACAAGATAGAGCACTGGTTAAATTATAAGATTTTATGGCAAAATAGTCCTGTCCAGCCCCCGGCTAGTTATGTAACCTTGGGCACATTCTTGAAGCCTCAGCTTTCATCCAGAAAGTGGAAATAATAATATTGATTATTTCAAAAGGATTGTTGGGAGGATTCATCAAAACTGTGAATGCAGGGTCCGGCACAGGATAAACCCTCAACAAAATAGCAACTATATTATTATTCTAAATTTTTTAGAACAAAGACCTTATGTCCTTAGAATGTACAGGTCAATGTCTAGACATTCACGTGTTTAATGAATAAAGAAATAATTTTTCAATCACGTGGAACAATTTCTCCAAAAGGTTATCCACTGGTATATTCATGTTAGCAACAGTGTAGCATTTAACTAATCAGGTTTTTTTTTTTCCAGGCCAAAGCAAACCGTGTAACTCTGATAGAATTATTCCTGAACCTGTTACTTGTGAGGGCATTCTGTGATTCTCAGAATTTACAATTATTTCTATTGAAAACAGAAACAAAATGGAATTCTTTCCTAGTAGCAAAAAGGACGCTCAAGAGACGTCCTACCAAGTTTCTGTGTCTCATTCTGATCTCATAAAATACATAGAAAAGAAAACAAACAAAAACAAAGCACTTCAAATGTCCCATTGCGGTGAACTCCAGCTGTGTGAAAGGATCGAGTGGAATAGAAACTGCCATCTCTTTTCTCCAGCTCTAACCAGGGTGAATCAGGAGGAAGCAGGAAGCACTGGGCTTCTCTGCCTGCATTCCCAGGACCCAGCACGCTCCCAGCCCAGTGGAGGCCTCCAGAGATAAGTCAGCCTTGGCAAAATCTTATGATTTAATGGCCACTCGTAAAAACACAATGTCTCACCACTGTGGGAAAAGCCCCCAGAAGGCAGGGTCAGCTGACTCCCATCTCACCCCTCTCCCCAGAGCACCCCACACCCAGAGCGCGACTGCAGCACCAGCCGCCTCAACATGTCCTACGCGTGAGAACTTGGCAGCATTTTTCCTGGAAGGCGCTCAGTTTATAATGACTAGTGGTTCCCAGCTTACACCTGCTTTTGTTTAGAAAGTCTGCTCTTGACAAGGTGGAGCTTTCTCATCCCAAGCACGTCCACCGCCTTCAAAAGCAGCCTGGTATGAGTTGCCGTGAAAATGACCCAGCCTAAAGGGAAGCTGATGTTAACATCCAGAAGCTTGTGTTTCTCTGAGTGTTGGGCATTGTTTTGTATCTTTCATGTGGGAAGGGGCAGTTGGGTGACATCTTAGGGTTGAACTGTAAGGCACATCTACACAGCTGCAGCTATCTGGTTAATTCAGAGTGAAACATCTGTTTTAACTGTCTCACCCAATTAATAAAATGTATACCGTAGAACCTTCTGTAATGTTGACCCAAGGGGGCAGGGCAAACCCCGACACCATAGCTAGCACTGTCCCTCTGGGCTTGCACTCCCGTTGGTTCCCTCATGAGTCACAGGTCAGTTCTTGGTTCATATTGGAGGTGTCAGATTCAGAACCTGTAGACTAAATCCAGATGCAGCTGCCTTTGGTTGGTCTGCGTGGTGTTGGCCCACATGGAGATTTCCAGAATTTTTAGTATTTCACAGTATATTTTAAAATTGGGAGATCTGTGCAAGAAATCCAGATATCTGACTTCTCTTAAAAGCTCAAGAGATCTGACGATGTGGGACCATCATTCTTGAGTGGCGGCGTTGGGCTGGGACTGAGCAGCTGCTGTCTCCTGCAGAATGAGCTCTCCAGTTCCTGTTTCACCCTGTTTATTCCTGCTGGATCCTCACACAAATATGAATCACTGCCCTGCTCTATAAGAACCCTGCTGTGCAATCTTGATGTGACCTCATTTTCCAGTTCAGCTGTACTCTAGGCGGGACTCCACTTGCCTCAGGCGGTGTTGTTGGCTGGCTCTGAGGAACCAGACCAGAGAGGGAAGGTGTGAAGCACCTGGAACCCTACCTGGACTCCACCACACACATCCCATGGTCCTTGTCTCATTCTGTGTGCCCAGTAGGCTTAGCAACTCTCAGCAATGACACCAGTGAGTGATCCCTTCGCCCTGGTACCTTCAGGGACCCCCAGGACATCCTGAGAAGGAAGGCAACCAACATTGACTTTATCGACCATTTTGGTCTTCAGGGGTCCAGAGTGCCCCTGGTGGACACCACTCACAATTTTAGCTTTGCCATCTCTTTGTCTTCACTTGGGTTCCACTTAGCAATCCCCAACAAATACGAAAAGGGCTCTAGGAGGAAAAATATTCAAGAACATCCCGTGGTAGCACATCCCAATGCCTAACAATCCTCCCTCTGTATGAGGAACTATTTTCATGTCCAACCAAAATCACCAGTGAAGCAGTTTGAAGGCATCTCATCTTAGTTGGTCAAGAGAATATGAAAGTACTGCTTACCACCCCCTGTGAATACATCCCTTGTGGACAAAATACTGTTATTAAACTGCCATGCGGCCTTTTCCTCTAACCACTAAAGCTTATTTCTCAACTTTTTGTTCACTCTTGAAGCTCTCGCCTGAAGTTTGTTTGAGTTTTCTTCATCTTTCTAGATTCATGTAACTCAAAACTAGATGCAGCATTCTAGCAAAGTTCTGAGCAGTGCTAAATATAATAGGGATTGCCTCGTGGTTTCTAATTGTGAAGTCCACTTTTAGATTTGACTTCCAAACCAGAGCGCCTTGTTGCTGACTCATGGTCAGCCCAGGCTCCACGTGATTTTTAGACGTTTTTCAGCTCCACGTGCATCTACCCTGTCACTGCTCCTCAGAGATTTGAAAGGTTGAGTTTCTCCCCTGCGAGCACAATGCCCTTTGTCTCTTCTGAGCTTTGCTTTTATTGTTTTCTCTCCATGTCTCTAAGCCAAGAGCATTGTGAATTCTGAACCGTAGCGAAATGCTGATTCCTAACGTCCCCCTCCCAGCTTGAGGAAACCACATGGCACTGTAAGATCTGTTCCCCTCTTTCGCTGCTTCCCTGCGGCACCCTCACACCTTCAGCAGTAATCGTGGTAGCTCTTTGCCTGCTGTGGACTTAGACCCTCACTAGTCAAATTGCGGTCCATGGACCAAGAGGAACAGCATGACTTGGAAGCTTGTAAGAAATGCAGAATCTCAGGCCCCACCCCAGGTCTATGAGTCAGAATCTGCATTCTAAAACCAGCAGCTGATTCAGACGGAGATTGACGTTTGAGAAGTACTGGTTTATATTACCTGGTTTTGTTGATAAGATCATTTTTGGAAAAAATTGAAAGAATTCCCCAAATCATAGTTAGTAGTGCAGCTATCTCTTGTCTACCTACTAGTTCCACCAGTCAGTTCTAGGAGAGTTACTAGTGTTATAAGTCAGATTATTTAGAAAGTAAAGATTATATAGTTTTGATGAGAATTCATTTCAATTCAACATTTATTGAATACCTCCTAAGGACTGAGTTATTTGTTGTAGGAGACACAGATATGCGAGATACTCAGGAGACAGTGCCCGTCTTCAAGTAATTTGTAATTTGGTAGTGCACATACATCAAGAACTCTAATATGTGTTGAACTACGGTAAGTGGATTAAACAATGTGCTCTGCCTTCAGAGAAGGAAGAATGTGGTAGGTATCCGGGCCTGAGGAAATATCAATTCCCTCTTCCCTTGGAAGGTTTTCAATTAAACATGATTGGTTCTCCAGTAGCCATGTATGAGCTACACAGACCTGCTCCCTCCACAGGTGGCTGAATTCACTGAGAAAGACAAGTGTAAAAAGAAAGTTAGCACACGCCCCCATCAGCAAATCTACCACCTGACCTGCCTCTGTGTCCTTCATGCTGTGGATGGATTCTCTCTGCTCCCATTCCGGCCCACTCACCACTGAATCCTATCTCCTCTTGCCATCACAAGGGCTTTGCTCCTGCAGTTATCTCCTCTGTCTCATGCGTCATCAATTTCCTTTCTACTCCATCAGTGCTTCTCAACCAAGAATAATTTTGCATCCTCCAAAAACCATTTGACAATGCCTGGGAACATTTTCGTTGTCATTACCAGGGGCTGCTACTGGGATCTAGTGGGGTCAATAGTGCCAAGGTTGAGAAATCCTGGACTAGATCATTCTTATTCAGCACACAAATACGATGTGATGTCCCTTTATGGACTGAATTGTGTCCCCCCAGAATCCTGTGTGAAGCCCTAACCCCCAGTGTGGCTGTATTTGGAGAGAGCACCTTTAGGGAGGTAATTAAGGTTAAATGAGATCATAAGTGGAGGGCCCTAATCTGATAGGACTGGAGTCCTTATAAGAAGAGGAAGAGACACCAGTGATCTCTCTCTCTCTCTGTGTGCACAGAGAAAAGCTCATGTGAGGACACAGCGAGAAGGTAACATCTGCAAGCTGGGAAGAAAAGTCTCACCAGAAACCAACTTTGCTGCCGCCTTGATCTTGGACCTCCAGCCTCCAGGAAAGCAAATTCCTGATGTTTAAGCCACACAGTCTGTGGTAATTTGTTATGGCATCCCGACTACACTATTACAACCCCCATTCTTAAACAATAATTTTCCACAATCAACTGGTGAATGGAAAAACAAAATGTGGGATATCTTTCTGGTAGAATACTATTCAGCAATGAAAAGAACAAAAGGATACACCCTGCAACATGAGTGAGTGCCATGCTAAGTGAAAGAAGCCTGACACCAAAGACACTATGCTGGATGATTTCATATGTATGAAACTCCCAGGAAAGGCACATCTATGGAGACAAAAAGCAGATCAGTGTTTGCCTGAGGTTGGAAGTAGGAACTGGGTTAACTGTAAATGGGCACAAAGGATTTTATTCAAGTGATAGAAATGTTCTAAGACTGGTTTATGGTGATGGTTGCATAACTTGGGAAATTTACTAAAAATCATGGAATTGCACAGTTAAAATTGTTGAATGCTATGGTATATAAAGTATACCTCAATGAAGGTGTTCAAAATAAAATAAAGTAAAATTAAATTGTCTAAAAGATATTTTTAAGTATTCAAAGTCTCCCCCTTTTTTTTTTACCCTTTTCTCTCCAACAACCGGCCCTCTTCTCAGCTCCCATTTGCAAACCCTCCAGAGCGTCTGTAGCCCACCACCCCCCGCCCTCACCTCCCTTTCTCCACAGCCTGCTCCAACCAGGCTTGCTCCTACTAACACAGGTCTCATCAAATCACAAGGACCTTCACATACCAGATCGGACAGGCAATTTTCATTACCATCTGCAGCCTTTCACACAGTTGATAACTTTGTTCTTGAAACACACCTGTCCCTCCGCTTTTAGGCCACCAGCTTCTCCTGACTCTCCTCTACCTCAGTGGCCGCCCTTCTCAGCCTCCTTTGCTGAATCTTCCTATCGCCTGACCTCTCAGCGTTAGAGGAACCCCTGGGCTCATCCTCAGACCTCTTCTCTATTCTACACTTACTTAAGTGGTCTTGCTCCTTCATGCTTTCAAATGCCATTTATACACTGAAGACCCCCAAATTTGTATCTCCACTCCACACTCTTCCCTGAACTCCAGGCTGCCTAGGCTGAATATATCTACCCTTGAACATCTGATAAGCAACTCAAACTTAAGTTGTCCGAAGCTGAGCTCTAGATCCCTCTCATTCCAAATCCATCCCCCAATTTGCCACGTCCCAGTAAGTGGCACCACCATTCACCCACTTGCTGAGGCTGAAATCTTGGAGTCATCCTCGACTTTGCACCCCACCTCCATCAGTCCACCAGCAAACATAGTTTGATCTCTCTCCAAAATATATAGTCAACACAAGGGGCTGGCCTGGTGGCACAGCACACAAGTGGACAGAGTTCGTACTCTCTACTTCAGCGGTCTAGGGTTCACAGGTTCGGATCCTGGGCATGGACCTACACACCGCTTATCAAGCCATCCTGTGATGGGCTCCTACATAGAAAATAGAGTAAGATGGGCACAGATGTCAGCTCAGGGCCAATCTTCCTTAGAAAAAAGAGGAGGATTGGTGGCAGATGTTAGCTTAGGGCTAATCTTCCTCAAAAAAAAAAAACTATGGTCAACACAAGCACTATCGCCTATCCACTGTACCCTCTTTGCCCAAGCTGTCATCACCTCTTGCCTGGACTGTTGCAGTAGCCTCCCAAGTAATATCTCTTCCGCTTTGCTCCCTCAGGTCTGAGTCTCACACAACAGCCACAGCAATACTATTAAAATGCAATGGGGCTCCCACCTGCTCCCCAAGTAGGTGGGCCTGCCCCTGTGGAGGTGATGGTGCATTTTGTGGAGAGGAGGCAGTGATCCTGTCCTGAGGGGCCAGCCAGCTATAAGGGACAAGGACACAAGGACAAAGGAGTGTGTGACGAAGAGAGATCACAGAGGGCAGTAGAGTAAAATGTGGCCCGGCATGAGTGGACATTGAACCAAGGCGGAGGCCCCAAGGGAGACAGGCAGTTGCAATCTCTCTTCTTGCTGGGGCTGTGGTCTGGGGAACCCTCTGAGCAGATCAGGTACCAGAGGCAGAGCTGTCTTTAAAAAAAGGATAGGGGCCGGCCTGGTGGTGTAGTGGTTAGGTTCACGTGCTCCACTTCGGTGGCCCGGGGTTCACAGGTTTGGATCCCAGGCACAAACCTACACAGTGCTCATCAAGCCATGCTGTGGCAGCATCCCACATACAAAAAAATAGAGGAAGATTGGTACAAATGTTAGCTCAGGGCCAATCGTCCTCATACACACACACACAAAAAAGGATAGCATGAGCAGTGGATGGAGGTTGCCACATCACAAGCCCCTGTGACCATGCATCTCCCTGGGGACCCACAGCAAAAGTCGTGCAGGGAAACTGAAATGTCCATGTTCACACCAGTGTTTGACTATGTCCAGATCAGCAAGGAGAAGTGACTGATGTGAGTGCTGACTGAGTGGTGGCATGGGCATGGCATGACCAGCTCCATTGCCCAGTGCCCAATGTCATGCCAGTGGCCCAACCAGCCCCGGGTCAAGAGCAGCATGACAGATGTGGCCAGGCCAGGAGGAAAGAGGCTCCCTCCCTTGGAGTCTGTCCAGATCTGTCCGTGTTGGGGTAAACAGAAGCTGCATCTGACACTTGCCACTGGCTGTGCCTTTCACCTCCAGCTGTGCCCCTTCAGGCACTTGGGAAGACCTCGTTGCCTACCGAGAAGCCCTCGCTCCTGAGACCTCCAGTGGAGGTGCAGCAGGCCCCAGGCCACCCCAGCCAGGGACACGATGGGTGGCTGTATTGTGGCAGAAGGCAGGAAGAGACTAGCGGTCACAGAGCTCCGCAAGAAGGGTCAGGATTAGTTCAGCTCGAGCAATCTTCACATGTCCCTGGGGTGTCTGGGGCCATTTCTTCTGATGGCATTGTGCAGAGAGAATCCAGCATGACACTCACACACAGACTCTGCCCATGGAATGCCCTGTCTGTTCACGCAGGCTCATTCCTTCCACAGTCCCCCAGTTTGCAGTTGGGGCCAAAAAGGCCACAATATGAGCAGCAGCAGCAGGGGCAACAACAGGCCCCACAGCCAGGGCCCTGAGGGCAGCAGCCCCACATCTGCAGCCCAGGATGGGCAAACGCAGCAAGGACAGGACCCGCCCCCAGGCCCAAGAAGAGGTGGGGTCGGGGAGGAGCCACCAGCAGGTCCTCATGGTGTCCTAACGAGGTCCTGGTGGGTGCTGCCGTGTGGCAGTGGGCTGGATACCAGGCCCTCCACAGAGGGCCATGGATGTGGCGATTGCAGGAGCACAGACACTGGCAGGTCCATGGAGGAAGCATATGGAGGTCTATGGAGCTAAAGGCCCAGAAGCGGGAGCCTCCTCTCATCCTTGCAGAGGGAAGGTGACAGGAGCCATCACGATGGCAGCCACAGGGCCTCCCAGCCGGTGCCAACGCCCAGGAGGGAAGAAGGCGGAGAAGGGAGAACTTCCCATCACCATGGAGCAGGGGCTGATGTGTCCACCGCAACTGTCCTCCAGCTGGACCCATGAGATGACAAAACCGCCAGCCCCGAGAGACCCCAGACATTCCCCAGTCAGGGGGAGCCGACACAGCCAGCCCAGGCTCTGCCAGTGACAGCAGCAGGGCCAGCCCGCCCTCTGCAACACCACCACGGGCCCCCGTGAGCTTGAGGGTGGGCGTCTGTCTGAGGCCTCAGGGGAGCATCGGGCCATCGTGGAGACAGCAGAGGGTTGTGGGGGCCGAGGTCCCTGCTGCTACTGTGACATCCGGGACCAGGGAGGCGGTGACCTTGGACCCCACTCTCAGCCAGGACCCCACAGCCTTCCTCCCTGAGCCTCAGTGGAGGAACGGAGATAAAGGAATCTCAGGGCCACACGCATCCTCTGTGGGACTCCATGCCCCACAGCCCAGCAGTGGCCACACGGTGGATTGTGTGATGTTACTGGGCTGAAGCCCAAGACCCCAGTCCCCAGAGGGCCCCCCACACTCTCACTCAAGAGCCAGTGTGAGGGCACCCCGCTCCTGCACTCCTGGCTTCGTGTCCCCAGGCTGCTGGCAGGGAAGGACCCCCGTCCCCTCCCTCTGTCCTCCTCGTCTCCCTCCTCTCCCCCAGGGCCCGAACGCAGACAGTCAGTGCAGGCCACAGACTCAGCAAGGACAGGAGTGCTGCCCCCTCGGATGGCAGGGAGACGAGCAGGGGACAGAGCAGGTGTGGACACGCACAGCGGGCACAGTCCCAGAGTGAAGACGGGCAGGGGACGGAGCGGGTGTGGACACGCACAGCGGGCACAGTCCCGGAGTGAAGACGGGCAGGGTACGGAGCGGGTGTGGACACGCACGGCGGGCACAGTCCCAGAGTGAAGACGGGCAGGGTACGGAGCGGGTGTGGACACGCACGGCGGGCACAGTCCCAGAGTGAAGACGGGCAGGGGACGGAGCGGGTGTGGACACGCACAGCGGGCACAGTCCCAGAGTGAAGATGAGGAGGGGACGGAGCGGGTGTGGACACGCACGGCAGGCACAGTCCCAGAGTGAAGACGGGCAGGGGACGGAGCGGGTGTGGACACGCACGGCGGGCACAGTCCCAGAGTGAAGACGGGCAGGGGACGGAGCGGGTGTGGACACGCACAGCGGGCACAGTCCCAGAGGGAAGACGGGCAGGGGACGGAGCGGGTGTGGACAAGCACAGCGGGCACAGTCCCAGAGTGAAGACGGGCAGGGGACGGAGCGGGTGTGGACACACACAGCGGGCACAGTCCCAGAGTGAAGACAGGCAGGGGACGGAGCGGGTGTGGACACGCACGGCAGGCACAGTCCCAGAGTGAAGACGGGCAGGGGACGGAGCGGGTGTGGACACGCACAGCGGGCACAGTCCCAGAGTGAAGACGGGCAGGGGACAGAGCAGGTGTGGACACGCACGGCGGGGACAGTCCCAGAGTGAAGATGACCTGGGGTCAGGGCTGCACCTCACATACCACTGAGAGGAAAAGCAAGTCGCAGAAGAATACTTAAAAGCAAGACCAAAAATGTATGTGGGGGGCACTGGTCTGGAATAACAGTAGAGAAACGAGGACATGAACACGCAGCAGTCAGCAGCGAGGGTGTCCACAGGGTGGGGAAGAGGTGATGTGACCAGGGAGGCACACACCAGGGGCTTGGCCAGAGCTGGAGATTGTATTTCTGAAGCAAAGCGCTGGTACACAGGCGTTTATAGCACACCTTTTTGCATTCTAACATCCCTAATGTCAGGATGGTCTTTAAGTTGCTGTCAGCCAGGTGGCATCTGTGATGTATTTGCCTTGCTTTAGAAATACCCTAAACAATTGCTTTCACCTATTTTTTCAATGTTTTAAATAACTTCCGTAATTTAAAGAATAACAGTGAAAGTGAATGCAACAACTACAATGTCATAAGAAGGTCTATAAATATGGCAACCATTTCTACAGAAAGCAAAATATTGAAACTAGTAAACATTGAAAATGTCCCTCAAAAAATGGTTTCCATGACAGCAAGACATGTAACTATTTTATAACAAAGAAGTTAATTCAAAATTTTCTAACTATTATGATTTAAAACTTGAACTACCATTTTATGTTCAATAATTTGCTTTGTATAATTCACTTAGACTGCCATAATTATTGTTTGTAACCGTTATTAGTGAGAAGTAAATAACCTACTCCCTCTTTTCTTACTCAAGGAAGGACCATTTTCTCACTCACACGAACGTGCTGCATTGTTATCAGTCCCGGGTATGTTAGGTGAGTAGAGAAACACTGATGGTTAAGGGTAACAACAAGAACAAAATAAGGGAATACGAATGCGGATAATGGAGTAACAAATTTAAATCCATGTTATTAGCACGTTGGTAGGCATTTTTAGATCAAGTGCCAATTCGCTTTGTAATTTTTGATATTGCTTGCACGTTTTGTCTCCTTAAGTTGTTTAAAACAGCCAACAGTACTTGATAATATTAGATTTGTGAGCACCTAAATTAAATTTAGCAGCCAATATTTAAATTGGGAGGAATCCAATTTGTGAAATTCATAACTTCTTTTGTGTTTAATCATTGTGTAACTACTGTCTGAATATTTAGATGAATGTTGATTGCTTGACCCTTAATAAGTTGGACATTCGACAAAGCAGAAATTGTATTGAGTATTTGTCTCCGTGCACAGAAACCCAAGGAAATTCCAGATTACACCAAGATTTACCACATCCAGGAATCAATGCCTGGACCGCACATAAAGCATTAGTGGTCTAGGAAGGAGTCTGGCATGGGGACTCTGCCCAAGAGGGACACTTTACACTAGACAGCGACCCGCCAGTCAGATCATCTCTTCTAGAGCTTGACTCTAAGACAGTCAACCGTCCATGTGTAAAAGCAGACAGAAATGGAAGAGCAGAGAGACATCTGTTTGCAAGGCAAGTGAAGTCACTGCGGTAAAGACAATACCTGCTTCCAGGGGAGCGGCAAGGGTCACCATAGGTGCTCTTAGGTCCCCCAGCTGCCACTGGGTCCTAAACATCAATGAGCAAGGTGGTATGAGGTTCTGTGAGCCCGCTGTGGCGATTTCCTGTAAGTTCCATTCCCTCCATAGCCTGCAATGCCATGAGAGCACCCACAGGGAGCATCTACCACTGTCACCATTGCTGTGTTAAGCACTGAGGGTAAATAACGTGTGCCTTATTCAGTCTCAAGCCAGCCCTGGTGGTCTAGTCGTTAAGATTCATTCCTCTCACTATTGCCACCTGTGTTCACCTCCTGGCTAGGGAACCACTCCCCCCGTCTGTTGAGTGTCATACCGTGGCAGCTGCGTGTTCAGACCATCCTTTTGCCCAGAGCTGCAGCCTGCTCGCAGGTGTGTTCCTGTGCTCTCCCCATCCGCCGTAGGTATCTTCCCCTGCGTTTGACACTTTCCACGGCAGGCCAGCTTCAGTGGGTCAAAGAGGTATGTTGACATAGGAGCTCTTAATCTTGAGAGAGACTCAAACCCAACTCTGTCCTTTGCTACCTGTGCATTTCAAACTCTCTGGACCTGAGTTTTTTGCCGTAAAATGAAGGTAACAGACCTATTTCAGAGGACTATTATTGTAAAGCTTAATAAAAATAAATAAATAACTATGCAGAGCTGTTTGACTTAGTACCCAACACATAACAACTGCTCAATATATAACACTAACTTACAAACAATTAATAGCTGCAGTGGTGTATGAATTGTTATGTATTTGTTTATTTTTCTAAAGAGAGTCATAGCTTTTAGCAAGTTATCAAAGAGATCATTCTTCCTGCTTGCTGTTTTTCCCAGTAGAAAGGAACTCTTGTTCAGACTGGAACGCATATCCACACTCCAAGGACTCTCCCAAGTGTAGACACAGTTTGACGAGTAAAACAGACTGCCTTCCCTTTGATGTCACCCACCATGAAGGGATGCAGGGGAGAAGGATGTTACCATGAAAAAATAAATCAGGAAATGAATTAAACAGGGGTCCCAACCTCTCCCTTCTCTCCCCTCACACCCTCACCTCCAGTTCCCAGGGCCTCCAATTTGGTCAATGTCCTATCCCAGCTAAACATATCCCCAGAAAAGGATCTGAGAAATCCACCGGTATTGAGACCAGGATGAAAAAGAACACGAGATTCCCAGGAATATACACATTTGAGAAGTTGGGCAAAGCTAAAATCAACGGGATGAAGTTCTGGTTAGGGAACTACAGGCTTCAGGAATGCGAGGAAGGAAAAAATGCTGTGTTACTGGGACATGTTCCCAGGGCCACTATCATGAGACCACACAAGGCCTGTCCCAGGTTGGTGGTCTGCTACTGGCCAGAAGAGGAGGCTAAAATTAAAATGAATGTCTTATTGTTCTAAAAATTAAATTAAAATGTAAAAGACAAGCCTTGAATGTCAATATAACAGTCTTGAAAAAGAACGAGGTGGACATATATGAGCTGAGATGGAAAGAGACATTAAGTGGAAAAAGCGGGATACAGATCAGTATGCATAGAATGAATATATATATATATGCTTCTATTATACATGGAAAATTCCAGAAAGATACAGAGCAAACTGGTAACAGTGGCAATATCTGAGGAGGCAGCCTTGGAGGATTGGAAGCCTGGGGTGGGAGAAAGACTTTTTTCTACTTTTTCACTTATATTCTTTTATGCTGTTGATTTCCTTTTTATCATATTCATGTACCACTCTTTTGATTTGAAAAATAGGTTTGAGAGGCTGGCCCAGTGGTATAGTAGTTAAGTTGCCGAGCTCTGCTTCAGCAGCCTGGGGTTGACAGGTTCAGATTCCAGGTGCAGACCTGTACACTGCTCATCAAGCCATGCTGTGGCGGCATCCCACATACAAAATAGAGGAAGATTGGCACAGAAGTTAGCTCAGGGACAATCTTCCTCACCAAAAAAAAAAATAGATTTGAAAAGACAGCATGAGTAAATTCAGTGAGCTATGAAATCTTTTGATAAAACCAACAGAATATAATATTATTTTTAAAAGACTAACAAGAAGCCGCAGTTAACAACTAAACAGGATGCCATGAATCAAACCCACAGCCAAAATATTTTGCTATGATTCAGAATTCAGGGTAAATTCAGTGATATAAAGTGTTATTAAAGGCCATTGAAGTACCAGGATATTGGAGAGGAAAACTCCCCAATACTTGAGCTGGCTTTCTCAACAATGTAAGTTTTTATCTTAGAAAGAACATCCACAACACTCCCACATCTGTTTTTGAACAGAGAAAGGGTTTCAGGAAGTCTTGCTCTTCATTAGTCAAACCGGCCCCTCCCCGCTGAGGCTGCCTTGGGTTCTGAGCCTGAGAACCAGCGTGGCACACACCAGCTGCCTTGTTCTTAATCAACAGAATAGTCCCTGCTAGCTGGAGCAATAGGATCACGGTGGGTCGAAATACAACCCACAGAGCACATAGCGTGAGGCGTGGGTGTGCGCGCTCACACGCCTGGGCGTCAGACCCAGGGTTTTAGGGACCGCTCTGAGAATTTTTGCTCAGTTTCTCATGTTTCTGCTTTTGGGATTTGATGATTACATTGTTAATGAAGAAAAACAAAAGCCCCACAAGTCCTGAAAACTAGAAAATTTCCCAGTGGAACATTCTATTAAGAAGAAGGGGGAAAAAAACCCTCACATCTCCACCAGCCAGACGCCACAGTCAATTCCCAAAGGTGCTGAGAACAGCAGAGAAAGCGCTCCTGGAGAAATTCCTCGGAAATAGTCTGCTTCACCAAATACTACACAACTAAAATTAAACTAAAATATTTTTTTTAAGTTGGCTTTGAAAAGACACTGTTAACATTCAAAATACTCATTTCCTCTAGGCTTCATGGAAGTAGTAAATACATTTGTGAACTAAAAAGGCAACTGAGAAACTAAAAAAGCAACTGACAAACATTTAAAGGCAGATGGATCCATGAAATCAGACAGTAGGTTTCACGTTATAGGCAGTTTCCTGGTGAATTTTTTCAGCATGTTGGCTCAAACATGCTAGTGACATTTGTTAAGATACAGATCCAGAGACCCAAATGAATCTGTCAGAGAGTCTACTGTATCTGGCACCGTGGGACATAACAGGGAGACTATCCTCAAGGAATTACTCATGTTAGAGAGACCCATAGAAATGCACTGCAGCAATTAGAATCACACTGCAGAGCGAGCGAGATCAAAGCGAAGGCCTTTAACGTTTTTTTCAAATCAACCTCTATAAACAGGTTGCCATATGTGCCAGGCACTATGCTTAATGCTTCAAGTTCTTTCTCTTATTTAATTCTCACCCTGTCTCCGTGAGGTAGATGCTATTGCTGTCTCCATTTCAAAATGATCAAACAAAGGCTTAGAAAGACTTGTACCGTTGGCCCTCCGCATCCCAGGCGCATTCACGGATTCAGCCAACCTTGGAAGGCCTGCATGGTTGCACTGTACTGAACACGTACAGACTTTTTTCTTGTCATTGTTCCCTAAAGCAGACAGTATAACAACTATTTACAGAGCATGTACATTGTATTACGTGTTATAAGGAATCGAGAGAGGATTTCAAGCATACAGGAGAATGTGCACAGGTCACATGCAAATACTACGCCATTTTGTAGAAGGGCTTTGAGCTTCTGGGGATCTGGGGATCCACAGGGGTCCTGGAACCAATCCCCTGGGGATGCCGAGAGACAACTGTCATCACTAAGACCAGAACCAGGGCTCAACCACCCTGTTCTATTTTTTCCGAGCATTTAACCAGACGCAAGCACCATCAGCGCTGTTGGCTCTCCAAGCTACACATTTTCAGGCACTAGATCTGCATCTAGGCCCCAATCAACGTAAAAAAATAAACTCCCTAAATTTACTGTTTTTCTATGATCTCTTAGAGAGTTCTACATGCAACTGTGCCAAAACCAGTGTGAAAAATGTCACTTCGGTCATTTGTGGTTACCTTTATGAGCAGTCCTCCTTGGCCAGACTCTATGTTATCTAATGTATAGATTATTCTTCTAATATTAGCTAGTCATATAGAATTAATTTCCTCTTCCTTGCTTTAAAATGTTCTGTTACTCCTACAAGAAGAATTAGAATCAAATCAAATTATGTTTATCTCATATAATAAATGTGTTTTAGGAAAGTGATATATAAATAGAATAAGATGTTAAATACACTGGGGGAAATGTTATTGGAAAAAAAGGTTGGATGAATCATCTTGTACTGTAAAGAATTCTTTCATGTGAATTTCTTTAATCCACCCCAGTCCAAAAGCATGTTTCAGTCAGTTTAGAAAGATACGTATAATCTGAGATAAAATAAAATTTGAAAACGGTAATGGATTCAAGTCAAATGGAACACAATGGTAGCCAGCAGTGAAATGAGTACACAGAATCCATCAAGGTCTTTGCACCTCACAGAAGGGCCCCAAATTCAGCTCGAAGCTGTCCAGCAGCCAACATCTAGAGCAGAACGTGATCGGTTACACAATTGTAGGTGTCCATATGATTTTACACCACTGATTGATAGATATTTTCTGAATATTTCCACATACCTCCTGACCTTAAGGAGATCCTTGATCTGCTCTGACACCCTGTTTCCCCTGCAGCCATCTCTGCGGAAGCTGCTTTCTCTCACACGCACTTTCCTCAGGATGCACCAGAGTCAACGCCGTCCTACATATTCACCGTTATTTCCAGACCACTTTTTTATCTACATTTTGTAAAAAAAAAAAACCTCATTCCTCTTGTCATCTGCCATCCTCCAGTCACTTCCCCTCATCCCTCAAAGAATTTGGCATCTAGCTGTCATTCTTCCACCTGTGGGTGCTCTGGGTGACTCCAGATCACAATGGACGCCCGTCCAACACCTAGCTGCTCCGTGCCTGTCCTCATCACCTTCAGCGTCCTGCTCCGTTCCACCTGGGCCATCTGCTGTCATCTCTGTACACCCTGCCGTCTTCACCCTGCACCTCTGCAATCACCACCGCAGACCTTCCGACGCAGCGTTCTCCACCCTGGGTCACAGCAGAACCCCGTGGTCACCAAGTACCAGCACCTGGGCTCCACCTTCTGAGGTTCTAATTTCATTAACCCAAGTTGGGTCCCAGGCATCCGTTTCTAAAGCTCCCCAGGTGTTTCCAATGTGCAACCAGAGTTGGAACTACTGTTCTAGTCCCCGACTGCAATCAGCTCTCCTTTCTGTTTCATTCCTGCACTCCCGCTGCCTGGCCTTCAGCCTCACTGGGCCGTCTGCTCCATTAAGCGTCTCAGCGCACATACACCCATGCCTCTCCTCCTTTCCTCTCTCGTGCTTTGTCACCCTACCCAGTTTCAACTCCATGCTTCATCACCACAGTCACTCTTTTGCAAGTGTTTTAAACTCACTTGCTCTATTGTATTTCCACAATAACTTCCAAAAAAACTCCAACCTAACTGAATCCAACTGTTCCCCTTCTCAGTGCCTAAAATAGAAAGAAACTTCCTTAATGTAAGAAAATGGAATTTGCAGCAAACGATTTATACAGAAAAATCCCAAATGCATCTATGTTAAATTATCAGAATTAAGTAACAAATTTAGCAAATTTTCTGGACGTATTGTCAATATGTGAAATTTAATTGTATTTCTCCCAGCAACAATTTGAATATGGAAAAAAAAATTTTTGAGATAACATGTACTTAATTAAAAGATATCAAGTACTTAGGAATAAATTCGACATTGTATACAATTGCCCAGCTGAAATGGAAAACTTAGATTCACACAGAAACCTACACATGAAACTTTACAGTGCTCTTATTCATAATCGCCAAAACGTGGAGACAACCTGGACGTCTCTCAGCTGGAGAGTGGAAAACGGGGGCAGACGCCCTCAGTGCAATGTTGCTGAGCAACGCACAGGAATGAGCTACCGACATCTGCAAAAGCACAGATAAATCCCAAACGCGCTGTAAGTAACAGAGGCCAGACACAAAGGCTATACGCTGTATGATCCCACTTATATGAGAGTCTGGAAAAATCGAAATTATAGAGACAGAAAACAGCTCAGTGATTGCCAGAGGCAGAGCTAGGAGGAGAGGCTCGCTAGCTTATGGAACAGAGGGATGGAGGGACTGTGTTATATCTTCTTTTTTCCAGCTTTTTTGAGATATAATTGACATATAACATTGTGTGAGTTTAAGGTTCAATGTGATGATTTGATATATGTATATATTGCAAAGTAATTACCACAATAAGGTTAGTCAACACATCCATCGCCTCACATAGTTACCTTTGTGTGTGTGTGGTAAGAGCTTTTAAGATCTACTCTCATAGTAACTTCTGAGTATATAACACAGCGTTGTTAACTATAGTCACCACGCTGTACATTCATCCGCAGAACTTTTCCTCTCATAACTGGAAGATCACACAGTGATTGTAAGACAAAGAAACATAACTTGCATTATTTAAATTTTGTCATTCTATGAGATTGCTTGGAATTTTGATCAGCGTTTAAATTTTAAAACAGTGAAAAAGAGTGAGAAGTGTGAAATTTGTGTTTAATGAATGCAAATTTTAGTAAATATATAAAATATTTTAGAAAAGTTCATTAATATCTTTTAAATATAGATTAATTTTTTTAAATTATGATTGTTTTAAAACTAAAGAATAAACTAAGAAAGTACAATATTACATCAGTGGTACAATTTGTTAGTTGCCTAAATTATGCCTTTTGCATACTTTTCAGATTTATTATCTATTAGTCACAAGACATTGTTAAAGAATTTCTGTGACTATTTCCATATCTGTTACCTCATGTGAAAGAAAAATTTGAAATTAAAATTAACAAAAATATATCTCAACCAATTATAAGAGAAGATAGATAAAAAATCTGGCTACACTCTCTTGAAGGTGAATATACCAAGAAGATCAATTTTGACAGTCATTGACAAATTTGCGGAAGTAAGGATTGAAAACAGGAGTGGGGAGGGGCAAGGATAATCTTTGCAATAAATGATGCTAAGTTAAGTGAATATCCACATAGAAAAAGAAAGAAAGAAACTGCACCCCTCCTTCATGCATAAAAGTCAGTTTCAGGTGACCTGAGATCTAAACGTGATAAATAAAACTACAGATTTTGGAAGATAACATACTAGAATATCTTGATGACCTTGGGTTAGAAATCACTAAATGCAAAAGAAAAGATTGATTCATTTGACTGCATTAAACTTAAATTTATTCATCTAAAAATGCCATTAAGTGAATGAAAAGGTAAGCTATCCAGCGAGCTTAAAACTGATAAGGAACTCTCTAAAGCCTGATACAACCAATGTTGGCAAGGACACAATTTTCAAACACTGCTGTTAGGAGGGTAAATTGATAAAAGTACTTTGAAAAATAGTCTGACATTATCTAATAAAGATAAAAACTATATCTTATGATGATATGAGACTTCTGGCTCTAGCAGAACAGAAAGGTCAGCAAATCCTCTCCTCAGAAAACACATACAAAACTGGACAAAATCATTTTTTTAAGTATGCATTTTGTGTGTGTGTGTGAGGAAGATGGGCCCTGAGCTAACATCTGTTGCCAATCTCCTTTTTTTTTCTCCCCAAAGCCCCAGCACATAGTTGCACACCCTAGCTGCAGGTCATTCCAGATCCTCTATGTGGGATGTCACCACCGCATGGCCTCATGAGCGGTGCTGGGTTCACGCCCAGGATCCGAACCCGATCAGATTCTGACTATTGATGGATTTAAAACACATGTAGATGTTACATAGAATGTCTGTATTATACATAGTATATAGTAAATACAACAACATAAAATATATAAAAATATAAACAAGATATAATATAAACAATAAAAAACATAAAATAATATATAACACAATAAAAGCACAAAGGAAAGGAAAGGAAAGGAAACAGATTTAAAGTGAAGCAAAGTTGCTATATTTTACTGGAATTAAATCAACATTAATCTGAAGTAGATAGCAATAAGTTAAGATGCATGTTGTAATCACTAGAGCGATCACTAAGAAAATAATTCATAAAATACAGTTCAAAAGTCAACTCAGGAGATGTAAATGGAAATGGAGGAGTAAGGACCTCCGAAACTCCTCTCCTCTGTAAAAACCATGAGAACACTGGCAAAAAGTGTCAAAATCAACTTTTTCAAAACTCTGGAAATTAACCAAAGGCTTGAAACAGTTTGGGAGTGATTATTCAAGAAAAACAGCTGAATCTCAGTAAGAACAGTAAGCTTTCTGGCATTTTAACTTCCCCTGTTGCCAGTCCCCTCTCCTCAGCTCCATGGTAGCCTTGAAAATCGACAGCCCACAATTGTGAGGAGATCTAACCTCCCAGCAGTTGCTGGAAAGGTTAGAGCTTTTTCCAAACCCCTTTCCCAGAAAACTGTCATCACTGGACTTGTCTGGAGGTTCCTGCAAGATCTCACTTGCAAGACTTTTTATTCTACCTTACTCAGAGCTTACCCAATAGAAACAGCCTTTCCTCAGGGCCATTTGTTCAAAAATTGAGACAATCATTTAATATTGCATTGCCTGATGTAGAGTGATAAGAGTTGGGGCAAATAAACTAAAAAAAAACTTGAAAAGCTAGGGGCTGGCCTGGTGGCTCAGTGGTTAAGTACGCACATTCTGCTTTGGCGGCCCGGGGTTTGCCAGTTCGGATCCCGGGTGCAGACATGGCACCACTTGGCACACTATGCTGTGGCAGGTATCCCACATATAAAGTAGAGGAAGATGGGCACGGATGTTAGCTCAGGGCCAGGCTTCCTCCGAAAAAAAGAGGAGGATTGGCAGATGTTAGCTCAGGGCTAATCTTCCTCGGAAAAAAAAAAGAAAAGCTAGATAATAAATTGTCCACAGGGACTTCAAAAAGCTCCAATAAATTACTAGAAATCTAGAAGGTCATGTGCATGCACAAGGGCTGTGCTCACACACAGAGCTGGGCCCATGCTCAGGGAAGACCAGAGAGGGACATAAGCTCTCTTCTCTGACTGACCTTGGGGCTCTGCACAAGCAGGAAGTGAAGTAAGACAGAGTTGTCAGCTGCCTGGGTAGGTACTGAGCCCTTCAGCAAAAAATGGGAGACATTGGTTCCAGGCATTTCAGGAAATGTCTCTCTAGTGTTAGCTAACCACTAAGCTAACCAAGCAGAGATTTCAGGGGCCACATACGACAAAGAATACAGGATCTAGAGAATTGGCTTAGGGGAGCCACTAAACAAACAGAGACAACAAACCACTGCACCAACCAACAAACAGCAACAACAATACGTGCCGGGAAAGGAGCGAATCTGATTTCCAGAGTTATCACATTATATTATTTAATATTTCCAGTTTAAAAAAAAGTACAAGACATGAGAGAAGCAAGAAAGTATGGTTTATACATAGAAAAAAAGCAAGCAATAGAAATTGTCTTTAAGGAAGCCCAAACGTTGGACTTACTAGACAAAGACTTTAAATTAGCTATTTTAAATATGTTCAAAGACCTAAGGAAAGCAATGTTTAAAGAACTAAAGGAAAATAGGGAAGCAATATCTCATCAAATAGAGAAAGTCAATGAAGAGATAGATATTATTAAAAAAAGAGAATGAAAATTCCGGGGGGTGGGCCTGGTGGTGGAGCAGTTAAGTTTGTGTACTCCACTTTAGTGGCCCAGGGTTTGCCGGTTCAGATGCCGGGTGCGGACATGGCACTGCTTATCAAGCCATGCTGTGGCAGGCGTCCCACATATAAAGTAGAGGAAGATGGGCACAGATGTTAGCTCAGGGCCAATCCTCCTCAGCAAAAAAAGGAGGATTGGCAGCAGATGTTAACTCAGGGCTAATCTTCCTCAAAAAAATAAATTAAAAAAAGTAAAAACCTAATATTAAAAAAAAATTCTGGAGTTGAAAAGTACAATAACAGAAATTCAAAAATCACTAGAGGGGCTCAATATCATATTTAAGGTTTTATCATATTAGAATAGAAACCAGAAAACTTGAAGATAGGTCAATTTGGATGATCTACTCTGAAAAATAAAAAGAAAAAAGAATGAAAAAGAATAAACAGAGCCTCAGATACATGTGGGACACCACCAAGCATACTAACATATGCTCAATGGGAATTCCAAAAGGAAAGGAAAGGATCAGAAAAGAATATTTGAAGAAATAACAGCTGAAAACTTCCCAAATTTGATGGAAAACATTAACCAACACATCCAAAAAGCTCAACATACACCAAGTAGGATACACACAAAGCAGTCCACACCAAGACACATTATATTCAAGTTTCTGAAAGACAAAGACAAGGAAAGACTCTTGAAAGCAGCAAAAGAGAAGTGACTTATCATGTTCAAGGGATCCTTTATAAGATTAACACCTGATTTCTCATCCGAAATCATGGAGGCCAGAAATCAGCAGGCCGACATATTCAAAGTCTTAAGACAAAAGATTGCCAACTAAGATTTTTAATCCAGCAAGACGATCCTTGAAAAATGAAGGAGAAATTAAGGCATTGCCAGATAAACAAAAACTGAGTAAATTTATCACTGGCTGACCTCCCCAACAAGAAATTTGTCCTTCAAGCTGAAGTGAAAGGATGCTAGACAATAACTTGCATCTACATAAAGAAATAACAAACACTGATAAAGATAACTACATAGATAAATATAAGGGACAGTATAAATTTATTTTTTATTGAGATTTTTTTCTTTCATTTTATTTAAAAGATAATGCAATAATGATAAATTTGTGTTGATAGGCATACAATATATAAAGTAATTTGTAGGACAATAACAACACAAAGGAAAGGGGAGGGAATGGGGCTCTAAAGGACAAAGTTTTTTACACTATTGAACTTTCATATTCATATTAATCCAAACTAGATTGTTATAAATTAAGATGTTAATTGTCATCCCAGGGCAACCACTAAGAAAACAACAAAAACCATAGCAAAAGAAATGATAGAATTAAAATACTACACTAGAAACCATCTATTTAACACAAAAGAAGGCAGTAATGGAGGAACAGAGGAACAAAAAAGACATAAGACATAGAAAACATATAGCAAAATGGCAGATGTAACTCATACATTATCAGTAATCACATAAAATGTAAATGGATTAAATACTCCAATCAAAAGGTGGAGATCACCAGTATAGATTTTTTAAAAAGATGATCCAGCTGTATGTTGTCATACTTCAGATTCAAAGACACAAATAGATTGAAAGTAAGATGAGAGTTGGACTGACTATACTATCACACAAAATGGACTTTAAGACAAGAAATTACTAGAGACAAAGAAGGACATTTTGTAATGATAAATGAGTCAATCTATCAAGAAGACATAACAATTATAAACAGATACACATATTAAAACAGTGCCCTGAAATAGATGAGGCAAAAACTAACAGAATTGGACGAAGAAATACACAATCAATGATAATAGTTGGAGACTTCACCCATACAGAAAACTCCACACAACAACAGCAGAATGTCCATTATTCTCAAGTGCATGTGGACCATTCTCTGGGCTAGACAACATGTTAGGCCACGAAACAAGTCCTGATAAACTTTAAAAGATGGAAATCATTTAAAGTATGCTCTCTGAACACAATGAAATGGAATTAGAAATCAGTGGCAGAAGGAAATCTGGAAAAATCACAAATATGTGGAAATTAAACAACACACTCCTAAACCACGAATAAGTCAAAGAAAAAGCCACAAGGGAAATTATAAAATACTTTGAGATGAATAAAAACAAAAATGCAACATACGAAACGTTATGGAATGCAGTGAAACTAGCGCTCAGAGGGAAATTTATAGCTATAAAAACTTACATTGGAAAAGAAGAAAGATCTCAAACCAATAACCTAAACTTCCACTCTAAGAAACTAGAAGAAGAATGAACTAAATTCAAAGCAAGCATAAGTAAGAAAATTAAAATTAGAATATTCATTAACAGAGCAATAATTAAGTAAATAAGCAGAGAAACAACAGAGAAAAATCAATGAAACCTAAGGTTGATTCTTTGAAAAGATCAACAAAACTGACAAATCTTTAGTTACACTGATCAAGAAATAAAGAAGACTCAATTACTAAAATCAGGAATTAAAGAGGAAACATTTCTACTGGCCTTAAAGAAATAAAAATAATTATAAAATAATTATATGAACAATTATTCACCAATAAATTAGATAACATAGATGAAATGGGAAAATTCCAAGAGAGATGCAAACTTCCAAAAGTGGCAGAAGAAAAAGTAGAAAATCTGAATAAACCCAAAACTAGTAAAGATATTGAATTAGTAATCAAAAACTTTCCCACCACAAAAGCTTGGGACCAGATGGCTTCACTGCTGAATTCTACCAAAAATTTCAGGAGTAATTAACATGAATCCTTCACAGACTCTTCCAGAATATAAAAGAGAAGTGAATATTTCCTAACTCGTTCTATGAAGCCAAAATTACCCTGATACTAAAACTAGACAAAGACACCACAACAAAAAAATCCACATACCAATATTTCTTGCAAATATGGATGCAAAACTCCTCAACAAAATATTAGCAAACCGAATCCCATAACATAAAAAGGATTATACACTGTAACTAAGTGGGTTTTATCCAGGGAATACAAGGTTGGCTTAAAATAAAGTCAACTAATGAATAAACCATATTAAAAGAGTAAAGGACAAAAAACACATGATCTTCTCAAGAGATATAAAAAATAAAATGTGTGACAAAAATCCAAAAACCTTTTATGATTAAAAAAATAATAAATAAATACGCAATGAACTAGGAATAGAAGGTAAATTTCTCACCTCATAAAAGGCATCCATGAAAACCCCAAGGCTAACATCATCCTTAATGATGAAAGACAAAAGGTTTCATTTTAAGCGCAGGAACAAAACATTCTAAGCGCTCTTGCCACTTGTATTCAACATCATATTAGAGATTCTAGTCAGGGCAATTAGGAGAGAGAACGATTAACATTGGAAAGAAAGAAGTGAGACTATCTCTATTCCCAGATGACTTGATCATTTTTATAGGAAATTATAAAAAATCCACATAAATAAATAAATAAAACGGAAATGTTGCAGAATAAAAGATCAATGTACAAAAATCAAGTGAATTTCTAAGCACTAGCAATGAACAGCCTGAAATAAAATTAAAACAATTCCATTTACAATAGCACCAAAAGCACCAAAATACTTAGGAATAAATTTAACAAAAGAAGTGCAAGACTTATGCACTGAAAACTATAAAACACTGAAGAAATTAAAGAATAATTAAATAAATGGAAACACATTTCATGTTCATGGAATGAAAGATTTAATATTGTTAAGATGGCAATACTTCCCAAGTTTGATCTAGAGATTCAATGAAATCCATATCAAAATCCCAACTGGTTTTTTTTTTTTTTTTTGCAGAAATTGCTGAGCTGATCCTAAAATTCATATGGAAACGTAAGAGACCCAGAATAGCCAGAACAATCCTGAAAAAGAAGAGCAAAATTTCACGACTCACACTTCCAGATTTCAAAACTTCCTACAAAGCAACAGTAATCAAGAATCTGTGATACTAGCATACGGATAGACATATAGATGAATGGAATAGAATTGTGAATCTAGAAATAAATCTTCACATTTATGGTCAATTAATTTTTGTTTTTTGTTTTTTGTTTTTTGTTTTTTTTAAAGATTTTATTTTTTCCTTTTTCTCCCCAAAGCCCCCCGGTACATAGTTGTATATTCTTCGTTGTGGGTCCTTCTAGTTGTGGCATGTGGGACGCTGCCTCAGCGTGGCTTGATGAGCAGTGCCATGTCCGCACCCAGGATTCGAACCAATGAAACACTGGGCCGCCTGCAGCGGAGCGCGCGAACTCAACCACTCGGCCACGGGGCCAGCCCCATGGTCAATTAATTTTTGGCACAGTTACCAAGAACATTCAATAGGGAAAGAATCATCTTTTCAACAAGTGATGTTTGGGCAAATGGATATCCATGTGGAAAAGAATGAAGTTAGACCCCTACCTTGATCTGTACATGAAAAGTTAACTCAAAAAGCAACAAAGAGCCAAATGTAAGGGCTAAAACTATAAAACTCTTAGAAGAATACATAGAAGTAAAACTTCATGACCTTGGATTAGGCAATGGTTTCTCAGATATGACACCCAAAATGTAAGCAACTGAAAAAAATAGATAAATTGGACTTCATCAGAAAGAAAAACTTTTGTGTGGCAAAGGACACTATTAAGAAAGTGGAAACACAACTCACAGAATGGGAGAAACTATCTCAAAATCATATATCTGATGGGAGGCTAGTATCCAGACTATGTAAAAATCACAATTTATAACTCAACAATAAAAAGATAAGATTAACCAATAGTAAAAGGAGCAAAGGATTGGATCAACATTTACCCAAAGAAAATATAAAAATGGCCAATAAACATGTAAAAAAAATATTCAACATCCTTAGTCATTAGGGAAATACAACTTAAAACCACGAAAAGATACCACTTCACACCCACCAGGATAGCTACGATCAAAAGAATGGACAGTAACAAGTGTTAGAGAGGATGTGGAGAAACTGGAATCCTCATACACTGCTGGTGTCCATGTAACATGGTGCAGCCACCTTGGAAAACAGTGGACCATAGAGTTACGTATGATCCAGCAATCTACTCCTAGGTGTATATGCAAGACAATTAAAAATACGTCCACACAAAAAACTTATACATGAATGTTCATGGTAGCATTATTCATATTAACCAAAAGGTAGAAACAACCCAAATATCCATCACCAGGAGCTGGGGAGAGGTTGAAATGATGAGTAACTGCTAATCAGTACAGGGTTTTTGTGCATGCGTGGTGATGAAAATGTTCTGAAATTAGATGACGATGGTTGCACAACTTTGTGAATATACTAAAAACCACTGAATTGTACATTTTAAAAGAATGAATCTTATGGTATGTGAATTATATCTCAATTTCAAAAAGGAAAAAATCAACAGAAAATTAAAATGGTGCACTAAAAAATATCTGCTGGCCTGATCAAGAAAAGAAGACAGAAGACATAAATAACCAATGTAAGGCATGAAAGAGAATATCACTACCAACTCTACAGAGATTTAAATGCTAATAAGTAAATATTATGTACAACTTTATGCCAACAAGTTACACAATTTCAATGAAATGGAAAAATTCCTAGAAAAACTCAGATTACCAAGACTGACTTAAGAAATAGAAAATCTAAACAGAGCTATAAAAAACAAATAAATTGAATTTGTAATTAAAAATCTTGCCACAAGGAAAAGCCCAGCCCCAAATGGCTTCACTAGCGAATCTTATCAAATATTTAAAGAGGAAATAATAGCAATAATACACAAACTCTTTCAGGAAAATAAAGGAGAAAAAGGTCTACCCAATTCATTACAAGAGGCTGATAGTACCCCAACACTGAAACCAGAGAAAGACATCACAAGAAAAGAAAATTACAGACCAACACTCATAAATATAGGCACAAAAACCCTCAAAAAAATATTAGCAAAGCAATTTTACCAATATCTAAAACAGAATATGGCCAAGTGAGATTTATCCCAGGAATGCAAAGTTGGTTTAAGATCCAAAAATTAATTAATGTGATGCACTATATTAAAAGAATAAAAGACAAGACAACGCGATCTTATCAACAGACAAGACGAAGCATCTGACAAAATCCAACACCTTCCTGATAAAGACTCTCAGTAGGAACAGATAATTTCCTCAACCTCAGAAAGTACATCTATGGGGAAATCCTAGAGCTGACATAATACTTAATGACAAAAAACTGAATTCTATCTCCAGAAGATCTGGAAGAGGAAAGAATGTTGTCTCATCTTTTCTATTCAACATTTTACTGGAGGTTCCGTCTGGTGTAATAAGGCAAAAAAAAAGGGAAGAAAGAAATCAAAGGCATACAGATTAGAAGGGAAGACGTAAAACTCTATTCACTTATAACATGATCCTGTATGTATAAAATCCTAAGGAATCTACACACACACACACACACCCCCCACCAGAACTAATAAACAAGTTTAGCAAGATTGCAGCATACAAGGTCAATATTAAAAAGCCAGTTGTAACTCTATATCCTAGCAACAAACCACCAAAAAATGAAATTAAGAAAACAATTCTGTTTACAATACCATCAAGAAGAATAAAATACTTTGGGAATGTATTTAATAAAACAAGTGTAAGACCTGTATACTGAGAGGTGCAAAATATTACTTAGAGAAATTAAAGAAGATTAAAATAAATGGAGAGGGACTGGCCTGGTGGTGTAGAGGTTAAGTTTGCACACTCTGCTTCTGCAGCCTGGGGTTCGCAGGTTCAGATCCCAGGCACAGACCTACACCACTTATCACGCTGTAGTGGCATCCCACATACAAAATAGAGGAAGATTGACACAATCTTCCTCAAGCAAAAAGAGGAGAATTGGCAACAGATGTTAGCTCAAAGCCAATCTTCCTCACTGAAAAAAATAAATAAATAAAATAAAATAAATGGAGAGACATTTCATGTTCATGGGTTGAAAGAGTCAATATTATTAAGATAGTAATACCCTCCAAATTGATCTAGAGATTCAATACAATCTCTGCCAAAACCATAGCTGAGGGGCTGGTCCCATGGCTGAGTGGTTAAGTTCGCATGTTTCGCTTCAGTGGCCCAGGGTTCCACCGGTTCAGATCCTGGGTGCGGACATGGCACCACTTATCAGGCTATGCTAAGGTGGCAACCCACATGCCACAACTAGAAGGACCCACAACTAAAAAAAAATACACAACTATGTACCAGGGGGCTTTGGGGAGAAAAAGGAAAAATAAAATCTTTAAAAAAAAAAAACCATAGCTGACATTTTTGTAGAAATGGATGAGTTGATCCTAAAATTCATATAGAAATTTGAAGACCCAGAATGGCCAAAACAATTTTGAAAAGAAAAAACAAGAATGAAGTTGAAATACTTAGATCTGATTGATTTCCAAGCTTACTATATAACTACAATAATCAAGATGGTGTAGTACCAGTGTAAGGACACAAATCAATCTTTGCCTTTATGGTTAATTGATTTTTTACCAAGTTGCTGAGGCAATTCAATGGCAAAAGCATAGTTTTATTTTAACAAATGCTTCCAGGACAATTCCATCTCTCTCTTTTTCTCTCTCTCACACACACACACATGCACAAAATGAGCTTAGACCCTTATCTCACACCATACAGAAAAATTAACTCAAAAGGATCACAGATATAAATATAAAAAGCTAAAACTAAAAATTCTAGGAGAAAATCTTTGTGACTTTGGATTAGGCAAAGATTTGTTAGATATGATAACAAAAGCATCATTCATAAATAAAAAATTGATAAATTAGGTTTTATCAAAATTAGAAACTTTTGCTTTCACAAAACACCATCAAGAAAATGAAAAGACACGCCAGCCCTGGTGGCCTAGTGGTTAAAGTTCGGCACACTCTGCTTAGGCAGCCTGGGTCCAGTTCCCAGGTGAAGAACCACACCACTCATCTGTCAGTAGCCATGCTGTGGCAGAGGCTCACATGGAAGAACTAGAACGACCTACAACTAGAATATACAACTATGTACTGGGGCTTTTGGGAGAAAAATAAAGTAGAGAGAGAAGGGGCCAGCACAGTGGCATAGTGGTTAAGCTTGCACACTCCGCTTCAGAGGCCTGGGATTTGCAGTTTGGGATCCCGGACATGGACCCAGCACCATTCATCAAGCCACACTGTGGCAACGTCCTACATAAAATAGAAGAAGATTGGCAACAGATGTTAGCTCAGGGGCAATCTTTCCCCAGCAAAAGAAAAAAGAAAATTAAAAGCTACAGACCAGGAGAAAATGGTTACACGTCATATAGCTGACAAAGCACTTGTATCCAAACTCTTTCAATTCAAAAATAAAAAGATAAAGCAATCCAATTTAAAAAAGGGGCAGAAGATCTAAACAGCATTTCACCAAAGAAGACGGCAAATAAGCATATGAAATAACGTCAACATCATTAGGAAAATGCAGGTTAAAACCTTAATGAGATACAATTATACTCTTATTAGCATGACTAAAATACTGATAACTCCAAGTGCTGATGAGGATATAAAACAGCCAGATATCTCATACGTGCTGGTGGAAACGCAAAACAGTAAAGCCACTCTGGGAAATAGTCTAGCAATATCTTATGAAGAGAAATATGCATTTAACACATGATCCAGCAATCTCACTCCTAGACATTTACCTAAGAGAAATGAAAACACATGTTCACACCAAAACCTGTATGCATTTTTAAAGCAGTTTTATTTATAACCATCAAAAGCTGGAAACAATCCTCATGTCTTTCTACCAATGAAAGGATTAAAAAGCTGTGGTAAGTCCCTTGAGTGGCATGCTACTCAGAAATGAAAAGAAAGAAACTAGTAATACATGCAACCCAGTGAATAAATTGTAGCTGCACTTTGCTAAGTGAATGAAGGCAGAACCAATACACTACATGTTACATTAATCCATTAATATGACTGTCTGGAAAAAGCAAAATCGTATGGATGGAAAACAAATCAGAGAGTTTCAGGGGCTGGATGTGGGTGTAGCGTGATGTTAATTACAAATAGGGGCAACAGAAGGGAATTTTTTGTGGCAGAACCATTCTAAATCATGATTTAGGTGTGGACACATGACTATCCATTTGTTAAAACTCACAAAACTATAACTGCAAAGAGTGAATTTTACTGTATGTAAATTTAAAAGAAACCAATTATAATGTGGGAGAAACTCAAAATGGAATGAAATTATAATAAATGAATACAAATACAAATGAATAAAATATTCCCATGCTGAAGGGAATGGGGAAGAAAGAACCAAACTAAGTTATTTTGGAAAAGAGCATTTTGAGTACATATTGTAAGGTTAAAGACAAAAAGACCTTTTATTGTATTGTTAAAATACAATACTGTATTTTAGTTAATAAATTTGTTTCTCACAGGCGTGTAGGTTAGCAGTTCTGAAACTAATTTATGTGCATACTAGGGTTGAACAAATAAGTAAATATATTTAATTAATGAGAGCCAGATCTCTCATTGTTGGAAGAAGATGTTACAAATAAGGAAAAGGGAAGCTTAAAATAAATCCTGGGATGCTGAATTGGAATCAGAACTATCAGTCTGAACTTAGGGTTTTTCAATAAATACATATGTGTATATGTTTGCAAGGGTGAGTACACATACATATATTTCTAAGATCTGTCCCCTAAGAGGACATACTAGTAATGACACCCAGAGAGCAATGAGCACATCTAGTGCCTGATCTTGGTTTCTAAATACCATTCTCCAACGAAAAAGAAGCCAGAGCTTCTGTAAGAAGGGGTTGATTCAAGAGCTGGAGTGGAGAAAAGACAAGATGAGCCTGGAGCATCTTGTAGTACCAAAGTGCACAGAAGTGCTCAGAAAAGATGGCAGCCTGTTGAAAGCACACAGAAGCCAATCTGAAAGAGTTTCCAATGACCACAACCGGAAAAATTTGAGCAATAAAATAAATAATGATACTACTGGATTATAACCCATAGATTAAATAAATATCCATGATTCCATACTGATACAAATAAATAATGGAGGAGTTTTTCCTAACAGAAGAATTCCAAATAATAAATATAGAAGGAATGAGGGGAATACCAAATTGCCACCAGAAGACCACAGTATTCATTGCTGCAGACAAGTCTACCAATGGGTGCAAAAATTAGAGGGAAAAAGTTTTAGGAAAAACAAGGTATTTGCCTAGTCTCAAAGTATCTTCCCCAACATACCTATTAATTACAATGAGGAAAACAGTTACTTTACAGTAGAGAAATGCATCACGCACAACCTTACCCAAATGACTCATTATAAGACCAATAACGATTACCAACAATGAGACATATTGACATTATGTAACCCCCAAAATGATACACTAAGAAGGGCATATCATTCCTGTGATATTCTTGCCAAAAATGAATAAATTCTATCTAATCTTGATAAAACACTGGAAAACCCAAATTGAGGGAAATTCTACAAAATAACCAACCAGTGCTCTTCAAATGTGCCGAGGTCATGAAAGACAAGGAAAGACTAAGGAACATTCAGAGACTGAAGGAGACTAAGGAGACACAACCACTCCATGTAGGGTGGGAGCCCAGAATGGATCTTAGAACAGAAAAAGGCATGAGCAGAAAAAGTGGTGAAATACTAATAAAGTCTCTAAGTCAATAAGCAGTATCATATCAATGTCAATCTCATAGTTTTGACAACTATACCATCGTGCATAAGCTGCCAACAGTAGGAAAAGCTATGTAAAGGTGATATGAGAGCTCTCTGTAGTACTTCTGCAATTATTTTGTAAATCCAAAATTATTTCAAAATAAAAAGATTTTTAAAAGCAAATGTTAAATTATAAATTTTAAAATGGAAAAAATATATGAATTCTGATAAGCATTTGAAATAATGCTCAACATCATTAGTCATAGTCACAATGTAAATTAAAACCACAAGGAAATACCACTACAAACCCAGTAGAATGGCTGAAATCCAAAACACTGACAACACCACGTATTGACGACGATGTGGAGAAAATGGAATCTTTATATGTTGGTGGTGGGAATGTAAAATGGTACAGCCACTTTGGAAATCAGTGTGGCAGTTTCCTGAAAAGTTAAACATACGTTTAACACACAACCTCGCAATTCCACTCCTAGGTATCTACCCAAGAAAATAAAAGCAGGTTCACACAAAAACTTGTACATAAATGCGGCATCATTATTTATTATAGCCCAAAACTGCAAGCAAGCCAAATGTCTCTCAAGTGGAAATGGAGAAACCAAATGTGATGTATCCATACAATGGAGAATGCTGCTCAACAATAAAAAGAGATTATTGATACACGCTGCAACACGGATGAACGTCAGCAACACCGTGCTAGGGGAAAGAAACCACTCCCAAGGGCACAGGGTATGTAATTCCATTTATATGAAATACCCACAAAAGGCAAATCTACAGAGAAGAAAGCTGATGGGTGGTTGCAGGGAACCACACTGGCTCCACCTTCAACGTATCTTCTACCTCCTGCCATTTCTCACCTCCTCCACTGCCACCTCCCTGGTCCAGGGGCACATCGTCTCCCATGTGAATTTCCACAGTATTCTCCTGATGGGTCTTTGCTTCTACCCTTATTCCCATAGCATCTATTCCAGCACAGCTGACAGCTACATCAGATCGTCTTGCTATTCTCTTAGAATTCTCCAACGGTTTCACATTTCACTCAAGGACAAGCCGAAGTCCTTAAATGGCCCCCTCTCCGCTCTCCTCTCCCATGTCACTCATGACGCTCCACTCACCCCGGCCTCCTGCCGTTCCTCAGCCGCACCAGGCCCACCCAACGTTAGGACCTTTGCTGCAGCCCTTCCTCCACGTGGAATGCTCTTCCTGGGCTCTCCGCTCCTTCAGTCTTTGCTCAGATTCCATCTTCTCAGTGAGGCCTTCCTCTGACATCTCTATTCAACACTGCAACCTGCTTCCCCACCTCAGAACTCCTGGTCTACTTACCCTGTTCTCCTGTGACTTTGTTCCCTAACACCTACCACTTTCCAGTATACTATGTAATGTACTCATTATGTTTATTGCTTGTTGTCTTAGCTCCCTTTGTGAGAACGTCATCTCCTCAAGAGCAGAGGTCTTAGTCTGCTTTGTTCATTTATGTGTTGCAACACCCGGAACAGTGCTCAGCACTTAGTAAGGCCTCAATAAAAATTTTGAAATGAATGAATGACTGAATGAAGAGTGAGTTTGAGACAAGTAACTAGTGCAGTGGAGTTATGTTCCTGGTTAAGAGCCATTTGCATTGATGGTCACGTGAGGTGGCTGAGATCCCGTGAGCAGAGGATAGGATGCTAGAATTCTAGCCATGAAATAACCGTGTTCATTCAGGGCTGCTGCTAACTCGTGAAGTATCTGTGTGTGAATCAGACTGTCCCTTCCTCCTGGCAGATGCAGCCCTGCACCAGGGTGAGGGCTTGGCAGTATAAGTGTGGCCTGGATTTTGTGCCACTAACTGCCCCGGTTGGGTGATGTTGTGTAGTGTACAATCTGCCCAGTTGTACATGATGATCCTACATCCACACGAACTTCCAGAATCAGTATGTGCCAATAGCTCTCCACTCCCCACACCCTCAAGCCCCCGACACATGCACCCTCCCCACCACAGGTGTGCCCAGGTCATCCTGTAAAAACTTGCTGCTCCCTGGGGAATGTTTGCTGTGGGCTCACCCTCCGCCTCTCCCCAGCTGCCTGCTCGGAACTGCCTAGACACCACGGCAGACCCTTTGCCCCAGATTTGCTTCTTCCTCACTGTTCACCCATTTGGTTTCCAAATCCTTGCCTATGACACTTTCCCTGAACCCCATCTGCTCCGTGAATCCCCGTAATGGCTCATCTCCCCTCTCCCAGGCTAAACCTCACTTCCGAAAACCAGGCTACGGTCAGTACCAAAGTCTCCCCAATCTAGACAGCACGAACTCCCCTCCCCTGTGGTCCTCAAGCTGTGCTCCAGAACCCTCGGGGCTGCTTCCCCAAGCGATACGGAGTTGGAGGAAGGGGCAAGGGAGACCCAGTGCCAGGACAGACACGCGGTCCCTCAGCCCTGCTTCAACAAATGCACCTCTACTCATAGGTTTAGAGCTTTCAAGTTTGATTTTTGCCTGGAAAAAAAAGTTTTATGTTTAAACAACATTAGAATATGGATATTCTATGCCTTCAAGATGGACACCGTCACTTTAACTTGGAAAAATCTTTACGTCACAGTCATGTCCCACTTACAAGAATTTTAATAGAACACCTACAGAATGTCCGGCTCTGAGTGATGGAACTGCTTGGTGAGCCTTCAAGATTAAAAGGCTACAATATGCACGCCACGGCAGCTGGCTGTGTAGTATTATAAACCAGATTAAAGTTAAGGCAAATCTACCACAGGAAATGACTTTGATTTTTACATGCTTGATCTGGCGCTGTTCTTTCTAAAAGCAATTATATAGCACAGCCAAAATCTTCCTGTAAACTAGGTATTCATTCCCTAATTTGTCTTTTCTGCAGGTACTCATCTTGGTATGTTTGATGGAACACACCTGTACTTACTGGGACCCAAAATGTACATGATAAAAGTGACTTATGGTGAGTCATGTTCCTACTTGTCTGCTTAAATTTGCCGTAGGGGCAGTGGGCAGACACTCCATGGGGCCACGATAGCCAGCCTGCCAGACCCCGAGGAAGAGACAGGGGTGGGGAAGCAGAGAATGAGAATTACAGCAGCCTCTAACAACGACCCTCTGACTCGACAACAAAAAATAAACAACAGGATCCAAGAACGGGCAAAGGACTTGAATAGATATTCTTCCAAAGAAGATGTACGGGCCAGCCCCGGGGCCGAGAGGTTAAGTTTGAGTGCTCTGCTTTGGCGGCCCAGGGTTTCGCCACCTTGGATCCTGGGCGCAGACCTGGCATTGCTCACCAAGCCACGCTGAGGCGGCATCTCACATAGCACACCATAAGGACCTATAACTAGAATATCCAACTATGTTCTAGGGGCCTTTGGGGAGAAGAAGGAAAAAAGAAGAAGAAGATTGGCAACAGATGTTAGCTTAGGTGCCAATCTTTAAAAAAAATTAAAAAGAAGATATACAAATTGCCAACAAACACATGAAAAGATGCTCAACAACACTAATCGTTAGGGAAATTCAAATTAAAACCACAATGAGGTATCACCTCACACCCCCTAGGATGACTACTATCAAAAAATAAAATAAAATAAGCATTAGCAAGGATGTAGAGAAATTGGAACCCTTGCGCACTGTTGGTAGGGATGTAAAATGGTACAGCCGCTATGGAAAATAGTATGGCAGGTCTTCAAAAGCTTAAAAATAGAATTATCATAGGATCCAGTAATTCCATTTCTGGGTATATACCCAAAAGAATTGAAAGCAGGGCCTCAAAGAGATATTTGTACCCCCATATTCATAGTCACATCATCCACAACAGCCAAAAGGTGGAAGCAACTCAAGTGTCCATCAATAGATAAATGGATACACAAAATGTGGTATATACATACAACTGAATATTATTCAGTCACAAAAAGGAAGAAAATTCTGACATATGCTGCCACAAGGATGAATACCGAGGACATTATGCTCAGTGAAAATAAGCCAGTCACAAAAGGATTAACACAGGATGATTCCACTTACATGAGGCACGTAGAGTGGTTGAGTTCAGAGGGACAGAAAGTAGAAAGCTGGTTGCCAGGGCTGCAGGGAAACGAGGAGTTGATTGTTTAATGGGTGTGGAGTTTCAGTTTGGGAAGATGAAAAGTTTTGGAGATGAATGATGGTGATAGTTGCACAAGAATATGAATGTATGCACGCTTAAAAATGGTTAAGATGGCAAATTTTATGTTCTACTACTATAAAAAACTGGAGGAAAAAAATGACCCTATGAATTTAAAGGGGAAGGCGGCTGTGGCCTAGGAGAAAAGAGAGGTGAGTGCATCCCAATTTGACCCAAGTCTCATTGAGAAGCCAATATTTTCAGAATCTGGTCTGCAGTGTCATCAGATGTAAAGAAACGCAAGGCTGGCAGGAGTGGCAATTGGTATGTCCTCTCTGGAGGGCAGGACGGAGATACATGCAAAAAGCCTGTCATGTGTGCGTGCCCTCTGATGTAGCATTTCCACTTTCAAGCATTGCACCTCAAGATAATCACGAATGCTCACAAGATGTATCTAGAAGGATGAACATTTGTTTACAATATCAAACAACTGGAAACAACTTAAATATACAAAACTGGGGCATGGTGAAACAAATTAAAGTGTTACATTGCCACGTACAATTAATAAAATGATATTGTCAAAGAATATGTAGTGACATGGGAAAATGTTCTCAATATATCACTAAATGTTAAAAAAAAGTTACAGAACACTAAGCCCCTATGAATATACTTTTACTAAAAAACTTTTACATATATATGTAAAGAAAGAGGGTTATAGTACAGGTGATTTTATCTTCCTCTTTCTGCTTTTCTTTATTTTCCAAAGTTTCCACACTGTACATGCGTTACTTCGTGATCAGAAATTGAGTCTCCTCAATCTCTAATTGGAAAACACTGGGCCCAGGTTAGGATGAAGTTCTCCCTTGTAAGATGCAAAAAATAGGGCAAGAAATGCCACTGTTTTTATTTCATTAAGTCAGATTTTACTGTCAAAAACCAGACCTTGAGAGAGAGCATAAAGTGCTTAAGAGAAGAAATTTTGTAATCATTTCAAAAGCACCGATTTGCATGTAAGCCATTGGTATGCTAATTTCCAATCACTCCCGTCTTATTCATAAAACCAGTCACCCGGGATTCTCTCCAATCAATATCTGAGGGTAGGGGTGGGGGACCCAGAGGGGGAGGAAGGAAGGGAAGCCTCCCGAGCAGGGAAATAGAGCTGCGTTTCCTTGAATATCAATTCTGTGCTTCAGACTTTCAATTCTGATCTCATTTCCCCTATTCCATCGTCCCATATGTTCATGCCATAACTTTAATCCTCTAAATTCATCTGTTTGCATCATTCCCCATTTGGACTTCTGCTGGAACTTTATTTATTTATTTTTGGTCACAATACTAGTGTGGACTGGTTTGGGAGCTACATTCTGGGCCACCTTGGCAGACAATGTCTGAAATGCTAGCATTGTAATCCCTGCAAGAGGGACAAAGTGAGAAGAGGACAGACGCTGAGCGATGCGCGTGCGCCACTGGTTCACATGGCACACTAGGGCTCGTGGGCTCCTGAAATGCCACAGCCCACACCGCTCTTGTCTCTCTGAAAGGAAACCTGGACAAAACCGCTGACACCAATGCGGGGAGTTCGGGAAGACCTGAGTACAAGGAGAGGCCAGTGGGGCTGACGGGGAAATCTCAGCTTTGTGCGATCAGAGTGAGCCTGTCCCTGCAGACACACTGGCCCGTGAACTGCTCCTGGGGCACGGAGGCATGCCAGAGCCGTGTGAAATCGTAGTCACATTCGCTTCAAAAATGAACCCCATGTGACCCGTATACGAGGCTAGAAATGTATAAAACATTCACTGAGGGGAAAAGAAGAAGAACAGCTCTTCAGGGAGAAAAGGCCCATTGACGAAGCCAGGCAGTCTGACTGTGGCCTTTCTCAAAGGACAGTCAGCTCTGTTCTCGCCTGCTCATAAAGTGCAAGGGGAGCCATGGTGGGTTCGGGCTGGTTCCACCCTGGGGCTCTGCCTGGTTGGGGCTCCACCTGGCGGGGCAGCCCCTCTTTTCGAGTATCTGCAGGGTCTCCCATGGGTCCTGGCCAAGTCCCTATCTGCAAGGGGACCTTTCTAAGACACAGTTCTAGCTATCCCTGCATTAAACTCTTCTATGACTCCCCATCACCTTGAGGATAACAGCTGTTCTCCTTAGAATGCGTGCTGGGCGCCCTCCCAGTCCACCCAGATGCTCCAGGCAGGGCAGGACCTCTGCTCACCCAGGGCCAGCCTCCCTGCCTCTGTTGCTGCTGTTCCCACTGTCTGGGATGCGCTTCCTCCTGTGTCTGCCTGAGGAACTCCTGTGTCAGCTTGAAGACCAGCTCCAAAAGCACCTTCCCCAGACTCCTGGGCCTACTGGTTTATCCTGGGAGACAGAGGTAGACAGAGTATGGACCTATAAATCACAAAGATCTGAGGTGGTGTTCTGGCTTTATTACCCACCAGCTATGCCGTCTCGGGTGCATTAAGCTTCATGTTTCTCCAGTATCAAATGTGGGTAGTAGAAACCTACCGCACAGAGCTCCTTTGGGAATTGAGGATGCTGCCTTCACCCCTCTCCCACCTGTGAGACCCTAGAGGCATCTTATTTGTGTTAATTTCCAGGAGTTTACAGGCCTTTACCACTGGAGGGGCCCTGAACTGTCTTATGAGTGAATGAAAGCCGGCTGACAGAACTTTCCTTTGCAGGCAGGAGTCTGGCTCAGCTGCCCGGTGGGTTTAGAGCGGTGGTTCTCCCCTCTGATCCACATGATGATGACTGGGGGAGGTTTTAAAAAACGCTGGGTCTCCCCTGACGGAGCCCGTGCTCCTGGAGAAGCACTGGGTGGGGTGGGGGACTTTGTTGATAGCCCCAGGGTGTTGCGACGGGCAGCAGGGCTGCTTCAGAGACACTGCCTCTCCCCCGACTCCTCTCCTCCTTGTCTCCCCTTCCCCTCCTTCCTCCCCGGCTGACACGGACACCACCCTCCCAGGGACGCGGGAGTCAACGGGAAGTGGGAGGCGGATGAACGCGCTCTTGACAGGAAACGCAGTGGCTGGGGTGACACGTGACCCGCCCCAGTTCCAGGGACCAAAGGATCCCGTGTACCGCCAGTTGTGGATTTTGGCAACTGTGTGAGCGTATTCCTGCGAAATCAACTGACGAAACAGCGCGGCCGGGGCGCTTTCCAGGCAATGCCCTCCCGACAGTCACGTGTGCAAACGGGCGGGTCAGCCCGGCCCTGCCAGCAGCGGGGCCCTCCCACGCCCGAAGGCAGCAGCCAAGGCTGGGAAACCGCCACCTGGAGGCTCAGCCTGCCTCAGTGTACCCCGGCCACCGCATCCCGCCTCCTGCGGAAACCCGGAGAGAACTGTTTCACTCACTTGCTCTTGGGATGCGGGGAGAGGGGAGTCCTTAACTCGCTGGGCCACACCCGGGGGGAAACCACAGAGACCGGCGCACACACTCCTCTTTTGTCAGACTCTGGGGACAAAGTGCCAGCCACCTACTCCGCAGAAGAAGCTAAGGATTCTTTAAAAGTGGGAAGGAGGCAGGGTTGAGGGGACACTCTGGGGACAAGGCAGAGGCGCCGCCATCGCTCAGCGCCTGGTGATTGGCAGCGCTGGCCACGCGAAGCCGCGTCTCTGCCTCCTCCCTCCTGCCTCCTTCCCGGCTCAGCCTCCCCAGTCGCCGGACTGAGCGCTGCGGCCCCAAGCCCTCTGCCTCCCACCCCCGGGAGCCAGCTGCCGCCACAGCGCCACCCTTCCCCCGTCCCCTCAGGCGCCCCTCTCCCGGGGTGGGCAGGAGCGGTCCCTCCGGCCGTCTGCAGGGACACTAGGCTGGCACGCCCTGGGTTTCGGGGGCTTCTGGCTCTAAGCGGATGGTGGCCCATCTCCAGACGCCGGGAGCCCTGAGTTTCTTTCCCTTCACTTCTGGGCCGGCGCAGACACAGGCGTCCCCTTGATGCGCGCGTCGTGAGGGCTCCTCCTATGGCTGGACCACGTCTGAGCTCCCTCCCGGCTCACAAGCCGCGACGGGCGGCATCCCGGGCTCCGGAAAATGTAGCAGGGAGGCGTCTTGTAGCAGGAAATCAATATAACGGAAAACAGGCAGGAAGAGCAGCCCCAGAGTCAGGGAAGACCCTGGTTAGTCTAATCATCCTGGATCCAGTCTCATCGCTCCAAGAACAGGGCCTAGAGCAAAGGGGCGACCTCACACGTGCCAAGAGCTTCCCGCTGTCCCGCAGAGGCCTCCTCTCCTCCACCGCGAGCCGCGGGGGTGTCCCTACGAAGACAGTTTCCCATCTCAGGAAGTCGCAGCTGAGCCTGCTAGTGACTAGGACAAGTGATTTTCCTACGTATAATGGGGGAAATCACTCCACCTCCCCTTCCCTGAGAATCCACCAAAGTGGAGACGGAGCCCTGGGGCGGAGAAGGGAGCCGACCAGGCCGCGCTTCCCGTCCAGGAGCCTGTGCAGGAGCGTCAGCCGCCCGCCGGGCGACGGGAGGGGCGTGGGGTGGGGTGGCGTGGCCTCTCCCTTCGTGGCCCTCATTTCCCACGAGCCGTCGACGCACGTGGGCGAAACTGTGGAAATCATGTGTGAAGTATCCCGAGAGTTTGGGGCTGGCAGCTGAAGCCGGGAATTCCACGGCTTGGCCGTACGTGGTGCCGGCTACACCCGTACCCCTAGGAGGAGATTAAAGAGTTCACCGGGGCCCCGGAAAACACTGACTCAGGGGAGGTTACAGGAACTGATTGTATCATCCACAGAAGAGCGAGGTGAGGGTGGAAGGGAAGGGCCGGAAAGTCAGGTTCTTGCGAAGCTTCCAGAAGCTTCCAGAAGCATTACAAGTAGTGAAACCCTCGAGCAATTAGTTTTTTAATACGAAAACTCCATGGAACAAAAATTGTTGTGTCTCTGGGCCAGCTCTGGTGGCCTAGTGGTTAAGTTCAGTGTGCTGCACTTGGCTGCCCAGGTTCCGTTTCTGGGCACCTTCATGCCTCTCTTAGCAGCCATGCTGTGCCCGAGGCCGAATACTAAAAAGCAGAGGAAGAATGGCATGGGTGTGAGCTCAGGGCAAATCTTCCTCAGGAGAAAAAAAAAAAAGGTTCTGTCTCCCTAGTCTTCGCTAAAGTCTGCTACACATGCAAAGTCCTTGGTGAGTTTTTCCCTATGTGAGAGCAGAAGGAGTTGTTAAAATTAATAAAAAGCCTGAATTCCCCATCTGCATCAAGGCTATGAGTGTAGAGAGTGAGACGTGGCAGTAGGTCCTAAGAGTTGGAGGTGACTGCGGGCAGGTAAGTCTCCAAAAACTTGCACGAATCTTGAGGAAGGCATTACACTTCCCATAATTTTTAGAATAAAAAGCAATCTCGTTTAGTTCTGAAGGGTGAGGGCGACGCAGGTAACGTCTGGGTTACGTGTGTAACGTGAATCAAATTTGCATGCATTTATGTTGATGCTCCTGATTTTTGCACGGGGATAGCAAAGAAAGCATGGCCGTTAAAGCGTCTAACGTGTGGTGTTTATCAATCTACTAGCACCGCATAAGCACTTGCAGTGTTCAAGGTTCCATCCCAGAGGCCCTGGGTGGTGCTTCACAAACCATCCATGGGGAAGGTCCAGCCCCTGTCAGTCCCAATCTGTGCAGACTGGCTCATAGCCTTACTGCGTGTGGCTTGTGTGCAGTTTGCACAACATTGGACTCAACACAAGAATTCAACAACACTCAGCATGGTCTCTTCCCTGTGTAATAAGAAGAGCCCGTGACACATACTTGGATGTGGCTGTCGTGGCACGGCACCCTGCACGAGAGCTTCTAACTCCTCCTCTCCGTCGCTGTACTGAGCTCACCCAGATCAGTCAGCGCCTGCGGCTGGGCACTGGGCTGCCTCCACAGCTGGACTAGCGCTGCTCTAAGACGCACACGTGCATCCAAAATTCCTGCTCCTGGGGAGCTTGCGAACTTTCCGTTAGACTAATGCACATAGAAACGTGGTCATGGGAAGACAAGGCAATCAAGAAATTTACTTACAAAACAGAGATGATTAATTCCAAAATGGATTAATAAATAATACAAATGGTGAATTTTTAAAAAGAAACAAATTTGGGGAAATGAAAAGATTAGGAAAGAAAGAAAGAAAACTAGGCTGTCGGGATAGAGTAGAAGATTGCTTTATGAAGTGGAACGACCTTGAACTGGGTCTTGAGGGCTGTTTAAGGTCAGGATAGTTGTAGAGAAATTGGGAAGCATTTGAACAAACGCATAAAGATCCAAATTTTCTGTGTGAGTTTTAGGAACAGTAAGTAGATGTGCTGGGCAAGAAAGGAGAGTTGGTGCAGAAATGTAATGGGAAATCAAGCAGAAAGCAGGTTAGGGCCAGAATGTGGAAGACACCAGATGCCAGAAATGCAGAGTTTAGGCTTCATCCTGTACGTTTATGGACAACAGAGAACCAGAAAGAAATAGGGGCAGCATTTCAAGATGACTTATTTAGTCCACAAATTATTCAATAAACACTGCAGGTACGAGGACTGTGCTAGATGCTGAGTGATAGGCAGGATGCACTGGGGGTGGGAGATGAGTTCGGAGGCTGTAGCCCAAGCTGAAGGTATGACTCTCGAGCCTGCATTAGGGCAGTCATGAATAAGGAAGAAATAGGATAATCCCAGATGTGATTCTAAGAAAAAAAGAGGGGGGTATCTTTAGGTACAATTTGCAATTGCAAATGAGAAATAGCTTCTTCAATGCCCCCACACACAGTTTGCCAAACTCTCCATCATCCTTCAAGACTCAGCTCAAATGTCACCCCCTCTGCCATCTCTTCCCCAAGAGAGATTATTTACTTTCTCCTCTGTGTCCACACACACCTCTCACTGACCAACTTTGAACTTCTCACTAACCAAATGAACGAATGACAAGCAGAGAGAGGAACCACAAGTGGCTCTGAAGGTTTCAGGGAAAGGGAACTTGGCAAGCGGTAACATGCAGGGCCATTTCTGGGCAAGGTTCCTATCAGAACCTCTCCTTCGGAATCAGGCCAACAGAGCAGCAGCCTGGACCCATGTGCTTAGTGATGCTAGTTGCCAGAATAATAAAGCACACACTAAGCGTTAGGTTCAAATCAGATAATAAAAATATACACTTATATGCACACTTAACCTCTGGCTATATAAAAATAGTTGTAATGTCCTTCATCTAATGTGACCTTAGCCCATTTCATCCGTGGAGAAATACTAGGAAAGGCGTGGCAGGTTCAGTAGCTAAATGGTTTCTCTATTGTGGTAAGCCCCTAACTCATCCTTGGTCTGAAGCAGTCAGGAAGGAATGTGGGCACCATCAATGTATGTCTCTCTCAGGAAGTGTGTTCACTGGTGGACGCTGTCAGGGGCAGGACGCTGTAGGTGCTAAGAGTAAGAGGAGAACCAGAAGCACAAATCATAAAAAACCATAGCCAGTGGGGTGGATTTTCATAGATTATACCTTTCTATTTATTTTTTGAGAAAATAAATATGTAAAGGAAATAAGCGTGAGCTACAAAAGAGATGGTTTTACATACATGAATATATATACAATAACCCAAAATCGTAAAAATCTCTATATGTTTATCTATGCAGAGCTATATACACATATAGGTGTATAGAAATAGATAAAGATAAACTCTTATTAATATATCTTAAGATAACTCATCAGATTTTTAAAAACTAAACATTGAACTATAACAAATTACATTTAGATATTAAAGTTTTATGTTAACATATTTCTTTATATTCACATAAAGGGAAATCTTTGCTTCCTGCAAGCACGGGCTCTCCCAGCCCTGGTGGGGGTGGGGGAGAGGTGGACTGTGAGCTGGGGTAGAGGAGGGGGCGTGTCCCTGAGGCTAGAGGGGATTCCAAAATCCATGCAAGGAGCAGAGCTGGGAGCCAACTTCCAAAATCAAGACTGGAGTTCACATAGATTACCCCAGCGAAAGGGGACAGGAAGCCAGGATGGATGCCGGCGAACACAGACAGGACCCCAAAGTGAGCCGGAATAGGTTTGGGGCCACCTCTGGAGCTTGTTAATGAGCACATGGCGTGGCCTGGTGTGGCACAATCTGGCATGTCATGGGGCAGTGTGGTCCACGCAGCCTGGGATGGCATGGCATAGTGTGGCGTGCTATGGCATGGCATGGCATGGTCTGACGTGCTGTGGTAGGGTTCATGGAATGGCATGGCATGGAAGCAGCAAGCTGAACCAATAGGCAGGAGGACCAGATATTAGATGGACAGTGATGTCATCAGAGAGAGGTTGGGTGGGGACTGGACGGAAGGGACAGACAGGAGAGCTAACTGGAAATGCCCTGCAGGCAGCTAGAGACAGACGCAGGAAGGGCACCCGAGGGAAGAGCGAGACCTGGACACGTGGATGTGGGTCTTCCTCTAGAGGGGACAAGTGATGTCATGGTCCCAGGAGGGCCATCTGCTGAGCACCTGTGTGCAAGGACAGAGCCAGGTGCTTTACATGCACTAGTCTTCTCAGTGACCCTGTGTGATAGCACTCAAGAAAGTGAGGCTCAGAGAGATGAAGTAGTTTGACCAAGGTCACACAGCTAATAAATGCTGGAGGCATATGTCAGCCCAAGTTTACTTCATTCCAAACTTAGGCTCACCCCAGCCATTACTACCAAGTAAGACTTCCCTGTTGGAGTTCCGAGCAGTGATTCTGGAGCGTGGTAGGGCATGAAAGAGGACTCCTTAGAACATTTTTTGAGGTGAAGGTGGGGAGTGGGGTGATGTATATAGTTCGTACCAAAGCCATTGTTCTGATTTGTTGTGAACCAATGTTTACCTTATTTTATGTCTATGAGCAGCACAGGTTTGACAAGCTCAAGAAGCACTAGTGTAGAGAGGAGAGAACAGAGGAGCACAGGCAACTCCTTTGGAAACGTGTTCATTCCAGGGGATAAGATGGGGAGAAGACTGAAAATAAAGGGTGCATGCAGCAGAGGTGGGCATGAGCGACAACCAGGTTCACTGGCCTTGGGAAACAAGGGATCATGGTGACCCTTCACAAGACAGACTCCGGAGGACACCGGGGTCAGGCGCCAGACTCCAGAGGGTGTCTGCTGCAGCTCGGCCTGAAGCCTGACTGTTACTCCTGCTCAGAATTTCCTGTGCATGTGTTAGTAATCCTGGGATTGGCAAAAGGACTCCAGCCCCAGACTTACCTGGAGGTGAAGACAGAGGGACTCTGTCACCAGAGGTAAAAGGAAACCCACAGACAATGGCCCCAGCTGAAGGAAGGAAGAGGCCAAGAGAGACAGCAGAGATTCGTAAAACGGAGTGGATCTCACAGCAGAGGAGAGCGTACACACACTGACACTCATACGCACACACACACAGAGTTTTGGGAGTGTAGTTAATGGAGCACATTGCTGCAGATCTAGAATGGGATCCTGCACAGAGAGAGAGAAGCTCCACTTAAGTCTCAAGGAGAAAGTGGTGGCATTATGAGCGGCCCAGGGAGCCGGCAGTGCTGCCCCAGAAAGGAAGGTTGGTGACCTTCCCTGGCCATCCTGAAGGCTGCTTGCCGTGACAGCGGGGACCAGGTCACGCGGCTGGGCGGCAGCCTGCTGGGAAGGTCCCCAGACGCCCTTCCTCCCCGCTCTGTCGTGTCTCAGGAAGTTCTGAAGAGCAGGTTCCTGTTTTCTGAGAACACTCCTGTTTTCCGGGTGAGCTGCGGTTCTCGGCCTTAGAGGACTTCACAGCTCAGCCATGAAAGGTATGAAAGGTGCCCGAGGGGAGAGGCCAGGATCCAGAGCTGCCTGCAGCCCCGCCTCTCTCTCTTCAACTGCCCGGTGCTGCTGCCTAGGTGCTCCGTTCAGGGCAACCCAGGACTGCACTGTCAGCCCCAAGTGCGGAAAAATCCTTTCCCACTTTGTTTGGTGGGGACCTGGCAGTTGGTTTCTAAATTCAACCTAAGTTCTCCTCACCTGGCCCAAAGCCCAGTACCCATAGCATCGAGAGAGCCTTCCTGCCTCCTCCCTGCTGGCCTTGGGCAAAACCCCAAATCAGAGCGCTCTCCCGAGGTGCGATGGAGGGAGCCAGCAGTGAAAGCAGAAAGGCAGCTCTCAGTGCTTGGGCTACGGCATTCTGTCAGCCCCCAGGGCGTATGCTTCAACCCCTCTATATGAAACTCCCTCCCTTGGAGGATCCCATTCCACAGAGCTTTGGGAACAGCTGGAAAAAGGGGTGCTGTGACAAGGCGTGGCATGGTGTGGCATGGCGTGGCACGGCACTGTGGCCTGGTGCAGTGAATTGAGCAAATAGGCAGGAGGACCAGATATCGGATGGATGTCATCAGAGAGAGGCTGGGTGGGGACTGGATGGAAGGGACAGACAGGAGAGCTAACTGGAAATGCCCTGCAGGCAGCTAGAGACAGACTCAGGAAGGGCACCCGAGAGAAGAGCGAGACCTGGACACGTGGATGTGGGTCTTCCTCTAGAGGGGACAAGTGATGTCATGATCCCAGGAGGGCCATCTGCTGAGCACCTGTGTGCAAGGACAGAGCCAGGTGCTTTACATGCACTAGTCTTCTCAGTGACCCTGTATGATAGCACTCAAGAAAGTGAGGCTCAGAGAGGTGAAGTAGTTTGACCAAGGTCACACAGCTAATAAATGCTGGAGGCATATGTCAGTCCAAGTCTACATGTGTTCCCTAAGCTTTTTTCCAGGGGCCTCATATCTAAACAAGGCTTTCACAGAGGTTTTCAGAAGATGCTGTACACATGTGATCCTAATGATTCTAATGATAACAACCCACCTGCACCAGTTAGCAATGACGTTTGGTGGTAAGTACTGGAAATCCCCAAATGGTGGCTTGAACAAGATAGGGGCTTACTGGACCATTGGGTGGCCTGTCAGGGAGGATGTTTCGCACTGTGCTCCAAGAGGAGCCATTGTGAGTGCCAGTAGCCCTGGGGGCTTGCTTTTCTCTCTTATGAGGAGAAATCAGAGGAGGGCAAGCTGGAGCTCCGTGTGGCAGTCCTCCAAATCATGAGGAACCCAGGTTATGCCTAGACTTCCGCTCTACCGTCTTCATGCTCCTGCTTACACTGGCCGCTGCAGTGCCAAACATCACACCCATGTTCTAGACAAGAAGGAGGAAGCACAAACAGCAAAAGAAACACACTGCCTGAGGTAGCTCCTACACCTGAGGTGTAGCTTTTTTAACTGGGCATAGATAATGAAATTGGGATTCTGTTGGTTGTGAGAAGGAGAGAATGGATGTTGGGGATCAGTCTAGCAAGACATGTGACCTCACATCTGTGACCCATCTCCAGCTGGGTGCTCCACCGCCAAGGGCCAGCTCATTCACAGGGTCAGCCCCAGGCATGGAAGACCCAGCCTCTGACCAGAGAATGACGTAGTTAAATCCAACAAATATTCACATAGAGTATAGACTTGAGGCCAGAGAGCGGAGACAATGGACTTTAGACCATGCCTCTGAGGGACTGGCTAGCAGGAGGTTTAAGACCCACAGTCATGCTGTACTCTAAGACCATTACTCAGCTTTGAGGAGTTTGGGCCTTTGTGTCCACTGGTGTAGCCAGCTTAATGGATTTAGGTCTGAAAGGAATATTCTTCAAGGGGCATTGCTTATCTTGGACTCCAGAATCCCGGCAAAGATTGTGCAGAGCCTGACCAGACATCCATTCTTAACAATATCCAGAAATGTCCCATTATGGGTTGAATTATGTCCCCCAAAATTCATGTGTTTGAGTCCTAACCCCCGTAGCTTAGAGTGAGACTGTATTTAGAGACAAGTTCTTTAAACAGGTAATTAAACTAAAATGAGGTCATGAGGGTGGCTTCCAATATGACAGGTGTCCTTATAAGAGGAGGAAATGAGGACACAGACACACACGGAGGGACAACCACGTGAGGACACAGGGAGAAGATGGCCATCTACGAGCCCAGGAGAGAGGCCTCAGGAGAAACCAGCCCTGCCGACACCTCGATCTGAGACTTCCAGCCTCCGGAACTGTGAGAAATAGACATTGCGTAAGCTGCGCGGTCTGTGGGATCTGTTACAGCAGCCCTAGCAGACTAAATGTATGTTCTTTCACAGAAGCAACCACTAAGAACGATCCAGCCTATACAGGAAAGAAAGAGAAAAACGTGCGGTTGACTAAAGAGTTAACTTAAGTGTAATTTCTCACACATCAAGCTGCCATTCGCGCACGGTGGAGTTCTGTAACTAGCATTTAACTCTCCTCGCCAGTAATTGGAGCTGGCTGGGGCAAACGCCTGTGTCTTAGTTCGGCTCAGATGCATCGATCCTCTCCTTCTGTCTGGTCCTTCTTTGATTCCAGATTTTCCTTACCGGTCGCAGAGAGCCTTTCATCTCATCACCCGGCATTCTTCAAGCTCCGTGTTTAAGTGTGGGTTTCCATCAGCTACCTTTCTAGATGCTGGTGAAAGCAGGACCTGCGCAACGTCGAAATGCCCAATGCTTCCCTTCCCTCGAGGTACTCGCTCCTCGGTGTTCCAGCAACAGCTGCCTGTTAGCTGGGAGATGGCTTCTCTCTCTATTCATTCTCTTCAATTTGGCCTGTGATTTGGGGGGCGGGGTATTGATATACACCCCAGGTTTTGGTGGAAAGAAAAACACTTCCCATTTGGATTCTGTTGCTAACAAAACATCTTCCTACTGTTCTTCGGGCTCCCTTTTCATTTTTTTTTTTTTTATTGTCCCTGAGCTAACATCTGTTGCCAATCTTCTTCTATTTTTTTTCTCCCCAAAGCCCCGATACATAGTTGTATATCCTAGTTGTAAGTCATTCTAATTCTTCTATGTGGGACACCACCACAGCATTGCCTGATGAGAGGCGTAGGTCTGCGCCCAGGATCCGAACCCATGAACCCCTGTGCGCTGAGGTGGAGTGTGGGAATTTAACCACTCAGCCACGAGGCCAGCACCCTCATGCTACTTGGACTCAATAATGCTTCTTATTTGACAATATCACACTCCACCTCCCATCCATTCCCCAACTTTGGTATTTAATTATTTTATATCCACTATGTGTAGGCTGCAGGAGTTTTGCCAACTCTTCTTTGCTAATTGTTTTTGAATCAAAGTATTTGCCTAAGGAGAGAAGGAAGATTCGTAAGAGAGGTCCAGTTGGGCATGGCATAGCTGTGACGCTCAGAGCCCCACTCCTCCCTGCTTAGGGCATCTGCACCCCCACCCCCCACAGCCTGGACCTCCTGTTCATCATTCAGAGGGAAAATCAGTTAAATAAAAAGATGAAAATTAGCAAAAAGGATACACTAGAAAGAGAATAAATATACCATGAAATAATAAGCAGGATGCAATAAACAATTACAGACAAAAGCTAGAAAGTTTTAAAAGTAAATAACTAAATATTATATGCTACAGGATTGTCTTAAAAGGGGGAAACAGGATTATTTAATTCTTTTAGATACAACATTTGCTGAAAGAGGATAACGTGACAAATACTGGAGGGAGCCGTGGGAGCCATGGGGCGGGGCCAGCCTGAGGGGCTGCCCGGGGACACGCGCCATGGGACAGAAAGTACTCACTGGCAGGGCACTGCCCTGTAGGCCAACAGGTCTGCCGAGCCCCGTAGCTGTTCCAGATGATTTCCCTGCGGCCCAGCTAGCGTGTAAATCCAACACCCAGTTGGCAGGCGGGATAATGCCTCCTCAAACAGACAGGCCACCTGCCAGGAGCACCGAGCCTTCAGGGCAGCTAACCAAGGGGAATTTCAAATCTGCTAATGAGGCCATTTCTGAACTCATAGACTGTCTTGGAGAGGGGAAAAAAGAAGTGTAATTTGGTGAACAAATCAGACTTGAGGAAGAAGGATACATAAAAACAGCAGGGGCAGGGTTCTAGTCCGGGCTCCGTCCCAAACCAGCCTCGGGACTCTGGGCTAGTCGGTTATTTACTGTGAGTCCCAGGTCCTCGCAAGTAAATGGGGAGAATAACCCATTGGGGCTCCATGCTCGCTTCCAGCTCCTACGCTACTGGGCCAGATCGGCTCGTTTTCCTCAAATTGGTTTGGGTAGGTGGGATTGCGTCTTGCCTGCCCCACCCGTGCACAAAGGAGGCCCTGCTTCCTGCCCTTGGGCCAGAGTCCAGTGAAGAGCCCAGAGCCCAGGGTCTGTCCTGTCTGCCCAGCAGGGCAGTTTCCCCACAAGCTGCCAGCACAGAGGAGCGAGACCAGAAACCCGAGGCTGCTGAGGTCAGACACCAGGGAGAGTGCAACAGAAATGTCCAGGCCTGGGCCGTGAAGGCCAAGCAGAGTCAGACTCGGACAGGATTCAGGAAGGAGCCCGTGGGGGCCTTCCACTGTAAGCAGGATGAGCCCAAGGATGGAGCCCACGAGCAAAGCTGGGCTCCAGGACAGGCAGGGACCAGGTGAGGGGCTGAAGGACCAGGCACAGACCAGGTGACTCCCTGAGGACAGGAACAGGCTGTCAGGAGCTCCTGCTGAAAACCCAACTCCACCCTTGTGGCAGGGCTCCAGACTCTCCCCTCGGTGGATCTGGGCGTGGCTGTCACCAAGTGCACTGCCCAGGTCTCCCTCTGAAGAAGGACTTGCTGCCCAGCTGCAGGGAGGTATCAGCAGGGAGCCCCCACTTGTCCGCTCCTTCAGGGTCTATCCCGGGGCTGAACCGGGCAGGGGTATAAAGACCCAGCTGTCTCAGCCCCACGGGACAACTCTGAGGCTTTGGGGGACCTGTGTCACAGTTTGGCCTCTGCCCAATGCTCCTTCCTCCCCAAACTCCATCATCGAGCCTGCTTCCAGAGCCCCCACTCTGCACCTCTGAAAGGCTCCGTTATGACCCACAGGCTCCAGCATGCAGGCTGCTTCCCCTGGGCCTCAAAGGAGACACCTTAGACAGAGGCGGCTTCAGCCCGCTCACATCGGCTGGCCAGAGTGAGCATCTCTTCCCCGCTCTGTGGTCAGTGATGGAGCTTAGTAGCTGGAAATTGGCCATGGGGGAGCAGTTACATCATGGAAATCGACAAATACTTCAAATCTGGGCTTTTTTTTTCCTGGAGAGCTGGTTGTCAAACATTTACCAGCGTACCACTTCTGGATAAGAATAGGACTAGACTATTCATCGAGACCCACTTTGCCCTATGGCACATCATGCAGAGAGCGGACATTAGAGGAGAGGAATAAAGTCGCAGACGAATTATTCCAGGAGCAGAAATTCTGAGGGGGACATTTGGATGCCCTGTTCCTATGGGGGATGGAGTTGGCCTGGCAGCAGCAACACCTGGAAACCCCAAACCTGGCATTCCCCATCACCTGGAAGAAGTCTCTTTGGGTTCCTGGCATCATGAGTGCAGCTGGGCGAGACTGTCTGTCTGATTCAGGGCATTGAAGATTCAGGACGCGCCTCAGAGCTAGTCTGTGGGATCATTTCCTTTGCAGCATGCGACCCAGCCACCACCACGCTAAACACCCTTTCTGCTGTCTAGACGAGTTACTATCTGGCCTCCCCATCCTGCTAGCAAGGTGAACACACCATCTCCTTTCCCCTTGTCCAATCCCCAAAAATTTCAAGAGTCTTCGCACAGGTGCCTCCACACGCCACCAGTGGGCCTACGGAAGTAGAGTCTGCAACTTGGCATCTCATTTTGAAACGTTGCTGACCTATCATGCAAGATGAGAGCTGTGGACAGTGCTGACTGCAATTTTTAGAAAGAAAGTAAAGTCCTTTAAAGCCTTTTTAGTGAGGAATACACATTTATTTGACAAATACATATTCAGTGCCCACTGTAAGGCCTTTAGCTAACTGTCATATTCTGTGAAGGATGATGAGAGTTACCCTATGAAGAGATTGAACTGGCTAGGTCCAGATGCATAGAAGACAATGCAACTCTGGGCACTGGCAAAGGGACAGAATATATTTGCTGTCTTTTAAGTAAGTGTGGAGAGAGATTTTCCAATAGGCTAGTACATTCACCTCTAAAAGAATGGTTCATAGGGAAGTAATTCACCCATTTTCTATTGGTGTTCAGATCCGGCTCATAGTGGAAATATCATACCCACTTGTTAAATGAATAAATGAGCCAATCTTGACTCTCAGATAACCAGAGATGATTAATTCTGCCTTAAGGTATGTGAAACAAATAAACACTTAAAAGATAGGCAAAGAGAGACTGTGTGTGTGAGCTGAGAGCATGCACATTGACTGAGAGAACGTATGTGTTAAGAAAAACAGAAAGCTTGTCAGGGAACCCAGTCAAAGCCAGAAAGAAGGGGTTTCTGTCAGCGCAGCTAGATCGCTTAAAGGTGACAGAAGTAGTGGATTTATCCTGTTTCCAATCATATTTACTTGATAACAAGAAGGAAAAGGGATCAAAACCTCCTTGAGAATGGGAAGATATAAGTTTTAAATTAAGGCCTCCCACATGACATGTTATTAAAATCTTTCATAAAAACCTAAACTCAGAGCCTTTACTCTCAGAACCTCAAACGTCCAGGAAAGAACTATTTAATCACCGAGTGGTAGGCTGTCGGGAACCACAGGGAAGTGAGAGTGGGAGAAGGCAGAGGGAAGAGTGTGTCGTCATCATGGACAGGCCTCCACAAGGTGGCCACGTTTTCTTTCAGGGACTCTAACCTCTTCGGAGGGTGTCCTCTTCCCTTTTAGGAGGATAGACAAGAAGCAAGGAAACATTCCTGTGCTTTGAGAATTCTCCGAGGATCCCCAGTGGAGGGCGGATCTGGCCTCCTGGCCCTGCAGGGTCTAATGTCCAGGAGGGTGTGGGCTGCCCCGCTCGGCCTGGCCGCAGAGAGAAAACTGTTCTACTCTGCAGGATTGCAGCGATGCTGATGAGTAAACCCTAATCCAGAAAAATCTTTGCCCTAGCCAAGTTCTTCTCGAACTTCCTCCGTAATAGGAGAGGAAGCTAAGGAGAACCATATATCAAGAAAAAATTTTCTCCATTCTCACCAAAAAGAGAGGCAGATCAATTTGGAAATAAAGTGTAAGAGCGAGTGATGCAGAAACCTACCCCGAGAAAGAGTCCCGTGACTCTCGAGGAACGACAAGGGCGCCTCCCCTCCTTACAGGGTCTCCAGCCGGGACCTCCTGCTTCCTTCCGTTCCCTGCAGGCTCAGGGCATGCTGTTGGTAGAGGCCGTATATACCGGAGGTATATGCAGTTATGTACCTATTGGTATAGGCGGTTATACACCAGAGGCCTTGTACTAAGGAAGAAAATGGTTCCAGCAAGTCGTGCTTCATCTGCACTGAGCAAACCATGGCCCTGAGAGCAGTTTACCCAGGAGTTGCCAGAGCCCCCCAGCGTGGAAACCCAGCCTTACGAGGCTCTGAGATCCGTTGGCAGGTGCCAGAGGGCGGCCTGGTTGGGAGGTGCAGCAGACACGACCCCTCCCTGTAAGTATGAGCCTCCTCCGCGCCTCCACTTTGAGGCCCAGCTTCCAAGGCTGGCTCTTCTTCTAGAACTCAAGAACAGGAAGGACTGACAGAAGAAAAATACTTAGGTAAAACATGAAGACAAGGTAGGAAGTTTAGAGAGAATTTTTTAAAGGTTAGAGAAAAAAACTTTTGAAAGGTCTACAATTTTTCAATGAAATTATTTTAAAAGATAGAGTTCGGAATAACAAGGTAAAACAGATATTTAAGAGGCAAGATTAGAAATGAATAAGATTTAGATGTTCAAAACACCAAAGTAAGCCCTGAAAGCTGAAAATCACTGAGACAAGAAGTTTACAATAAGGTAAAAGCAGACACTGTTGAAGATAAAGAGTAAGAATAAAAATACAAAAGCTATAAAAGTAAAGAAGATTTCTGGAAAATGTTTTCAGAGCAAAATAAAAGCAAAAGACTTGAAAATTAGAGAGATGGTAGAAGGAGAAAAGGGAAAATACAAGAGGAGCTATTTAAGCATAAATCAAGGTAAGCAAACAAGCTGCTCCTTTAGTGAGACGACAAGCTAACCAGAGCAGGTGGAAAGCCCAGTATTCGCTGGGTGGGTTCCATTGTGATTTCCTCTTTAACCTAAAAGCTATTGTAGGAGTTGGTTTTATAGCTCACAAATACAAATACATGAGTTTATCTCTTGTCATATACTCTTTTTTTATTGTGGATTTCTAATTTAATTGCATTATAGTCAGAGAATATGACCGTATTATTAATAGAGTCAATTTTCATAAATGTTCGAAGTATGTACGAAAATAATATATGACCCCTCTGTTAGGTGCAGAGCTATCTATTTATCTAATTAAACCAATTTTTAGTTGTGCTGTTGAAATCCGTTATATCTTTATTTTTATCAGCTTAATCTTTCAATTTCCTTATAAATTTTCCTTGTAATTTTATTAGTTTCTGCTTTATATTTTGAGGCTACACTGTTAACATACAAATTTATGATTGTTACCTTTTGCAGGATTTTTCTTTTCTTATTATAAATGTTTTTTATCCCTATTATCGAATATTTGTCCTAAAATTTGTCTGCCAATTTAATTTTTCCAATTAAATTTTCCAGCTTAATTCTTGACTATTTTGTGTCATTTCTTAAGTATATCTCTTGTAAATAGCACAAAGGTGAATTTAATTTTTAAAAATCAAATCTGAGGGTGTATGTCTTTTAAAAGGCCTTCAACTACTTACATCTTTTGTGGTTACTGATCTGTTTAGACACAGTTCTACCATCTTATTCTTGTGGTTTTGGCTTACCGTGGTTTTTCCTTTGTTTCTTCTCTTTTCCTTTCCCAACTTCTCTTAAATTTTGATGTTTTCCTTATTCCTTCTTATTTCCTTTGCTGCTTTGGAAGAATACATTGTGTTCTGTTTTTTCAGTTTTACTCTTCAATTTTTAACAAGTATAATTAACCATAAATAAGAAAGATAAATTTGTTCAATGTCTTTATTCTCCTTTCAAACAAGACAAGAAACTCAGCATATTTCAACTACCCCTGAAGATCCCTCTCCTTGTGAATATTGTCTAGAATTTGAGTTGAACTTTTTTTAACACATACAGAAAAATTAGATTTTTTTTTCTCATTCGTTATCTTTAGTAAAATATGTATTACTATTATTCGTGTTCACCGTTGCTTCTTAGATCCCGCTCCTTCCCTCTTGGTTCACTTTTCCTCTGTTTGAAATACATCCTGTTTACTTCTTTCAGTGAGAAGCTGTAGGTGGGGAGCTCACTTAATCTTTGTCTGAAAATTGACTTTGCCCTCCTTCATAAATAATAGTTTAGCTGCGTAGAGAATTCTAGGCTGTCAGTTACTTTCCATCAGGACTTTAGAGATATAATCCAGAGTCTCCTGACATCTATTGCTGTTAAGCAGTTGTCTGATGTCATTCTAATTACTTTCTTAAATAGATTAACTTTATTTTTTCTAGGAGCCTTGAACATTTTATCTTTATTCTTGATATTCAATGTTTCACTACAATGCGTCTAGGTATGGACTTACTTTTATTGATTCAGTATACACTTTTAACCTGAGAACAAATGACTTTCTTCAATTCTGAAAAATTGTCAACAGTATGTCTTCAAGTTTTGCTTTCCTCATTGAGCCACTTCTTGTCTTCTTCTGGAATTCCTATTATATGATTATTACAGCCCCTTGAATTCCCTTCTGTGACTCTTAACTTCTCTGTTATACTTTGTTTCTTTTTCTCTCTGTACTATATTCTGGCGATATTTCCGATTCATCAGTTTTCTCTTTAACTGTGTCTGGTGTAGCTTTTATTCCATTATTGAGCTTTTAAATTTCATTTACTATTGTTTTCATTTCTAGGATTTCTAGTTGGTTCTTTTCTATATTCATCTACTGATGTTTCGTTTCTGCTTATTTTTCATTATTTCTTATTCATCTTTTAAATAAGTTTTCTTCCTTGATCTCTTTGAGGACCCAAAGATATAATGGCTCAACGCGATAGTAGCAATTTTTGGTCATGTAACAGTTCCATGTGAGAGAACAGGCTGTCAAGCCAGCTCTTCTCCAAAGGGTCATTAAAGGACTCAGGTTAATGGAGGCTCTGCCCTTTTCCACATATACTTCCAAGGTCATAATGAATGTCTCTATCCCAGTAAGCGTGTAAATGGAGAGAGAGTTTGAGAGAGTGCATGTGAGAAGTTTTTATGGACCGGGTATGCAAATGGCACATCTCGTTTCTTCTTACATTTCATTGGTCAAGATTCAATCATATGGTCATGCCTAACTGCAAGGAACGCTAAGAAATGTAGTATAGCTATGTGCTCAGTAAGGGGAAAAAAGTAGATTTTGACCAATTAGTCTTCTATCATTATCATTTTGTCTACAGAGAATTAATCCTCCAGTAGTTTCTCTTGTTGGTAGTCTTCCTCAGTGTTCATTATCAGTATGTTTAGGAATTTTAGTTTGTAGACTCATCTTGAATGAAAGCCTCTCTCTCAATGTCTATCTCTCTGTCTCTCTCTCTCTCTCATATCTCCCTTCTCTTCTCTCTCTCTCCTATTCTCTCTTCTCTCTCTTCTTCCACTACGTACTGCTCCCTGCCTAGCAGTTTGCTGGTCACCTCTACATGCCCTTCTCCCAGGTCTACCAATCTTGAAACAAATGTTATATTGGTGGCTCAGAATTTACATGTTACAGTTAATGAGGTACCTCAGATTCAGTCACCAAGGCAGTACGCAGCTCAGCCCAGATCCTGCTTACAAGACTGGGTCTGCTTCCTCCAATCTGCTTGGTATTTGTATAAGCTGGGGCCCTCAAACAGAATAAGCAATCAGTAGTAAGTTCTTCTAGCTTCCATCACTGCAGGGGGAGCCCCATCCTAGCACCTAGTTTCAATCAATGCACCTGGCTCAGATCCCCTGCCCCAAGTGAAGTGGTTTTAGTGCCCATAACTTTGCAGAATATAAACTCCCATCCATTGTACCTACTTCAACACCTAAGGCCAGAAGGCCCGTGACTTCAGCACGTCCCTCTAAGTTGTGTTTCTGTTATACTTCTGGACCATGGAAATTTTGTCTTATTTTCAAATGTGTCTATGATCCATTAGTGTCTTCTTTTTGTATGTTACCCATCACTGATATTTGATGTTTTTAGAGAAGATTTATTGTGGGAATGGTAAATTTACAACATCATCTGGATCTTGGTAAAACAAAACACCAAAAATCATTAAGGGGAGGAGTAGAAAAGATGAGCAGAAGTTAACTGAGAGTGGACAAGCAGTATAAGTGAGCCCTGTGGCCCCCCTTGTAGGTCACCTGTTGTCATTGCAATGTCCTGCATCCATGGAGAAGAGGCACAGATAACGTGATGCTTCCACTCGTAAATCCAGAGAATGCTCCTCAACTCACAGATCTCTTAGGTTTTACCTGTAAGGGCAGGGGGTACACCTGTTATACAAACAGCCCCGGGGCCCCAGGACAGAATAAGTACTAGTTATTCTCACTCCCATTGACTTCCTGATAAACATATTGACAGCCAATGTCCAGCATAAAGTGGCAGTGTAGCATAGTGTAGTGGGTGACAGCATGGACTTTGGGGCCAGATAGCCTGGGTTCAAACCCCGTCTGTGCCACTATGACCTACGAAAACTTGGGCACGTTGGGGAACTTGTCTGAGCCTCAGTTCTCTCATCTGCAAAGTGAGGATGATAATAGTATCTTCCTCAAAGTTTTATTTGTATTAAATGAGTAAATATTTGCAAAATGCCTAGTGCTACATAAGTCCTTGTTAAATTAAAAGATGTACATAAGACACAGGACTTTCCTTCCTTAGCTGGTCATCTCATCCACTGTCAACGATGACCATTGTAGCTTTAGTCTAGACTTTTCTGGAACCCCAGTTGTTTATTTCAAACTGCCTATTGGCTGTGTGTACTTGGTTGTCGCACCAACACTTCAAACACAGCAAGTCCAAAACTAAATTATCCTGCCCTGCAAATCTGCCTCTCCTCCCATGTTCCCTTCTTGGTCATCAATATCAACATTCACACCAAAGGAAACCTTGGAGTCCTCCCAGATCCCTCTCTTCACTTCCCTTCCTCATTCCTCCAGCTTCCTTGCTCCCTGACACACACGCAAACTGCCCCTTCCAACAAGACCAGCATGATGAATGTCCCCTTTAGTACCTACCCTCTGCTTCACATTGCCTCTGCTACTTACCACCTTGGTCCTGGTCCTTTTCATGTTTCTCAGGAAGGAAGAAGGGAAAATGGATACCGAGTTAGCAATAACAATGCCCAGTAAAGAACAATACAAACACATTCCCATTACTAAAAACAAGCAACTCTCATCCCAGCAACCACGTCAAACTGAAGGCAGGTCTCTCACATCATCTTTCCAATGATGGGAAGCACAGCTCCTTGGTGCTGGAGCCCAGGGACAATGTTGTCTGACTACTGAGAAAAGACCAATAATGTAAACAGCTACCATGAACAGGAAACTATGTGAACAAGGATTTTGGAGTACAGCCAGGGCTTACATCAGGGCAAAATAAATATATTCTGAAATCCCAGCCTATCTCAGTATCCCTCCCTTTTCCCTTCCCCCATATAATTATTGGAATTAAAGAGTATGTGAATTTTAAATATTAAAGACGTCAACAAATTTCTCTGTCAAAGTGTTGGACAAATTTTCATCCCCACCAAAGTGTTAATAGATGCATTTTCTCCAAACCTGGGCCACCTGGGCCAAAACTGGGTATTATTGGACTTAAAATTTTGCCAATCTATTAGGTAAAATTGGTACACTTTGTTGTTGTTGTTGTTGTTTTAAAGATTGGCACCTGGGCCAACATCTGTTGCCAATCTTCTTTTTTTTTTTCCTTCTTCTCCCCAAAGCCCCCCCAGTACATAGTAGTATGTCCTAGTTGTGAGTGCCTCTGCTTGTGCTATGTGGGACGCCGCCTCAGCATGGCCTGATGGGCGGTGCCATGTCCACGCCCAGGATCCAAACCGGTGAAACCCTGGGCTGCTGCAGCAGAGTGCACAAACTTAACCACTCGGCCACAGGGCGGGCCTCTACACTTTGTTGTTTTTGACTTGCATTTCTTTAATTATGAATGAAGTTGAACGTCTTTTCATATGGTAAAAAGTCTTTTTCATTTTTTTCCGTGAATTATGCCCTCTGTCTACTTTTTCTCATTGACTGGATGATCTTTTTCTTACTGATTTGTAAGAGCTCTTTCTATATTGAGACAATTAACTCTTTGTGAAATGAATTGTAAATATTTCTTCTCATTTTGTCTTTTCTTCCCCTTTCTTTGTGGTAGATTTTTCCAGACAATATTTTTTTGGTTTCTATGTTATAAAATACAGTAATCTTTTTCCTTATGATCCATTGATTTTGTGTTTTGTTTCCTTAGGGCTGTGAGGATTTGATGGATTAAAGTCTGTGTGAAGAATGTTACTGGCAACTGCTGCCCCCTCCACTTCCGCTAACTGTCCTGAGGACTCCCTCCAATAGGGCCGATCGATGCTCAGCTGAGGCCCTTCACGGTCATAAGCTGAGAGCCCATCATATGCCAGAGACTGTTTGGCTCTAGGGATAGAAAAATTCAGAGGTGAATAAGATCCAGCCCCTTCCCTCCAGGAGCTCAGAGTCTAGTCATGTCAACAAATACGTTGCATAAAGTATATGATAAAAGGTACAGGGTAGAGTGGGGCCAAAACAAAACAAAACCAGCCAAGAAAACCACCACCAAAGGTGGTGATCTTTGATTCGAGTCTTGAAAGTAGAACAGGTTTCCACCAGGTAAACCATGAGTTGAGTGAGGAGGGACATTCCAGACAGAGGGACGGTCTGGAGGCCAGCAGGTGACTACAGCAATGGGGAATTGATTACATGTGGGGGATTAGTCAAATAAACAAATATAATGAGAATTCTGGGAACCAAGTTTTTTACTGTTGGAGTAGGACGTTACAAATGTGGAAAGGGAGAAACTAGTTTGAACCCTGTGGTGTTGTTTTGGAATTGGGTGAACTCATGGAGATAGATATATAGATAGAGATACATATCTATATAGAGAGATATCTATCTCAGTGTAGAAGTAAATACAGCTGTAAATCCAAGGATATATACCAGGACACATTCCCTTGCCCTGTCAGCTGAGAGAACCCAGAAGCAATGACACCCAGTACAATAAGAACACATAGTATCCAAATTTTGGCTTCTAAATATCATTCTGCACTGAATCGAGCCAGGATTTCTTGGAGAAATGGCTCATTTGATGATTCAGGCAGGGAAAGGACAAGATGAGCCTAGAACGTCTTGTTCTACCAGAAAGTAAGGAAGTGCCCCCCCAAATTAGGGAACATTTCAAAAGGACACATGAACCAGCTTAAAGAGGCTCCTACTGACCAAATCAGGAATAACACGATCATCAAAACAAATAATAATAGTTACAGATCATAGGCCATTGCATGAAATAGGAATCCATGAGTCCATACTGACATAAATATATAGATAAATAAATATATTGAAATTTTGATGAGCAAGTGTATATTCACATTGTCTCAAAGTACTTTCCTACAAAATACTTATTAATTGCAAAAGAAAATGGAATAACTCTAGAGTGGAGAAGCCTGGCAGACACAACTGTAATATAGTGATGAAAATAAACATCTCCAATGATTAAACAAATTGAAATCATGAGCCAGGTGATAGATGCAAGGAGACAAACACAGCATCACTCCTGTGCTCTTCCCGCCAAAGATTCAAGACTTGAATCCACTCATGAGCAAACATCAGATAAACCCAAATTGCAGGACATGCTATAAAATAACCGGGCCACACTCTTTTAAAACATCAAAGTCACAAAAGTCAGATATTCTATAAAGGACATTATTGGGACTAGTAGCAAAACTTGAATGGAATCTGTGGGTTAGACTTTGTAGGAGAATGTCTTTGTTCATAGGAAATATACACAAAATTATTCTGGTGGATGGAACTTCAATGTTAATAAATTACTCTCAAATAGTTCACAGAAAAAGTTTTAATACTGTTTTTCAGCTTTTCTGTAAATTTAACATTGTTTCAATAAAAAGAAAAGAAAAAAGTGAAAAAAGTTTCTCTTAAGATACTAGGAGACCATTGTAGGACACTTCTAGAAAACTTCTTCCTCCTCCTGAAGAGATTCTGGAAGACACTTTTCTTTCTCTTCTGGATAATGTCAGGCATTGAGGTGAGATCCAGAGGAGTGTGATCCTCTCACATGAGAGGAAAGCAGAGCCAAGAAGACCCCAGGCAGATGGGTCCAGAGCCACTGGGTTAATTCAGCCTGGAAACCAGCCTGTCTCTGGACTTCCAGTTGTTGGAGTCATTAGAATCCCTTGTTATTTAAGCTACTCATGTTGGATTTCCAATTATTTGCCACCAAAAACTTTCTGACTTATTCATAGTCATTGAAAAGGATCTAGACAACGAAATTGAAAAGGATCTCTAACAATGAATCCTAGTCCAATTATAACAAATGCTCCCCATTTATAAAATACTTAAGTAGAAATCTCACTCCTGGGTAAATAAAATGGATCCTATTTACTAACATGGATAGTGGGAAAATGTAGGCGCTGGGTATTGTCTAGAGCCCATTCACTGTGTCTTTCAGATTCCAAGCAAAAGGCAGCCCAGAGTGAAGGACTACACTTAGCTCATTACAGTGGGGCACCTCAGTGGGACGGGAAGGAACAGTGAGTGATCATGTAACTCAGTCGAACATAGTCCAAGAGAATTTTTACAAATCTGCAAAAATTTCCCCCCATCTTTCCTTTTCTACCTTAAGACCTTATTTAGTTCTATTTAAATTTCTATTAATCTTACTCTTCTGGTTGAATCTTATTATTCTTTCCCCAGAAACCACGAATAACTCACTAATACCTAAAAAATAAGGTCTTTTATCTTATTATGATTCTCAAGGTCCTTCCTAAGCAGATCCCAAACCATTTTGGCATCTATCCTCTCTCTTTCTCAATATACCTTATTCTCCAGCCATGCTATTCACATGGGGCTATGCCACACACTGAATGTTTGTGTCCCCCCAAAACTCATATGTTGAAACCTAAGCCCCAATGTGATGGTATTTGGAAGCGGGACCTTTGGTAGATGATTGGGTCATGAGGGTGGATCCTTCATGAATAGGATTAGTGCCCTTATAAAAGAGATCCCAGAGAGCCCCTTTGCCCCTCTGCCATGTGAGGACACAGTGCGAAGACAGCTGTCCATAAACCAGGAAACAAGCTCTCACCAGACACTGAATGTGCTAGCACCTTGATCTTGGATTTCCCAGCCTCCGGAAGTATGAGAAATAAATTCTGGTTGTTTATAAGCCACCAGTCTACAATATTTTTGTTATAGAAGCCTGAACAGACTAAGATAGGCTACGGCTAAGATATTCCACTGCTAAAGAAGGGAGTAACAAATCTGGAAAGGGGAAAAACTAGACTGAACCCTGAGGTGTTTGAGATTGAAGACATCAGTGTGACCTCATAGATTTCAATATATATAAACAGATATAGAAATACGTATTGATGTAAATGCAGGTATATGTCAGGATCTAGTCCCTGTCCACTGAGAGGACCTAGAAGCAATAATACCCTAGTAACCAATAAAAACACCTACTCACAAGAAACATCATGAACTTTTCCTTCTTTGTGCTTATTTATGCCCAACCCTACAGTTTCTTACATTGAAACACCTTCTTCCTGCTCTGCCTATCAAAATTCCACTGAAATGAAACTACAAAATGTACAGCATCAAATATATGTCAGCAATGATTATTTACCCCTGCCTCTCCATCAAAGTCTGGCTCAAATGGCTTCTCTCTTGTGAAGCCTTCTCTGGAATACGCAGGCAGAATTAATACCCCGCTCTGTGCATGGACGATTCCATCCTTCACGTAACATCAGTTCATTCTTTTCCGTATTATGGCAGTTGTTTACAGGCCCATCGCCTCACTAACTTGTGGGCAGGCTCTGACTCTGTTTTTCTTTGTCCCCCTAGCTTCTAGCACAGAGCCTGGCAAGTATTAGGGGCTCAGGAAAGGCATTTTGAATGAGGCGGAGTCTTTCTCCACGCAACAGACTGAAGCTAATCAGCCCGCCTACAGAGCTAATCCCTGGCGTTGGCCTCATTAGCACTGGGCTCCCTCCAAGGAAGCCGACCGTCCACAGAGAATCCAGGACAAAACCGCCAGAGCCCTTTGTCCCAGTCCTATTTCTGTAGAAGACGATTTCCCTTTGCTGAATTGGAGGCAGTCTTCAGAGAGGTGACTCACCTGCTTAACAGGTCATTCTCAGAAATGTTTGACTTGATGCTTGCTTCTGTTGCAAAATAAGCCCCGCTCCACTTTGCAGCTGGAGATGGCGGGGACATGAAACGAATGTTCACATTTTTATGACAGCTTCCTTGGAGGCCGGCTGAGCTGAGCAAGCTCCCTGGCAGGGTGATGGAATGACCACATTCTGGCTCAGCAGAAAGACTGCGGAACTCCAAATATGTTATGCTGAGGAAAGCTCCTAAGCAGGAAGAAGGTGTTGTGAGACAGGGATGAAAACCCCGTGCTGTTGGCTCACAGGGTTTTCTTCACTAACCGTGCAGACAAGGATGAGCTCGAGAGAGGTACTTTGCAGCCTGAGAATCTTGGATGGTAAGAGGAAATGGCAAATCTTCCCAAGGGCTCTGACCTTGACGGAGGCCTGTATTCATTTTCTATTGCTGCCAGAACAAATCGTCACAAATTCAGTAGCTTAAAACCACAGCATTTATATCTCACAATTCTGTAGCTCAGAAGTCTGGGGACAGCATGGCTTGGCTGGATCCTTTTTCTAGAGTCTCACAGTGGTGACATCAGGCTATCAGCAGGGCTGCATCCCTTCCTGGGGGCTCTGGAGAGGAATCTGCTTCCAAGCTCACTCAGATGGTTGACCAAATTCGGTTCCTTGTGGTTGTAGAAGTGAGGTCCCTCTTTCCTTGCTGATTGTCAGCTGGGGGCCACCCTTAGCTCCTAGAGGCCTCTCTCAAGTCCTTGCACTTGGCTCCCACATCTCAGAGCCAGCAAAGACACACTGAATCCCTCTCAAAACTGGACGTCCCCTTCTGCTGCTTCTGTCTCCGTCCGGAGCAAGTTCCCTGCTTTTTAAGGGCTCAGATGATTAGATTGGGCCCACCTGGATAATCTCCCCGTCTTAAGGTCAGTAGCCTAAATTACATTGGCAAACGTCCTTTTGCTATATGGGATATGCCCAGATTCCAAATATTAGGGTTTGGGGGACCACGTTGGACTATGTATGACAGAGTCCTACGTTTACATCATAGGAGTAGGACCCTACCTGGCACGAATACAACCAAACTTTTTCTTGGTAGAGTACAGCTGGTCTTTGACTTGCAATACGTGGAAAAAACTTTAAATCTCCAAATATAGAGAATCTAGGCCTTTGAGCATGTTTCTGAGACACGTTACTGTTCATCCTCAGGCTTATGGAATTGCACCCACAGCCCATCTTTGATATTTAGGAATTGCTAGGAAACACAAGCAGATACAGGAAAGTAAGGATCTGGAGCCCAAGAGGTCCCTTGGGCCACGGGAAAGCCCAGTATTAGAATACACAGCAAGACCAGGACATGCACTTGGAGTTAGGTCCAAAACAGAAAGGAAGGCAAGGGAAAATTCCCATTTGGTGATGGCTTAGATGAAGCCTAGGATCCAGGGTCGTATGTAAGCCATGTGCTGTAAACAGGTGATGGACACAAGGTTCTCCATTATCATCAGAACTGGGGAGAGACCTAGTTGCAGATATCTGACACAGTCCAAAGGTCCAAAGAAAGCAAATCCATTCTCTGGAAGAACTGGGGTAGCAGGCAGGGACCATACGATAAGGAATAAACTCAGGAAGTGGGTTTCTATGATGAAAGCAGATCCAAAAATGGGATCCGCTGGATAAGAACAGATAAGCCCTATAATGTCCCTGCTTTGGGAGTGAATCAGATCCTAGGGGTTATGGAGCAAGGTCAAAACTCTAGGGAGAAGAAAAGGGAGCCACTTACACCGTGGCAGCCTCTGTTCTAGGCACTGGAGATATAACTACGTACAAGTCACATTTCTCCCCTCAAGGATTATGTGGTCTAGGAGGCAATAATTCTATTGCATGAGGAGAGACGTAAGTAGCAGGGCTGCAGCAGCACAAAGGAGGAACAGAAAGGCTTCTGGAAGAAGTGCCTCCATGTAGAGACCTAATCGTCAAGGAGGAGTTAGGTAGTCTCCAGGAAAGATGGGGCAAGACTCAGAATGGAGAGAGATCATGGCCTTTTAGGAATTTAGCAAGTAGCTCAGTAAGACCAGGGCATATGTCATATGAGGTTACTTTCCTTCCACTAAAACCCCACTGCCCAGTGTTTCATTTTCATTCCTAGCGTTCGAACAGTGTTTTAAGACTGTGTTATCACAATGGAAATGTCTGAAATTGTCTTCTCTATTTTGGCCAGAAATTTCTCTCTTCCTTTTCTCTCTACTGTGAGATAGTGTCAGGATTCAAGACTAAACTTATTAGCCCAACATTTTCTTTCAGCACTAAAAGAGCTGAACCAAGACTGGTTCTTCAGACCCCTCTTCTGAGGGTCAGCTCACCTCTTGACATCCTCTTGGCCTCAGGTACAATCATGACTGGTACTCTTCTTGGGCTCAGGGTCACCTGCTTAGAAATGATTCTCAGGCCATCTGGCACAGCCCTCTGTTTCTCGGAAATGACTTCTGGCCAGAAAGACATGTGCTTTATTTTCTCCATTGAACATGCTTCAGCAGTCTACTCCCTGCCAATTTGTCCAGCCATGTCCCTGCTCAACCCAAACTGTCAGGAGAACCATTCAATTCAACAAATATGGTCCAAAGCTTATAGCTGTGCATTGCATTGCACCAAGTCAGGGATGTTAATTGACTGAAACTTCGTTGAACCAGAATACTAAGATAAACTAGAATACTTAGGGGTTAACCATCTACTTCAGAGTAAAGTTCGTTATTGAAGAGAAATGTTGTTCTAATGTTGTACTCTCTGTTCCATATCTGTTTTCTAATGTCCAGTCAAGGGAATCCTATTTGGCAAGTGATCATCATACCCTTTTTTATCTAAATAATGTCCAAACATCCTCTAATAAATATAGCAAAGACTTTTCTCTGAACTTTCAGCATGCTTGGAATTGTCTCTGGCTTGAGCTCATCCAAATTTTGCTAATAGCACAGGCAACCCAAGCAAGCAGGAATGATGGACAGAGTTAGTTAGGGGCACTAATTCTGAGGAGGCTGCTTGCTCCAGCTCGTTTCTTCCATCTAGGTTCAGTCCTAGAAATGGAGGCACTGGAAACTCATGGAGTTGCCATAACTAAGCCTCTGTATTAGTCAGGGTTCTCCAGGGAAACAGAACCAGTTGGATGTGTATACATAGAGAAAGAGATTTATTTTGAGAAATTGGCTCACACTGTTATGGAGACTGGCAAGTCCAAAATTTGCAGGGCAGACTGGCAGGCTGGAGACCCAGAGAAGAGGTGATGTTGCAATTCAAGTTTGAAGGCCATCAGTCTGGGGACCCATGGAAGAGCCACTGTTGCGATTCAAGTCCAAACGCCATCTGCTGACAGAATTCCCTCTTGCTTTGGGGAGGTCAGTCTTTTGTTCTGTTCAGGCCCTCAACTGATTGAATAAGGCCCACCTACATTATTGAGGGCAATCTGCTTTACTCAGAGTCTGCCAATTTAAATGTTGCTCTCATCCAAAAACACCCTCACAGAAATATCCAGAATAATGTGTGACCACATATTTGAGCATGGTGGCCCAGCCAAGTTGACACATAAAATTAATCATTGCAGCCTCTAAATAGGAAATTCTCCTTTTCCTTCACCAACAAAGACCCCGGGACCAGTTGGCTTTCTTCTGTTTGTGGTTGTCCCCGCCTCTTGGTCCTCTCTGGTTCTTTTGCCCCCAAGACTGGCTAAAGAGAGTCTAGCCTCCCCAGCTGGCTTCACTGAAGGCAGGCATACAGGCCTATTTCGTCTGCAAGATTTGGTACTAATCATGACCAGAAACAAACAAGATATAATAAAAACTACAAATGTGGAGATTCCAGGCTTAGAAAACCATGCTGTGTTCTTTCCATCCTGGACCCACTTCTGAGGTGGTAACGGGAAATGGTAGTCTTCTGTTGTCTGCGTATATCCTTGAAAGTCCATCTTATCTAACCCCTGGTCTTGAAGACCTGAAGTTCCAACAAGGGCCTGTGATCTGAAGAAGATTGCGGCATTTCTGAGGCAATTTTCAGCTCCCCGCTCTGGCCCTGTTCTTCAAGCAGGAATATTCCCATGGAGCATATTCCCCCTGGAGGCTTGTCCCTAGAGAGGAATTTATAAAATCCTTAGAACACTGTGTATAACCATTTCAAAAAGCCTAAATAGTCAAGGTTTTTAGCTGGGCAGAAAATAAAAGGTGCTTAATCCTTTCTCCTCTTCTATCTCTCACTCCATACCAGGAGGTCAGGCATTTCCACCTTTTCCAAAGATGAGAATGCTGTGGCAACTGTGCCAAGAGGCCCTCACACTGCGTCTGGCCCAGCCCTCCCACCACCCCAGGCCAGTGCCCACCGCCATCACCCCCATCCCTGTCTCCTTTTGGTCTCCCCTTCCACCCCACTTTCCAAAGCTGAGCCAGATGGGCAAAACAGTGGGAAGTTGTGGCTTTTTCCATCCTCTTCTTAATTGTTTGGAATCTTTCAAGAATTGTACTACTATTAATCTGGAAGGGGGAAAAATAGGCCAAATCTCAGGAATTGCAGAAACCATCCGAAGAGGCCACAGGGTGAAAATGTGGAGCACTCATTTAGTTCATCGCACCTTCTTTTCTCTCTCATCCCCACTGACAATAGATGAGTCTAGGACCTCACCATTTGACGACTCCATGACCCCAGTTGCCTCCTCATTGGCCTCCATCTCACCTGCTCTTTCTACAAAGCCTCTACCCTTCAACCAATCCTTTATATGGCCCTCATACACTTTCCTAAAACATCTCCTCCAGAAAGAGATAGCTCCGTTCAAAACTTTCAATGCGAACCCATTTCCTACACCAGACCTTCCACGATCTGACCATAACCTGCTTTTCCCAGTACGTCCACACACTCTGTCATTCATTCATTCATTTAATAAATACATACATTGAGCACCTACTATGTGCCAGGCCCTAGAGATACAGGGCAGGAGTGAGCTAGGTTAGACAGTCTCTGCCCTCATGGGCTTACACAGGCTGGACAAATGAAGACTTCAATAAGTCATTTCAATGAAATGTGGTGAGATGACAAAGAGAAAAGGTGAAGTGCCAGGATCCTCTCCTGCATTTGTGTGAGCAAACCCTCTGTTCCCACGTGGCTGGTTTCCTCAGTGACCATTGAAAACACTGCACAGTCCTTCCTCTGAGCATTTGCTCACCCATCTCCCTCCCCTGTGCTGCAGCCCCCAGCCTCTATCTGTCCTTCAAAGCCCAGATCATGTCCTGCTTTCTCTGTTGAGTTTCTTCTGATCCGTGAAGCCTACAAGGAACCCTCATATTTGTATGCCCACAAACATTCATAATGAGCCCAGAGCATGGTTCCAAGCAGCATCTTCTATACCCTGTAAACTCTGCATTGTGCATTCCAATTGGTCACAAGAAGAATACCTCTCCCCAGTCCTCAACCACGGTAGCTCACATTGGGGGACAGCAAGAGACCACACATCCCTGCCCATCCTTTATCCAGCCTTCAATGCCCTAGGCGCTGTACACGTGCTGCCTTGTTTCTTAGCAACTGCTCTGCAAATATTTATTACCCCTCCTTTGCAGAGGGAAAAACTAGGCTTCAAGAGGTAAAGTAACCCGCCCAATTTACCAGGTGGTCCAGTTGGCTGCAGGACAAGACCTCAGGTCTGTCTCCTGCAGGGCTCACCACTTCCCCGACCACCTCCGCCTCCCTGATCAGCACCCCTGAGGGTCAGGAGCTGCCTCCCCTTCAAGGGTAAGGATCATAGGGGAACCCCAGGGCCCGTGACTTGCTGGCTTTCTAATTTGCCTGAGAGAAGGCCATGCTTTCAGTCAATTATCCCTCCAGCTTCTGGGCTGCAAAAGACAGGCAAAATTCCCACCCCTGAGCACGTGAGCCCCGGGACCCTGCTCAGGATCCCCAAGTCACACGTCTGTGATCTACTGGTTACTCACCTTCATTCAGAGGTGGGGAGGGCGGTGTGCCCTGGCAGCATGGCTCACAGATGCAGGGAGCCCAGAGGATGAAAGGAGTGGCGGCTGTGGTGTGTGCTGGTGTAGGGGAGGCAGACCGTGATGGTGGGAGAGTCAGAGACGAGGTTCCAGCCCTGTCTCTGAGCAATATTAAGAGTTGTCATTTACTGCGTGCTTATGTGTCTGGCTCTGAGCTAAACTCTTCACGTGCTCTGTCTCATTCAATCCTCTGGTCACTGGAGTCCAGCGTGAAATGTAGGAGGGAGCTCTTCCAGTGACATCTTATCTCATAGGGTGCCGTGTACAAGCCTTCTTGCTCCTCTGCAGAGCCCTTGGGTCAGGCTGTGCATTTGAGGCTGTCGGGTGCTCGCTCTGCCCCAAATAAAGGGTGAAGAAAAGACACACACTGAAGGTGAAGACCTGCCCGAATGAGAAGGAATTCCAAGCTCCCTCTGTCCTTCCTGAAAATACACACACATTCCACCTCCTTTGCCGCTCCCTTCATTCTCCACTAGCTCTTATAGCTTCTCAGCTGGATCCCCACGGTCTACCGTTATTCTACCAGGGCCTGGAGAATGTGCCGACTGACCCTGTAACTACACATACACAGGCACACGCACACACAGTCTTAATCTTTTTGTCTCTTAGAATCACAGAATGGGAGTGCTAGAGGGACCTTTAGAGATTCTCTAATGGGGCAATAACAAAAACATCTTTCTGTATCAGTAAGTGTTTCTCCAGGACGTCAATCCATTCGTAAAAATAAAATTGGGAGTTTGAGCTGGCCTGTCATTTCTAGGGTTTGTCTCTTCCTACCTTTCTGATTCCTATCTCCCCAAGATCCCCTGAAGGCAGGACAATAGCTTATGCTTCTTGGTAAAGCTTTCTAATCTACTTTCTGTTGTTATCAACATAACAGAATACTCGCTCACCCCAGGAAGCCAGCTCACCAGCTGGAGGTGTGGGGAAGGAGGCCACAGCATCTCCCACCCTGCTTCCCACCACCTTTGGATTCAGGATTGGATTTGCTTCCTTTTTCTAGCTTCATTGAGGCACAATTGACAAACAAAATTGTATGTATTGAAAGTGTACAATGTAGTAACTGATAGACGTATACATCGTAAAGTGATACCAAAATTTAGTTAATTAACACATCCATCACCTCACCTAGTTACTATATTTTGCACATGCTGTGCTGAGAACACTGAAGATCTACTCTCTTAGCAACTTTCAAGTACACAAAAGCGTGTTGTCAGCTGTAGTCCCCATGCTGTACGTTAGATCCCCTGAACTCATTCATCTTATAACTGAAAGTTTATACCCTTTGACCAACATGCCCCCTTTCCAACCCTAGCCCCTGGTAACCACCATTCTTCGGTCTGTTTCTATGAGTTCAACATTTTTTCAGATTCCACCCATGAGTGAGATCATACGGTGTTTGTCTTTCCGTGTTTCGCTTGTTTTGCTTAGAGTAACGTCCTCCTGGCTCATCCACATTGCAGCAAATGGCGGGATTTCTTCTTTTTTATGTTTGAATAATGTTCTGTTAAAATGTTTCATTTTAAACATTGAAAAATGTTTAACACATTTTCTTTATCCAGTTGTCCACTGACGGACACGTAGGCTATTTCCATATCTCGGCTATTGTGGATAATGCTGCAGTGAACGTGAGACTGCAGACAGCTCTTCGAGACACTAATTTCCTTTTCTTCAGATTTATATCCAGAAGTGGAATTGCCAGATCATATGGTAATTCTATTTTTAATTTTTCGATCAACTTCCAAATTGCTTTCCATAGTGGCTGCACCAATTTACATTCCCTCCAACAATGTACAAGGAAGGGTTCCCTTTTCTCCACATCCTCGCCAATACTTGTTATCTCTCGTCTTTTTGATCATAGCCATCCTAACAAGTGTGAAACGGTATCTCATTGTGGTTTCAATCTGCATTTCCCTGATGTTGAGTCCTGTTGAGCATCTTTTCATGTACCTGTTGGCCATCTGTATGTCTTCTTTGTAAAAGTGTCTGTTCAGTTCCTTTGCCAATTTTTTAAATTGCATTATTTGTTTGTTTTGCTACTCAGTTGTATGAGTTCCTTCCATATTTTAGATATTAGTCCCTTATCAGATACATGGTTAGCAAATGTTTTCTCCCATTTCATAGGTTGCCTTTTCATTTTGTTAATTGTTTTCATTGCTGTGCAGAAGATTTTAGTTTTGTGTAGTCCCATTTGTTTGTTTTTGCTTTTCTTTCCTATGCTTTTGGTTTCACATCCAAAAAATCATTACCAAGACCAATGTCAAGGAGCTTTTTCTACATGCTTTCTTCTAAGAGTTTTATGGTTTCAGGTCTTACATGTAATTTCTTAATCCATTTTGAGTTAACTTTTGTGAGTGGTATAAGACAGTGGTCTAATTTCATTCTTTAAATGAAGGTATCTAGTTTCCCCAGCCCTATTTATTGGAAAGACTATCCTTTCCCCATTGTGTGCTCTTGGAAAGCTTGTCAAAGATTAGTTGACAGTATGTGCGTAGGTTTATTTCTGGATTCCCTATTCTGTTCCATTGGTAGATGTGTTTGTTTTTATGCCAAGACCATACTGTTTTAATTACTACAGCTTTGTAATATCATTGAAAATAGGAATTGTGATGCCTCCAGCTTCGTTCTTCTTTCTCAAGATTGCTTTGGCTATTTAGGGTGCTTTGTGGTTCACTATGAACTTTAGGATCATCTTTTCTATTTCTGTGAAAAATCCCATTGGAATTTTGATAGAGATTGCATTGAATCTGTACATTGCTTTAGGTAGTATGGACATTTTAACAATATTAATTCCTCCAATCCATGAATATGGAATAACTTTCCATTTATTTGTGTATTCTTCAATTTCCTTCATCAAAATCTCATAAATCTTAGTGTGCAGGCCTTTCACTTCCTTGGTTAAATGTATTCCTAAGTATTTTAAATAGGATTGTTTTCTTAATTTCTTTTTCAGACATTTTGTTATTAGTGCATAGAAACAAATGATTTTTGTATGTTGATTTTATATCCTGCAACTTTACTGAATTCATTGATTAGCTCTAGTAGTTTTTTTGGTGGAGTCTTTAGGATTTTCTTTCCTTTTTTTTTTTTTTTTTTAGGGTTTTTTATATGTAAGGTCATATCATCTGCAAACAGAGACAATTTTAATTCATCCTTTCCAGTTTGGATGCCTTTTATTTCTTTTTCTTGCCTAATTGCTCTGGCTAGGACTTCTAGTACTGTGTTGAATAGAAGTGGCAAGAGTGGGCATCTTTGTCTTGTTTCTGATCTTAGAGGAAAAGCTTTCAACTTTTCACTGTTGAGTATGATGTTAGCTGTAGGCTTGTCGTATACGGCCTTTATTATGTTGAGGTACATTCCTTCTATACCTGATTTGTCAAGCGTCTTTATCACGAAGGGATGTTGAATTTTGTAAAATGCTTTTTCTGCATCTATTGAGATGATTGTGTGATTTTATCCTTCATTTTATTAATGCAGTGTATCACATTTATTGATTTACATATGTCAAACCATTCTTGAACCCCAAGGATAAATCCCACTTGGTCACAGTGAATTATCCTTTTTTTTAGGAAGATTAGCCCTGAGCTAACATCCACCACCAATCCTCCTCTTTTTGCTGAGGAAGATTGGCCCCGAGCTAACATCTGTGCCCATCTTCCTCTATTTTATATGTGGGATGCCTGCTACAGGCATGACTTGATAAGTGGTGTGTACGTTCATGCCTGGGATCCAAACTGGTGAACCCTGGGCTGCTGAAATGGAGTGCACAAACTTAACCACTACACCACCAGGCCAGCCCCAGTGCATTATCCTTGTAATATGCTATTGAATTTGGTTTGTTAATATTTTCTTGAGGATTTTTGCATCTATGTTCATCATGGACATTTGCCTGTAATTTTCTTGTCTTTCAACGACCTTATCCAGCTTTGGTATTGAGATAATGCTGACCTCTCAAAATGAATCTGGAAGTGTTGCCTCTTCTTCAATTTTTTGGAACAGTTTGAGAAGGATTGCTGTTAATTCTTCTTTAAATGTTTGGTAGGATTCACCAGTGAAGGCATCTGGTCATGGACTGGTTCTTTGTTGGGAGATTTTTTATTATTGATTCAATCTCCTTACTTGTTATTGGTCTGTTCGTATTTTCTAATTCCTCATGATTCAGTCTTGGTAGTGTGGGTTTTTTTAGGAATTCTTCCACTTCTTCTAGGTTGTCTGATTCGCTGGTGTATAATTGTTCATAGTAGTATCTTATGATTCATTGTATTTCTGTGATATTAGCTGTAATATCTCCTCTTTCATTTCTGATTGTACTTATTTGAGTCTTCTCTCTTTTTTCTTGGTCTAGTTTTTTAGTCTTAGTCTAGCCTTGTCAATTTTGTTTATTTTTTCAAAACACAGCTCTTAGTTTTGTTGATCTTATCTATTATTTTTCTAGAGTCTATTTCATTTATTTCTGCTCTGATCTTTGTTATTTCCTTCCTTCTGTTAACTTTGGGCTTAGTTTGTTCTTCCTTCTCTACTTCCTTGAGGAGTAAAATTAGGTTGTATATTCAAAATATTTGTTTTTTCTTAATGTAGGCATGTATCTCTAGAAATCCTTTTATAACTGCTTTTGTGTGGCCCATAAGTTTTGATACGTTGTTTTTCCACTCTTGTTTGCTTCAACATATTTTTTTATTTCCCTTTTGATTTCATCTTTGACCCATTGATTGTTCAGAATTTTGTTGTTTAATTGTCACATATTTGTGAATTTTCCAGCATTCTTTCTGTTATTGATTTCTAGTTTCATACCATTGTGGTCAGAATGATTTGATTGATATGAATGATTTGATTGATTTGATATGATGACTTGATATAATTTTAACCTTCTTAAGTGTGTTGAGACTTATCTTGTGACCTACCATATGATCCATCCTGGAGAATATGTTCCATGTGCACTTGAAAAGAATGTATACACTGCTGCTGTTGGGTGGAATGTTCTGTATAGGTCTGTTAAGTACATTTGATCTAAAGTATAATTCAAGCCCAGTGTTTCCTTATTGATTTTGTCTGGATGATCTATCCACTGTTGAAAGTGGGATATTGAAGTCCCCTACTATCATTGCATTACTGTGTATTTCGAGCTTGAGATCTATTGATATTTGCTTAATATATTTAGGTGCTCCAATCTTGTCTGCATATATATTTACACTTGTTATATCCTCTTGATGAATTGACCCCTTTATCATCATATAATGACCTTCTTTGTCTCTTGTTACTGTTTTTTACTTAAAGACTATTTTGTCTTATATATGTATAACTACTCCTGCTCTCTTTTGGTTTCCATTTGCATGGAATATCTTTTTCCATCCCTTCACTTTCAGCCTATGAGCATCCTTAATGCTGAAGTGAATCTCTTATAGGCAGCATACTGTTGGCTCTTGGTTTTTTATCCATTCAGCCATTCTGTCTTTTTATTGGAGATAAATATTCCATTTAAATATTCCATTTAGATTTAAAGTAGTTGTTGATAGGTAAGGACTTACTATTTCCATCTTGTTAATTGTTTTCTGGCTGTTTTGTGGTTTCTTTGTTCCTTTCTTCCTCTCGTGCTGTCTTCCTGTGTGATTTGCTGATTTTCCATAGTGATATGCTTTGATTCCTTTCTCTATGCCTTTTGTGTATATACTATACATTTTTCTTTGTGGTTACCATAGACTTACATAAAACATCTTACAGTTGTAACAGTCTATTTTAAACTCATAACTTAACTTTGACCTCATATAAAGACTACCTTTTGGGGGCCAGCTTGGTGGCATAGTGATTAAGTTTGGCATGCACTGCTTCAGCAGCCCAGGGTTCACAAGTTCTGATCCTGGGCATGGACCTACATGACTCATCAAAGCCATGCTGTGACAGTGACCCACATACAACATAGAGGAAGATTGGCACAGATGTCAGCTCAGGGCTGATCTTCCTCAAGCAAAAAAGAGGAAAATTGGCAACAGGTGTTAGCTCAGGTCCAATCTTCCTCACCAAAACAAACAAACAAACAAAACTACCTTTTTACTCACAGCTTTCCACATTTTATGCTTTTGATGTCACAATTTACATCTTTTATATTGTGTATCCATTAGCAAATTATTGTATCTAAAGTTTTTTAATATTTTTGTCTTTTGATTTTATACTAGGTTTAAGCAATTGACACACCACCATTATAGTATTAGAATATTCTGAATTTAATTATATGTTTACCTTTACCAGTGATTTTTATACTTTCATACGTTTTCATGTTACTAATGACCATCCTTTCATTTCTGCTTGAAGAACTCCCTTTAATATTTCTTGCAAAGCAAGTGTAGAGGTGATGAATTCCCTAAGTTTTTGTTTGTTTGGGAAAGTTTTTCTCTCGCCTTCATTTCTAAGGATAGCTTCACCAGGTAAAGGATTCTTGGTTGGCAGTTTTTTTCTTTCAGCACTTTGAATGTATCACCCCACTCTCTCCTGGACTGCAAGGTGTCTGCTGAGAAATCCACTGATAGCCTTATGGGGATTTCCTCATATACAAAGAGTTTCTTCTTTCTTGTTGCTTTCAAAATTCTCTCTTTGCCTTTGATTTTCTGAATTTTATTATAATGTGTCTTGGTGAGACCCTCTTTGGATTGAATCTGTTTGGGGACCTATAAAATTCATGTACCTGGGTGTCCATTTCTCTCTCCAGATTTGAGGAGTCTTCAGCAATTATTTCTTTAAATAAACTATCTGTCCCTTTCTTTCTCTGTGTCTCTTCTCCTTTCGGAACTTCTGTAATGTGTATATTGTTTCACTTAATGGTATTCCATAATTTACATAGGCTTTCTTTGCTCTTTTTCATTCCTTTTTCTTTTTCTTCTCTGACTAGATAATTTCAAATGATCTGACTTTGAACTCACAGATCCTTTCCTCTGCTTGATCCAGTCTGCTGTTAATCCTCTCTATTGGGTTTTCTATTGTATTTCATTCACTGTATTCTTGAATTCCAAATTTCTCTCTTTTTTTATGATTTCTATCTCTATTTTGAACCTATTGTATTTTGTTCATGTATTTTTTTTTCTGATTTCATTGAGTTGTCTGTGTTCTCTTGTAGCTCACCAAGATTACTTAAAACAATTATTTTGATTTTTTTATCAGACAATTTGTAAATCTCCATTTCTGTGAGGTAAGTTACTGGAAAATTATTGTGTTCCTTTGCTGGTATCATTTTTCCTTGATCTTTCATGGTCCTTGAAGTCTTAAATTGCTGTCTTCAAATTTGAAGAAGCTGTCACCTCCTCCAGTCTTTACTGACAGGTTCAGGAGAGAAATACCTTCACCAGTCAGTCTATTTAGGGATTCTGAGGCTTTCGCACACCGTTTGTATGCATGCACCCATACCACACTGTTTGTTCCCTTTGGACGGCAATTCTTAAGATTGTATGCCTTCTCTCAGTCCTGCAAGGCCTGATTGGGTGCTGAGAGCCTCCTGATTGTTTTCTCTAGAGTGACAGCTTCAAGTGCTCAAGTTTGTGAGCCTTTTCCCAATCCTGCAGCCATCTGCAAAGGTTTGCACTCACCACCTATATTGCCAGCACTTGGAGCTGGCCATGTGGAAGAGGGACGTTTGGGGTTGAAATGCACAGATCATTGGAGGTGCCTATGGGTCAATTAGGTGGACCACAGGCAAGGTGTCCCCATCAGCTTGTTGGCAGGCTTCCTGATGAAGTCTGTGAAGCATTTAGTAGAATGAACCACAAAGTGGTTAGTAGCATCCTTTTGATGAGTTCTGAGCCCTAGTTCCTATACTCCCAGCCTCTCCGACCCCCTCAACTGTGAAATCACCTCAGTATTCTGGGTGGGGTAAGAAAGAAGTGGACCTCTTGGGCAGCATCCTGCACAGCTGGAGAAGTGGGTGCTCTCTCACACCCTATCGCTCTCCCCATGGGAGAAATCGCAGGTCAGTGGGGTCTCTCTTGGCACTGAGCTGTGCCACGTTGGTGGAAGGGTGATGTGGGTAAACTAAAATTGTTCTTCTTACCCTCTTCAACGCATCTAATCTTGGATTTTTTTTTTCCTCCAACAGTGTGCTGAAACTTCTCCACTGGACTACTGAACTCCCATAAAAGTACTTTTATCTGTGGGTGATTGTAAAAATCATTGTCCTCCGGGGGGATGACAGTAGGAAACTCCTATTCTGCCATCTTGCTGATATCACTCTCCTCAGAATTTGTTTTAGATTGTATGATTCTCACTTACATTGTAAGTCTTCTCAGAGATGGCCTCTGCATTTCTTTAGGTGGGGAGATTGGATCTATGCTTGGGTTCTAGGAGACCCTAAACTCTTCTTTACTGTTCATGAGATAAAGATCAACTGGCTTTATGGACTTATGGACCTCCACTACTGTCATTTCAAGGACTCTTTGATAATTAACATTTTCAACTATTCTTCTTGAAAGTTCTATCACTCTCATCTTTCTTACATCCACGCTCTCATTTCTGCTTCTTTTCTCTCTCTTTCAAGATAATGTAGTAGTTAAAAGCTAGGGCTTTGTGGTTAGCCTGCCTGGGAATCCAATCCTTTGCTACCTACTAGCTTTGTGATCTCACTTACTCTGAGCATCAGTTTCCTTTCTGTTAGATGGGAAGATGTTGATATCTGGTCAAGTGGATTAAAGATTAACTGAGATAATGCTTGGAAAATGCTTAGCATAGTAACTGACACATTCTAAGAGCTCTGCATTGATTATTTATTGTTCTTTCTCATGTAGAGTCATAGGCATTTGTCATTCATAATGACTCCCCCCACCCCCATCTGTTATAGGGTTAGCTACAAACTGCAACAAAGACAAATAGTATATCAGAAGCCTAGTCAATAAACAAGTTAACTTCCTGGAACCACTTAAAATCAGAAATGATGGGCTTCCTCACAGAGCCTAACACTGGCTCAATTCTGAATTGGAGTATAAATGGCTCTGGCTATGGGAATCATAGAGCTGAGTAGATAGAGCCAAAAGCCAAATAATTTCTTCATCTACAAAATGACAAAATTTTATATGATCCTTTGATTTTGGCTCATGATGTTTTCTTTTTCCTTCTTCCTAAATATGCTCCTTCACCAAATCCTATCTTCTTCTTTTGCTCCTCACTCTTTCCTCTGAGGTCAGTCCTCATCCAGGGCTCACTTCCAGACCCTTGGCTCCTGAATCTGTTGCTCCAACCCCAATCTCTTTCCAAGGCTCCAGTTTCAAATTTCCAGTTGTGGGATGTTTCCACCTAGATATCCTACCAGCACCTCAAACCCAGCAAGTAGAAAACAGTTCATTATCTACCCACACACACCAGCTTCTTTTTCCATTCATGGCACCCTCATACTCCATGTCACCGTGTCTGGAAAACCTCAGCCATCTCTGTCCCCACCTGCACCCCTCAATCTATTCTGTAGCTAGCAAATACCTGCTTTTTCTTTCTTTGTGCATCAATTGCCCCTTACTTTCAATTTGCTCTCTCAGCCCTATCTGGCCTTTCTTACCTCCTTCCTAGACCCCTCATATCAGCCCTCTAACTCATTCCCTTGGCTCCAGCCAGTCGTTTGTCCAATCCAGCCTATATTCTGCCACCAGACTGACCTTGGACCCAGACACACCTCTGTTTCAAAATCTTTCATCTTCCTCATTGCATATGAAGCAAACAAAGTGCACTGTCTCTTAACACAAACCTCCTCAATTCCACTTCAACTCAACTCTCTCCCTCTGATTTTCCACAGACAGCCAAATAAGCATGACCCCAGTCTCCAAACATGTTTTGTCCTTGTTGCCTTGTGCCTTTGCAACCTCCTCTCTCAAATCCAACCTCATCCCCAACTCCTGTTTATTCTTCAAGGCTGAGCTCAGGTCCCTCCCCTTTCATGAAGTCTTCCTTCATTTTCCACTCAGAAATAATCCCTTAGAAAGTCTCATTCCTCTCAATCTCCAAAGCTCTTTGCCCTGCACTTGGATACTTTCAAGAATTTAATTCAACAAACACAAATTGAACACAAATGAAATGAATGCCACAATGAATGAAATGCCTGGATGCCACAGGAAGGGAGAGGAGGAGAGAACAGTTCCACTTCTCTCAGCATCTTACAGTCATCAGACCCGCAAGTCAAAAGCTCCGAAAATAGCAAAGCTATGATGGCCTTATGAAGAATGTGTTATTAGAGTAAGGAATAACTCAGCACCCCTTTGTCCCCCTACACTCCCAGTGCTAAGTCCCTCCATCTTATAGCAGGGTTTTCAAACTCTATTGCAAGAAGCCCAGGTTTCATGAGAGCTTGCCAAGGTTCTACGGGGTCACGTTGGAAGTAGAGGTAGGCTTTGGATATTTTGTGAGATTACATCCTTTTATTATGCTTTATGAATTGTGATAAGATTATTTCTGGATGCAACTCCTTTCTCTGCCCTTATTCAAATTACACCTATAAATACCTAGATAATGCTTATTTTCCCCGAAATACAGACTAGGCCAGAGAAGGAGTTCAACAGAACTGTCACCAAAAAGAGGAAAATGCATTAGATTTGTCATATTGTGATTTAGGTAATAAACAATATAAAATGGAAAAGAAAATGTAACTATAACCCTCAGAACCTCTATTCTCAACCTGAATATATCAGTATTTCATTTTTATCATGTTTTCTCAGATGCCCCTCTCATCTCCTCCACCCCAGCTCCACCTGTCTGTGTTGCTAAATTAACCACTGCTCCCTGTTCCCTCATAAGATATGCCGCAATGCCAGTGAAGCTGGGCAACTAGGAAGCTACTCACTGGCACATTTACATGCTGCTTCTTTTTCGTTTTTACTGTAAATTATTGCGTTGAGATTTATATACGTTTACATGAATAAAATATACACATAGAGCTTAATAAATAATCAGAAAGTGAACTCCTGTGTAACCCTCCTTGACGGCTCATTGCCAGTACCCAGAAGCCTCCCTGTGCTCCCCAATTACAGACACACCCAAGCCCCTGTAGTAATCTATCTGGGCTGCCGTCACAAAACACCACAGACTGGGTTGCTTAAACAACAGACACATATTTCCCACAGTTCTGGAGGCTGGAAGTCTGAGACTAGGGTGCCAGCAAGGCTGGGCTCTGGTGAGAGACCCTTTCCTGGCTTGCAGATGGCCCACTGTGTCCTCACATGGCCGAGAGAGGAAGAGGAAGTAAGCTCTCTGGTGTGTCTTCTCATAAATCTATCATGAGGGCTCCACCCTCATGACCTCATCTACACCTGGTCACCTCCCAAAGGCCCCACCTCTTCACAACATCCCATCGGGGGTTAGAGCTTCAGCGTGACTTGCGGGAGGATGAAACGCTCAGCCCATAACACCCCCAGAGATAGTCACCCGTGTATACATTGCCAAATGGCACCAGAGTTTAGTTTTCCCTGCTTTTCAACCTGAAATAAATGTGATCACCTTATATTCTTTGTCTTGCTTCTGTTGCTCAGTATTTTGTTTTGAAGATTTACTCGTATTGTTTTGTGTAGCTATAAGCTCGTCCACTGTCGTTGTGTGTATTTTGTTGTTTGACCACGTTAGAATTCAAGTATCTATTCTAGAGGTGGTGAGTATTTGGATTGAGGTGAGCAGGCTGCCATAAGCATGCTTTTCACATGCGTGCACCCCGCTGCACATTAACCTAAGTTTCCCTGGATGCGTTCCTAAGAGCAGAACTGCGGGACCACGGAGTGTGTGTATCTTCAGTCCCACCAGATGATGCAAGCTGCTTTCCAAAGACGTGTTAGCAGTTCACAACTTTCATCAGAGTTCCTGCTGCTCCCAAGCCTTGCTCACGATCAGCATTTTCAGAAGTTTTAGTTTTTGCCTCTCTCATGTATAATGGTATCTCACTGTGGTTTTGGTTTGCATTTCCCTGATTACTAATAAAGTTGAGCCTCTTTTCATGTGTATCAGCCATCTGGACTTCCTCTTTGGGTTTATGCCTGTCCAGTTGTTAAGCCCGTTTTTTATTAGGTTATTTCTTTTTCTTATTGATTTGGTTAAGTTCTTTATATATTTGACATCCTAGTCTTTTGTCAGTTTGTCGCAAATATCTTCTCCCACTTTATGGCTTATCTTTTCACTCGTTTTATCACGTACTGCACACTTCTGCTCCCCCTCATTGAGTTCTATACTAACAACTGGAATCGCATTGTCCCCAAGCCTGTTTAGACTGGTTGTAATTGTTATTTTGTTTCCATAAAAAAGTACATCGAATGTTTTGGGAAAACTTTATACAGATTAGTTATTTAAATATATTTATATAGACAGTTATGTTGATATAGAGATAGACATATGGAATTAGATGAGGCAAAGTAATTATAAAAGAAGTGAGTGAGAATGGACAAGAATTTTGCATTCATTTTTATTCAAAAGTATCTCTAAGATCTCATTCCATGCTAAAAACCCTGAAACTAGAATTTGTAAATGATATATCTTGGGTGTGGTTTATGCAAGGGAGACCATGCTGAACTCCACTCAGCAAACCTATACACAAAAAAAAAGACCTGAAGATTGGTGATTAAATGTAGATTTAAATATTTTGAGTTAAATTAAAATATAGTATAGAAGCATCAAATTTTAGTAATTCCTGACTTTAACTCATTTTTTAAATTAATTATTCAATGATCGGTTTCATTCAGACCAGTAAGAGGTCTACAAGCCAGCACAAATTATGCTTTACCGTTATTTTATATACCAAATTAAAAACATTAACACATGAATATTCTAGTATGTGCCTTTTTTTTTGTGATAAAATATACATAACATAAGATTAACCATTTCGAAGTGTCCAGTTCAGTGGCATTAAGAACATTCACACTGTTGTGCTGCCACTACCATCATCCATCTCCACAACTCTTTTCATCTTCCCAAACTGAAACTCTGCCCATTGAACACTAACTGCCCATTTCCTTCTCTCCCAGCTCCTGGCAACCACCATTCTACCGTCTGCCTCTCTGAACTGTCTACTCTAGCTATGTCATATCAGTGTAATCATACGTATTTGTCCTTTTATGTCTAGCTTATTTCACTGAGCATAATGTCCTCAAGGTAGCAGCATGTGTCAGAATTTTCTTTCCTTTCTCAGGGTGAGTAATATCCCATCGTATGTGTATATCACATTTTGTTTCCCTTCATCCTTCAATGGACACTCGGGTTGTTTCCACCTTTCGGCTACTGTGAATAATGCTGCTGTGAACATTGGTATACAATTGTCTGAGTCTGTGCTGTCAGTTCTTTTGGGTATATACCCAGAAGTGCAATTTCTGGATCATATGGTAACCCTTTGTTTAATTTTTTTCAGGCATGCCATACTTCAGTATTTGCTTTTAATATGAAGACTCTATAATTTCAGAAAATATGTAAACCCCCATCCCACAGGCTCTAGCCATATACGCCATATTGTTTCTTGAGTTCCTTAGAAACTAGTCTTGGATCATAGAGCAACCGGTGCCAAGCTGGAAGGCATCCTAGAGGTCATCTAGGCCAATCTCCTCATCTTTTAAAAGTGAATAGGGCAATCCAGAGAGCTGAAGTGGCTTGCCTACAGCCACACAGTCCGTTGGGAAGAGAATCAGGGCAGAGCCTAGGCCACAGCCAGTACTGTGTCCATTGGACCACAGCAGGTGCACCTGAGGAAGCAGGTGCCCAAACCCCTCTAATCACAAGGGATACATGGTGCCCGCAGAAAGAAGTGCTTTGGATTGAGCTTGCCCTCACCCAGCCTGGTTGCAGGACTAAGTTGCTGCCTCATTGCACAAGTCAACTTTCCCAAGGCTTGGATGCTGGGCCTGGTGAATGCTCTTCTGGCCCTGTCAGCCACCACACCCAGGGCCCACCTTACATCGCCTGGTGCCAGTCAGCCAGTCCATCCCAGGAGGCCAGGTCCAACTGCACAGCCTGTTTCCTTGTTTTCCTTTAGGGTGTCTCCCACCCTGCCTGCTGGTCTATATTATACTTCGTCAGTGGTCCATCCTCCTGCCGAGTCTGAAATATACACACAGGAGCTTGTAGAGGGTTCTCTGTTTCTTTGTCACCTGTCTCAGTGGTGGGCTGAGCCGGCACCTGACAAGATGTGAAATAAGCGAAGCGGTTTTGCATCTCCCACTTCATTTTCTCTCCTCCCCACTTAGGCTGTCTTCTCCAGATTCCCAAGACTCTGAGGTCATATTCAGGATGTCAGGAGCTTCCCACTGCAGCACCTAACCTCGACAGGATCACCACAGATGGCACCTTTTCCTCCAAACTCATCCCTTTGAAACTGACATGCTCCTTGTCTCCCTCACTCTCAGTGAGCTGCCCTCCTGGAAAGCAGACCAATACAATAGTAATGAAACTATCTTCCACATTGTCAAGTGGGCTTTGCTGTACGAAAATCAACGTCTTGTCCATTATCTCCAGTGATCCCAACCTCAGTCCTGTAGAAATATGTGAGGAAAAGATGAAAATCTTCATTTCATTGTTGAGACCACTGATGCTCAAGAAGGTAAGCAATTTGCCCAAGAGCTCACAACTCAGACTCCGGACCTCAGAGTACTTTCATGCTTTATCACAGAGCTCTAGGGGGGGTGATATCAGACAGTACATAAATGGATAAATCCCCACAGAATATAAACATTTCAACACAGGGCTCTTGGCGGTGTAATGGTTTGCCAAAGGAGTGGCTTTTAAGCTGAGAACATCAGAGACCTGGGAAGACTAGTGAGCCCCAATAGGAGGGTCCTTTTATAAGGCCTTTCAAATCCCGCCATGGCAGTTGCCTAAGACTCAGGAAGTCAGAGCGTCACACAGGGCAATAGCCTCTTGGGGGAGTGCCCGGCCCTGAGCAGGATGGATTCCAGGCCCCAAGTGACAACCTAGATGATGAGGGCCCCAGGTTGAGGAAGACAGAGACTGCACGTGCAGAGCACACGCTCTGGTTCTGTGTGTTCTTGCCGGCTGCAGGGCTGTGCACCCGCCTGCTTGTGTCCAGTCTCCCCCAGCCCTCCCTATGAGTGTGCAAAGCAGCAGAGGTGAGCAGAGGCCATGGGAAGGTGTCAAGAGGACAAAAGTCACATCTCCTCTCCCAACCCAAGAAATCCTCTTCCTAATGCAGCAGAAGGCAGAGATGGGGGTGCAGTAGCCAGTGCGGGCTGCAGGGCCCTGTCCAGCTGCACTTCTCTGCAGGAGGGGCCTGGTCACCGGAAAGGCACTGTGATGCTCTGGGAAGTTAGCATGCATGTCGTCAGGCACACACACTGCTTGTCTCTCCCAGCTGGATGGGGCATCACCGAGCCTCAGCTTTCGCAACTGAAATGAAGGTAACCCCCCGAAGGAGGCTGTGAGGCTGAGGGAAGCAATGGGTATGGGCCTGGAATGAGGTGCGCGCAGGGGCCTTCAAGGGACACTTCTTTCAAAAGACTGTTAAGAAGGTTGCCTGGGTTAAAAGAAGGGCTCTCTGGGAGGGAGAACACCGTCACTGGCTAACAGATGAACAGGAAGTCCATTTTTCCAATGAACCTCCAGGCAACAGCCAAGTAGTGCTTTCGACTGGAGCAGCACATTCCAATCACCTGGGTCCGCCTTTAAACTACTGCCGGCCAGGCGTTCCCTCAGAGACTCCGACGTATCGTCCGGCTGGAGGCTGAGGTCCTGGATAAGGAGGGAAAGCTTCCCCAGGTGGTTCTAAGGTGCAGCCCAGGTGGGGCCCACGCCCTGTGTGAACTGCCTGCAGGATGGTACAGTCTAAAGGACTGAGAAGATGGGAAGCACAGGCCATGCTCCCGGGCTCAGAGGGCCCAAGCGGGAGAGCCTGGCCGGCGAGGGCACTGGGGCACCCTGAGGGAAAGGAGGCGGCGAATGGAAGCCCAGCAACTTTCCAGGCCTACTTCCCTGCAGCCTTGCTGGGATCTGCAAAGCCTTTCTGGGCACTTAACGATGGGGGACCTTGGGCTTAGCGTCCAGCAGGGAGGAGAAAAACAGACAGGTTAATTTTCTTCTTATAATACAAGAGAACGAGATCAATTTATACCCATATTAATGTTGCCACATGAAATTAAAGACTTGTTCCATGTTTCATATTCATACAGCACTTTGACAGTTCACAAAGCGCTTTGACATCTGTTATCTCAGCCGAATCTCCCAGTGGCCTCGAGAGAGGCAGGACACACACTGGCATCCCCCTTCATCACAGAAGAGGACAGAGAGGCTCAGACGATTAGGGGCAGGCCTAGGTCCATGACCCTTCAGAGGCAGAGCTGGTCAGCGGGTCTTTCGATGCTCTGGTGCTTTCATGAGGCCAGAGTGCTCCTGGAGTCATCGCCCCCGGGAGCCTTCAGTCACGGTGACTTCTACCAAGAGTCGGGTGGAAACGTGACCACGCTCACTCACACAGCTGAGAGATCAGCCCGGTGTGCCCAGGACTTCCCAGGTCTCGCAGGGAACACAGTTGAATATTTTCAACTATTTGATACATTTGAACACACACAAAAAGGAATACGTGTTTTCCAGTAAATTATTGAGATACTCTTATGCACATATAAAGAGTTTCCAAATTACACCCTGATATCTAGACAAATCTTTCCTTGGGAATATGATCTATTTATAATCAATACAGAGTGACAATAATTGAAGATTATTGTATAAGCTACCTTATTGTACCTACGTGTATTTCATTTTTACATTTTTGCCCTAATTGGGTCTTTTATTTACAAATAAAGTGTTTTATAATATCTGTGTTTGGCTTATTTGTTAATTCTTTGTTTGTGAAAATGAAAAGATCCTGCTAGTGTTTGTCTCTCAGTTAAACCTTCTCTGGAAGCTGGGCTGTTCAGGTCACAAGGAGCATGACTGGGGACAGCAGTTCTTACCTTTTTTGAGCCGTGGCGCCTTTGGCTGTCCCTCGAGGCCTGCAGTCTTCTTCTCAGAAGTGCTCTTAAACATATAAAAGGAAACAAGGTCGTTGAAATACGCTTACCAAGGTATTAGAACCGGTTTGTGCTATAGTATTTCCTTCTTAACACCTTAAATAACAAGATCTAGTGCCAGGTCTCATAACCACTGTGACTGTGAAATGGCGATGACTATAAATGACATCGCAAGACACCTGCAGGAACTGTAGTGTGAGATGGAAATATCCGACTTCTGTTGGCGACAAGTCACCAGAACTAGTGATATTACTGTGGTTTGTTGCCTGCACTCAGAAATGAAGGAAATGCTGAATTTCAATCAGAGATAGTACAAATATAGATGTAATCTTTTTTCTCATCCAAGGGCACAAACCCCTTGATATCACGTCAAGAATCCTGCCCTAAGGGATGCACCATGTACCTAGCTGGTGAATCCTAATCACATCGCAAGTTCCTGGGGTACCATTTCCCTGAATGTGTGTCTTGGAGTCCTAGTTTTAGGAAATATTAACAGCTGTCTGTAAGGGGTTGAATCGTGTCTTCCAAAATGTTCAATATGTTGAAGTCTGTACTCCTGCTACCTGTGAATGAGACCTTACTGGGAAACAGGTCTTTGCAGATGTAATCAGGTTAAGACGAGGTCATCCTCAATTAAAGCAGTGCTAATCCAACATATCGGGTGTCCCTGTAAGACAGGAGAAGAGACACATGGGAAGAATGCATGCAATGACAGAAGCAGAGACTGGAGCGATGCGTCCACAGTCACGGAACACCAAGGACCGCCGGCAAGACCAGAGGCTCAGGAAAAGTGCAGCACAGATCCTCCCTCGAAGCCTTCAGAGACAGCACGGCGGGTGCCCGCCCCCCCACCCCCACCCCAGTTCTGAACGCCCAGCCTCCAAGACTGACAAAGTAAGTGCCTGTTGTTTCAAGACACCCAATTGTGACATTCTGCCTCAACAGCCCTGGGAGACTCCCACACCCTGCTAGAAAAAAAGGTTGGAGGTCAACAAGATAGGGAACCCACGAGCATTCAGTCTCTCTTTTGGAGATATATGACGCAGCCTAGAATATCAGAGATTCTGAAGAAGATGCACGATAAAGTACTAGTTTAACTTAGAGTGCCCCTCAAGTTTATTTAGGCAAAAAACACCTTGTTTGTGGCACAGCTAAGTAATGATGTATAGTGGAATACTAGATGTCCCAGAAGTACAAAAAACAACAATCAAATCTATAAAGAGACTGAAAACCACATAGAAAAGTGTGGGGCAGTGGCGCACTGACAGCCGCTGGAGTCCCAGAAGCAGAGAAGGATGGGACAGACCATGCCTCAGAGATGGCTTCATTTCTGCCACCCATTTTTGCACGTAAGGAACCTGAGGCTTAGCTAAAAAAATTGTGTTTGCCAAAATGCAGATGACACAGCCCCAGTGTTTGCATGATTGGAAGACAAATTTATCATTAGACACCGAATTCTTTTGGTTGGAGTCATAAGAATTTCTTTCTGAAGAAATCCGTCCTATCAACCTAAACCCATCCTGCCTAAAAGTTGGGTTTTACCTTCCTAACAATTAACCAAATTTCTGCCTCTGGAGACAGGTATTTTGAATTATGCATGGGGCCCACTAGCGGAGTTTTCCGAGCTCAATCTCCGCTCCAGCACCGTGGCAGCCCCTCAACAGCTTCCCTCCAGGAGACAGGCAGCAGCCTCCCCCGCGCTCTGCCTGCGCCCTCGCCCCGGGGGCGGCAGCACAGTGACGGCGCAGCAGGTGTGCGGGGCGTCTGAGAAGACCTCGGGCTCTGGGGGCTTCCGGGCCGTGACCGAGGGGGCACAGTGTCTCAGGTCAGGCTGTCTGGGGCAGATCCCGGGACCGGGAGGCTCGTCTGGAGCGGTGGTTATTGAGAGAGCGTCCTTAGGAGAACTTAGGAGGAGGGGCGGGAAGCAGGACAGGAAGGGGGGCTCCGCCCTGAGACATTCCCTTCTCCCCGGGATCCTTCCGTTTTAACCTTTGCTCACGTATTTGCCTAATTCCAGTTTTTAAGCCACCAAGTCGTGGTGCGTCGAGCCAGCTCGCGCAGGCTCAGATGAGATTGTCAAATATCCAGAAATTTTGCGAGCCGGTTGATAAACTATTGGCGGTTTGAAATTGGCCACAGTGGGAGTATTTTTATGCGCTGGGAATCAGCAAACGTTACACGTGAGGGCTGTCTTGTATTTTCCCGGGAGAGCCGGCCTCCCGCTTCCCCACAGTCCGCTCGCCTCGCGGAGGTCTTCGCTCCCCTGCAGCGCGCTCCGAGATTCGTGAGAGGCCGACCTCCGCGGCCCCTCCGTCCCTCTCTGGAGCCCGCTGGGTCCATCACCTTGCTGTGAGAATCGGGGTCCTTTATTCCTAACATAGCCCTTTTGTGAGCTGTTCCCACTTGGAGTGCAAAGGGAAAATGAAGCCCTTATTGCCAGAAACAGGGACGCTGAGGGACGTCAGGTGCTCCCCGGAGGCCGCGGGGCTGGGGCTTTCATCGAGGGTTCGCGACAGCGCCTCCCGATCGGAGAGAAGGCGCGGAGCGCAGGGCTCACTCCGCCGCCGTCTGCCCTCTTCTCGCAGTGTGGCCACAGCCCTCTGCCAGTCTGTGCCCACTTGGAGCCCGTCCACCCCTGGTGGGAGTGTCCTGATTTCGCTCCAGATGGTGGGAAGCCTGGCCAGCGCTGCAACTTTCCAGCTTCCGCCGCGGGGAGAATGAATGACTCTAATGTGCGTCTCTTTAGCCACTTGACTCGCTGCCCCTTCTCCCTTCATTCTTGACACTCGGCCAAGATACCCTCCTGATTTTCTCATCACCACCCTGGAACAGCCCTGGAAATCAGCTGTCTCCCACTCACCAGAACAACTACGAATTGACGCCAGATGAATGGAAAAGAAGAGTGATTTAATTCCTTTTTCAGGCAAAATGTGCAGTAACAAGGAGCTGGTTAGACCTGTTGAAAATTCTTGCGGGCTAGCCATTCGTGAGTCATATTTACATGACCCTGAATTGCCTGGTTTGGGGTTAATTGCACGGTTTGGCCTGCTGCCTCTACATTTGGCTCGATTTGGCTCTCGAGGCCCTTAAAATAATGATCTGAGGCCACTGGCCCATTCAGATCATGGGGCAGCAAAATTAAAAGGAAAGCAACTGGCCAAATTAACCGACAAAAAGACCAATTTGATGCTGCATGGGAAATATAATCTATATAAATTTGGGGAGATAGACTAGTTTAAAACATAAAATTGTTGATATTTGACTATTTTAATCTTTAAAAAATGGTAGTTTAATATAGTTCAACCTAATACTATGTCCCCTTGATTTTCGAGTAATTGCTAATTTAACATCTCAAGATTGCCTGGGCGGGGAAAGCACTGCCAGTCAGCAGAAGAAGGAAATAGATCATCTCTTCTACGTCTTGCTGAGGTTCTGGCACATTCTTCAACTCAAGTATAGTGCAGGGCGAAGAGCTCTGGTTAAGACTGGGAGACCTATATTTCAGCCCCAGTTGACTTTCTGTATGGCCTTAGACAAGCCATTTCTCCTTTAAGCCTCAGCAATATCATAAACATTCTTGTGACGCCAAAATGAGCTGATGGATGGCAACACTGTCTTTTAAAGTGAAAATTACTACATAGATAATTTATAAAGGCTACACCCATGGTGGTGATCCACCCCATCGATGTGTGAGTGTGCTACTCCCTCAGGAGAGAATAAATTTTGAAGGCAATCGTAAGTGATTACCCCTTTGTTCCAGTGTCATTTCTGATAGCAAACAATGCCAAAACAGTAACAAATTGCCATTGTATTTTCCATTAGTCACCAGAGTGTAGAAGATTTGATAAATAGGGAGAAAACACATTGGCTCTTTGAGGTGGGAAATCCGTGTTATTGACGTTAGCAAATTACATTTCTTTGCAAAAGATGGTGTCACGGTTCTTAGAGATTATTTGCATGGCTGCCAAGACATTAAAAAAACAAAAAAACTCCAAGGATCTTTTAAAGGCCACCCCTGTGAGATGAGCAGCCTGGTGTCTGTCCCCAGCCCCCGTTGTTCCAGCATTTGTGCGACGTGCTGGGAAGCCGCTTGGGGTGAGCCTGTCTGTCCGAGAACAGACCACGACAGCTTCCCTCGTGCTCCCTGACCAACCTGGCAGCACCGCGGCTTGGGGGGCGGGCAACGAGGGCGAGGGCGAGGGCGGTCCTGCGGTCTCCTCTGCTCCTGTCCTTGTCTCTGCTTCCATATGCAGCTGCCCCCTGCTCTTCCGCCGCGGCGACAGCCCGGGCAGATGTCTCCTTCCGGGGCGGCTGCCAGCCCTACTCCACTGGCAGCTGTCGCGGCAGCCCCGGGGGAGCCGCGGGACGGCGGGCACCCACCCGTGAGCGCGGCACATGCGTAGACCGCCGCGCCCCTGGCGTCCGGCCTGCGGCACAGGAGGTTACCAGCTGGCACCGCTTACCACGACCCCTCTCCCTCCGCTAGGGAGGCATCGGTTCATTTGATCCTTCGCCTCTGAGTGGTCCATTCTGCTGTGAGCAATGCGGTGCTTTCCAGACACATACTTGTTTTTAAATTTTCCAGGCTGAGAGAATATTTTTGAAATTCTACTGCTGACCTTTCCCAAGTTTAAATGGGTTAGGCCTCAGATGTTGAGGAAATATTATTTTAAAGATGAAATAAAAGAATACCAAATCTTTGAGGACATTATGCTAAGTGAAACAAGCCAGTCACAAAAAGACAGCTACAGTATGATTCTGCCTATATGAGGCTCCCACAGGAGACAGAGAGGAGAATGCGGTGGCCAGGGGCTGGGGAGGGAGGAATGGGGAGTTTCCATTTGGCAAGAAGAAAGAGTTCTGGAAATAGCTTGCACAACAATGTGAATATACTTAACACTACTGAATTGTGCACTTAGAAACTGTTAATATGGTAAATTTCATGTTATGTATATTTTGCCACAATTAAAAATGTTTTTTTAATCTTAAAGAATATCAAATCTAGAAGTAATAAAGTTCATTGAGTTACATATATCAGAGGGGCTAGAAGTGAGGAGGCGTGAAAAAGAATCCTTCAGATAGAAATGTCCATAATCATCCAAAATAAATTGTCCCATTTTTACCAATTGGAAATTTTCTCTAGGGAACCTACCATTCCTAATTGCATTTATAGAACTATTATAAAAACACAAAGCCAAAAAGAAGGTAGATGCTATGGTCTGAATGTTTGTGTTCCCCCAAAATTCATGTTGAAATCCTAACCCTCAAAGGTGATGGTGTTACACGGTGGGAGTTGATTACGTCATGAGGGTGAAGTCCTCATTAATAGCATTAGAGCTCTGATAAAAGGGGCCCCAGAGAGCTCTTACCCTCTTTCTGCCATGTGAGGACATCACGAGAAGTCTGCCGCCCAGAAGACCTCGCCTGACCCTACTGGCACCCGGATCTCAGACTTCCAGCCTCCAGACCTGTGAGAAATCCATTTCTCTTGTCTATAAGCCACCCAGTCTGTGGCATTTTGTTATCGCAGCCCAAATGGACTAAGACAGTAGACATATAATAATATTATCTAACAACATTTTAATGGGGAAAAAAATCAGCCCCTTCTCATAGTTGCTTCTCTTCACCCACTGAGGGTTTGATTTAGAGATGGGACCTGAATCAGAAGTTCGGCTCACAATAGTTGTTCAATTTGTAACAGGACATGCCTCTTCATTCACAGAACAGATGAAAGGGTAGCCTAGTTTCTCATCTAGCTCTGTCTCCCTCAGGATCAAAATTATAGCTCTCCTCAATGCTGGATCGAGTCCTTTCATCTCAGTTTTGACCAAAATGGAAACCAGGATCATGAGAATTCCTCCAGGCTAGTATTAAAAGGAATTTCCCCTGCTCTGGCCAGAGTCTCGAGGGGGGGCATCCTTCCTCAAGTGAGTAATCACAATTCCATGTGACAGAACAAACAGCATCTCCTTTTTTTAAAAACATGGAAGGAAATCATCTGAGTAAAACTGAGATGAAAGCCAGTCCACAACTCAGCGTCCTGAGATGTTGTTTCTTGATATCAGCTCTCTCGGAAGTGACTCCGAAACTGAGTCCCCTCAGAAGTTAGTGGGACTTCTTTGTTTGGATCCACATTTCAGGAAAGAAGCAAACAGACAAACAAACAAAGGCTCAGATGAAATCTAGACAGGTGCCAGACTGTCCTTGCTTCCACCCTAAACTGGCCACTGAACCCACTGCCTCCTCAGCCCGCACCTGCAGTTCCTAAGTGCACGCTGTTTGCAGCTGGGCTCCGCCCAGCAGCAGGAATGTGAGGGGCTGCCTGGCTGGGCCAGGAGGCTGCCTGCGTGTCCACCAGATCTTGCTGGGTGGTCATTTCTCTGCCCTGTTTCTGCTGTTCTCCAACTCAGCACTCCTCCTGGAATCCCAGGTTCTCACTCGCCAGCCAACCTCTGGTCCACGACCATCTTCGTGCCTTCATTTCTGACCATGCCTGGCCTGGGGGACCCTGTCTCTAACTTGATGGTGGGACTTTGGTGTTTCTCCAGACTCCGTCCTCTCCTCACCTGCTTCGAAGCCCCAGCCTTGCTGTGACAGACCTGTCCCAATTCTATGGAGTAACTCTGAGAAGATGACCACTGTTCATAGTTTCTTGTTGCAGAGAGAGAAAAAAATGAAGAGAAAGGAGAGAGAAAGGGATGAGAGCGAGAGAGACACAGAGAGAGAGAGACTCTATGATAATGTTTTCCCCAAAATTCGTAGTTCAGTTAGAATTTACAAGGTACAAGTACAGAAACAGCGGTCAACAGAGTGAGTTCCCATGAATGAGCCCCAGCAACTAACCACACCCCCTCTCCTGCCCCCGTGGTAAATATCCATCCACTGTGTTCTCAACGAGCGCTGTGCAACCCCCTCATTCCACCACCTACCGCATGCACGTTGGTCTGTTGTGGGACTCCACGCTCCTTGAGAACAAGAACCCTCTCCTGGTGTATCCTCAGCACCTACCACAGAAGGTGAGATGGAGGAGCCATGCATCCAATACTATGGAACGAGTGAACGAGTTCAGAGCCTCAGGGAGGGCCTGCAGGAGCTGTGGGATGGGTAGTGCCAGTCCTGTCCATCATCCACGTAGCTGCAGCGGGCAGACTTAGGCTTTCCCTGGGAGGACCACAGGCCCAGGATCCATTAGCACCATGTCACTTCTGTCAGGGCAAGGCCTCAGAGTTCCGTTTTCCTCCATGATGAGGTACAGGGCACTAGCAGATTTTCAGGGCTGCCATTTTCCAGTAAATGGACCAAGTGCTCACTTACCCTCCTCCTCCTCTCCGATCTCATCCACCCCTCACTTCCAGAAGAGCAATCAGTCACATCGTGTGTACACTCTGCTAAAGAAAGTGGATCATTTATAAAGTGGGCTTATTCTCCAAGCACAGAAGCAGATTCCTGGGCATGTTATTTTGTTAAGTGTAATTAATAAAATGCTCTTCAGGCCAAACTGTCCAATGAAATGAGATCATCAACGGCCAGACTGGGCTGCTCAGACTGAAAATGAGTGGTCTTTATCCAGGCCCAGGTAAAGAACCATGTTGCTCAATGCCCTCCACATAAGGAAATGACCAGAATACAGGTTGGATTAGTAAGACGCATGGAATCAAGATACCATTTCAATTTTCCCTTTTCTTTCTCTTGTTAACACTTGTTTTTAAAAAGTTTTCTAATTCTCCAGGTTAGCATTTGTGAGGCAGCATTTCCTGTCCTCCACGTTAGCAATCACGTACACAGGCCTGAGTGCTTACAAAGCGGTGCTCTGGGGGTGACACGGTGAGCAGGAGGCATTGTGGCGTAGCTGCTGCCACGGGGAGAAAACATGTCCCCTCCTCTCAGAAGGAGCCAACAGGAGGGGAGGGGAATGAGAAGGGCTAGAAAAAGGAGCGCTGACCTCTCAGTGACAATATTTTGGAATCATCTGTCTAGAGAACAGAGAGCACAAGACCTTTCACACTTGGCTTCCCAGGCAATGAGCACTTGGATTAACCTGTTTGTAAATGTTAAAAATATTTTCAATGACTTTGAGACCATCTTGTGATGCTACAAGCATCCAGCAGCCAGCTACATCGTGGGAAGACGAAGGCAGCGTCAGCCCCCAAATCCTTTGAGCTCAAATCTTTTCCACTCACGGATGGATCTCCCCATGAACAACACTGTGTGGAGGTTTGGAAGGGATTTCCGCATTGCAACAGTGTTTTCTAACTTAAGTGACGAGTCTACAGAATGTTCTGGGACGATTTGAACTCAGATCGTGAACTCAGATCATGATTTGAACTCAGATCAGCCTGCAGCTGGTCCAAATTGCTGTCGTTCCTGCTTTGAAACCTTGGCATGACCTCTAAGTTTCCCTCACTTTCTTCCCCCATCACCCAAACCATGGCCAAACCTGCTTTCTCATTTTTCATGTGGCTGCTTCTAAAATTCTGATGCTCAGACTCCAAGCAGGGAGAAGTACCTGCTGGGCAGACAGCACCTCCAGCCTTTCCATTGTTCTCCCAGTTCTGGCCCATCTATGGGGCCTCCTCCCACTAGGAAGTAGCTTTTTATCTTTGATCCAGACCAAAACCCTCGCACGGTTACCAAGGAAGGGAAAAGGCATAGAAATGGACAGGCTCTGCTTTCATCACAGGAAACTGGCACCTGAGCTGACCTCAGCCAGGCAAGAGAGCCTACGAAACTCAGGCTGGAGCACTGAATCATCTAAACACCCCCTCTCCTGCACAGCTTCTTGACCCTGTCTTCTTCTGGGCAAGCATCCCCAGAAAGCCTCTTCCTCAGAACGCCGAATCCTATTCCTCAGCGTATTATTAAAGAACCAACAGCCAGATAGCCGCACGTTCAAACTCTGGCTCGGCCCTGGTTGGCTTTGGGCAACTTAATGCACCTCTCTGATCCCTCTGCTCCCCAGAGATACAATGACAACCCTGATAGGCACCCCCTGAAGGCAACTCCCACAGCGCCTTGTCATCATGGCCATGCTGGTCACCTGCCTTTCTGATCTCACGTGCACATGCGTCCCTGTGCCTTCCCTTCTCTTTTCTTCTTGGACTCCCTTGCCAAGTGGTTTCCCGGGAGTGTGGACAAGCAAAAGGCCCTGGGGATTGGGAGGGGCCGGAGTTTGTCTCCCTCTTGCCTTGGACCGCATCTCTGACAATGGCTCCATCTCCCACCAGATAGCCCCTCCCTCAGCAAGCCTAGACTGGTTCCCATTTCCAACCAATGTCCTAGTTAATACACTTCTGATGCTACAGCTGATCGAGGCTTCTTGCTTTATCAAGCTCTAATTTGCCTCACAAACCCCTATGTGCCTTCTTAGCTCTTCCCGTGTAATAAATTCCTTGTATTAAATTCTCTCTATTGAAAACATTTTGGATGACTTCTGTTTTTCGACTGGACCATGAGTGATGGACTGGCCCCTACTTTCCCCCCTGATCTATGAATCCAGTTTGTTAGGCACCCACAGCTCCTGAGAACACCATGCCTGAGTGTGATCCCCACCATATCCCCTTTCTGCTATTCCTGACCCCCAGATCCCTCATGCATATCTAATTCCCCTCTTCCCATAATAGAGACCACTCGTTGCACAGCCAGAGAAGCCTTAAACATTTCCCCACCAGGAAAAGACAGTCCACTCTGGCTGGACAAATTAGTCTGGCAACGCTGGTGATGGAGGCAAACGGTAGCTGCCATCGTGCTAAGTCTTCAAAAGTAAACAAGCACATGTGCTGTCTGTCAGCAGGGGCTCACTGGGGTGCATCCTGGCAGCTAAGAACCCTGGCTGGAAAGGGCTCAGGAGAGAGAACTAAACACCAAGACCCGAGCTGATGTTCTTTCCCTGGAGCTTTAACATCATCTGTCTCGGAGAACCCTGGATTTTACAGTCAGTTCCCCCACTCCCAAGCCTTTGGCCCACTTGACAGTATAGTCTTCACTGAGACAAGGGCTAGCTGACAGAGGTGTCCTCAGCAGTGTCCCAGGGTTTCCAGGCCTTGCTCAATAAGGACGTGTACCTCTCTAATCGGTTCAGCTGCCCATTCAGAGGAGCATGTCTCCATGTCCATTCTTCCCTTGCCAAGAAAACTGGTACCAACCTGATAACTGTTTAAGATCGTATTCAATACATCCTCCGTCATATTTGCAAGGATTTGAATGGCTCCATAACTGGTCTGGGAACATTGTTTCTCCATGCACCTCATCTTTAGAAACACTCTTTTTCATCAAAGAAAGAATCAATTACTTAAACTCAACTTTAACTGTGACAAAATCCTGTTAAGTGGCAGCCCGTGACACCAGCCTAAGGACAGCTTCCCTTAGATCTTTAACATTACACGTTTCCATCCCTGCCCCAGCTGTCTTCACAGAGGCTCCTCACTGGTCCGATGCTGACAGATGTGGGCAGATTGAAACCTGCCTTGGCCACTGGAGACCGGGAGTCTGGGGGCTTGCTTTCCTGACTCCTGGCTTGACTGAGATGGAAGGCATGCCAAAAATATCCTGGCATGGTTAACAAGAGAGCAGCGTAAGTGAGGTTCAGAGGAGAACACTCCGGAATTCACTACATTCAAGTGCTTGTTTTTAAAAGAGTCTACTATGGGTCACAACAGATGCCCAGTAATGCTTGGCCCAAGGGCCCAGTCTTGAGGGTGCGTTCTGGGCTGTGGTTGTTGATTCCATGGCTTCGGGGAGCAGCACTGTGGAGACACCAAGCCTCATTGATATTTTGATAATTAAACTCTAGTCCTGGATATTTTTCCCAGTATCTTAGAATTTTCTCAAAATAGAGTCCTTAATTGATAGACTTAGGAATAAAGACAGTCTTCGGGGAGAAGTTCTGCATCAAGAAAGCGTTCAATCCTGCCAAAATCTGTATTGGTTTGCTAGGGCTGCCATAAGAAAGTACCACAAATTAGGTGGCTTAAACGAGAGAGATTCATTGTCTCACGTTCTGGAAGCTGGAAGTCTGAGATCAGTGTGTCGGCAGGGTGGGCTCCTCCTGAGGGCTGTGAGGAAGGCTCTGCTCCAGGCCTCCCTCCCGGCTTCTGCGGGTTCTCTGGCGATCTTTGGCACTCCTTGGTTTGCAGATGCATCGCTGTGATCTGCCTCCATCCTCACAGTGTTCTCCCTGTATGTGTGCGTCTGCGTCAAATTCCCCCTTCTTACAAGAACACCAGTCGTATTGGAGCAGGCACCCACCCATGCCAATATGACCTCATCTTAACTAATCACAGCTGCGGTGACCCTATTTGCAAATAAGGTCACATTCTGAGGTGCTGGGGGTTAGGACTTCAACACAGGAATTTGGAGGGGATGCAATTAACAGTCCACACTCTGGCTCCCTAAAAATGTATGTCCTTCTCACATGAAAAATACATTTGCTTCATCCCAACATCCCCAAAAGTCTTAATCCATTCCAGCATCAACTCTAAGTCCAAAATCTCATCTAAATATCATCGAAATCAGGTGTAGGTGAGACTGGAGATATGACTCATCCTGGGGCAAAATTCTTCTCCATCTGCGAACCTATGAAACCAGACAAGTTATCTGCTTACAAAATACAATGGTGAGCCAAGCATAGGATAGACATTCCCATTCCAAAAGGAAGAAATTGAAAGGAAAAAAAAGGATCCTGGGTTCCAAGAAAGTCTGAAACCTAGGAGGATACATTCCATCAGATTTGAAGACTTGAGAATAGCCCCTTTGGCTCGATGTTCTGTGCTTGATCATAGTATTGGCAAGGTCATTTCCCTTAATTAATGACTTGGGTATGGGCTTAAAAAGGCACCTTGCCAGGCCTTCCCAATATTGATCCACAGACCATTGATTCTACACTCAACACAACTCTCATGCTTTCAACAACCTGTAGCCCAGGTCTGTGACTCTAACACTCAGCAGAAGAAACGCTCAGGGTTTAGGTGCCACTAGTCCACTGGTGATTCTGTTCAACTTTTCAGGAAAAGCAAGGGTTTTCAAAGCATTTGTACATCTATCATTGGCCCAGCTGCAGGACCTCAATGTCTAACTAGCGCTTTCAACACTCTTTCAGAGAGTTATTTCTTTACCTCCAGAAACAGAGTGGGAAACACTGTCCTTCTGAAGAAGCAGATTACTATTTTAAACGCTGTGAAGCAGATCTGTGCTCTGCTTCTTAAATTCATCTGCAAAGATTTCAGGGCCTCTTTGGGATGAATTGAATGCATTTCCTCTCGTCACAACAAATAAAAAGGAAGCATGCTGCTCTGCACTGGTGGCCTGGCCCAATAATCATGATCTCGAAGCAGCCGAATCTACTGACCATATGCTGTCGAAGGCAGAGGTGCAGAGTCATCCCTTGAGATGGGATAGGCTAGGACAGGGTTTCTCGAAGCATGTTCCACAGAGCACCTGCAGCAGAATCACCTGAACTGTATGTGAAAAATGCATATTCCTCGGCCCTCCACCAGATCTATTGGAGCAGAGTGTCTGCAATTAGCACCCACACTAAACGCGCTCCCAGTGATTGACGATCCTCATGGGTGATTAAGTTTGAGAATCACTGGTCTTTTGAGAGCTCAGCCTTTGGTATCAAACCAACTGGGAGCTGAGACCAGCTCTGCCTGTAATTAACCATGTGCCTTTGAGAAAGCTACTTAACGTCTCTGAGCGTCAGGTTTTTTCAGCTAAAAAATACGAATAATAATATACTGCAGAGTCCTCGGGACAGTTAAATGAGATAACGCTTGTGAAAGGTTAAAAAATAGATGTTAAGAGCACTTGGGATTCATGAGATGATTTTATAGAATCTAGTTCACAGGGTTGTTCTCAGGAAAGGAGATAAGGCGTGTAAAGCATTGCAGGGTTGGAGGGACGCAGTTTTTGTAGGACCTATCTCAGAGGGCTATTTTGAGAAGCAAGAGATAGGGCATGCCAAGCTCTTGGCACAGTGCCTGGCACACATTTCAGAGCCAAAAACGTTAGCCCTGACTCTGACCACCAGCACCGTAACGCTGGGAAACCAGCAAGTGTGGAGCTGAGGCGGAGCCGGTGCAGAGCGTGCGGTGAGAGGGAGAGGCAGGGACAGCAGGACAAATGGGGCAGGGCAGGCCTGGAGAAGGCCCTGAGTCCCAGGCTGGGAAATCTGTAGCTCTTTGTGGGCACGTCAGGTGTCCACCGAGGTTGTCTGAGCATGGGAATGATGAGGTTAATCTAGAGGAATTTGGGGAAATGATTATATGAGGGAAAACTCAGAGACAGAAAGACTAGGTTAGGAGACTATTGTATACGCCGGACAAAAACTTATACACTGTGGAACTAAGCAGGCATCAGTCCAGGCACAGCTAGTCCATGAGACATCCATGCACAGGTTACAGAAGACCTCCTCCAGGTGACACAGCCCATGCTGGGGCACACGGCCTGGAGGGAGCAGAGGTAGGCGGTCAGCCCCGCTCGCCCCGCCGGTCAGGGCCCTAGTGCAGTGGTTTCATATCAGTAGGAACAGAAAGAAGAAGGATAAAACATTTGTTTTTAAGCTAATACATAAGCCACAAGCTCCTAGAGTACCCTGAGAATATTTCTGTCCTTTTCCCTCCTGGTGCTGTCAAATTGTCTTAAATCTTATCTCCGGTTCCACCACATTGACATCCACACCGCTGACAGTATGTTAGAAGACGTTTGGTTGAGAACATCTCATTGTAGAAAACGCCACAGACTAAAATAACACGCTAATATTTTAAATGGTTGGACATTGTCCTCTGGGTAAACATGTGTGAACTCTTTCCCAAGGCGCCGGACACTACAGGATGAGTCCTGTAGCTTAAGATGAAGTTAGCCAGGCAACAAATACGGTATTTCCCTCATTATAAGTAGCCATCAGTTACGTCATGCAGAAGGATATAAGGTATGTGAAGTCCTTACTGTGGGTTTGATGTGCCAGGTGCTAGGAATTCATGGAGGGTGGGAGGGCACAGCCCCTGCCTTCAAGGCTTACGGTCTAGCAGGGAAGACAGACAGTGAATGAGTTTATCAATAACCACAAAAGTGCAAGGGACAGGCAGACGTGCTGTGTGATGAGTCCCTGAGTAGTTGTGACAGAGACTGCACGGCCCGCAAAGCCAAAGATACGTACATCTGGCCCTTTAAAGAGAAAGTCTGCCCACCCCGATTGAGAGGGTCAGTTTTCTTAAAGAAAGTTGGTGGCTAATTTGTCATCTCCCTTCTATGTGCTTTCTAGGTAGACAAGGCCAGAAGAAACTTTACCAGAGGAATAACAGTTTAGAAGGTGGATTCTTCAAAATGAGTTCACGAAAGCAAAATGCAGTATATAGATACAATGGAATATTGTTCAGCCTTAAGAAGGAAGGAAATCTTGTCACGTGCTACTCATGGATGAACTCTGAGGACATTAAGCTAAGTGAAATAAGCCAATCACAAAAAGACAAATGTTGCCGGTTTCCACTTATATGAGGAACATAAAGTAGGCAAATTCGTAGAAACAGAAAGTAAAATGGTGGTTGCAGGGGTGGCAGGGAGGGGAAAATTGGGAGTTGTTTAGTGGAAATAGTTCGAGTTTTGCAAGGTGAAAAAGCTCTAGACATCTGTTGTACAACAATGTGCAGATACTTCAGTAACACTGCTGAACTGTGCACTTAAAAATGGCTGAGATGGCATTATTCACAGGAGCCAAGACGTGGAACCAACCTACACGCCCAGAAACTGATGACTGGATAAAGAAGATATGGTATGTATACACAATGGAATACTACTCAGCCAGAAAAAAGGACAAAATTGGCCCATTCGCAGCAACGTGGATGGACCTCGAGGGTATTATGCTAAGCGAAATAAGCCAGTCAGAGAAAGACGAACTCTATATGACTCCACTCACAGGTGGAAGTTAACATATTGACAAGGAGATCTGATCGGTGGTTACCAGGGAAAAGGGGGTGGGGGGAGGGCACAAAGGAGGAAGTGGTGTACCCACAACATGACTAACAATAATGTACAACTGAAATCTCACAAGGTTGTAATCTATGATAACATTAATAAAAAAAAAATGGCTGAGATGGTAAATTTTATTTATGTGTTTTTTACCACAATTTAAAGTTTTTTAATTAAAAAAGTGAATTTATGGAATCTGAAGATATGATACAAAAACACAGGGTGGTCACACATCTACGGACAGCTAATCTTCGACAAAGGTGCCAAGAATATACAATGGAGAAAAGACAGTCTCTTCCATAAATGGTGTTGGGAAAACTGGACAGCCACATGCAAAAGAATGAAGATAGACCGTTATCTCACACCATACACAAAAATAAATTTCAAATGGATCAAAGACTTGAAGATACATCCTGAAACTATTAAACTCCTGCAAGATAATATAGGTAGTACACTCTTTGATATCGAACTAAAAAGGATCTTTTCAAATACCATGTCTTCTTAGACAAGGGAAACAAAAGAAAAAATAAACAAGTGGGAGTTCATCAGACTAAAGAGCTTCTGCAACACAAAAGAAACTAGGATCAAAAGACAACCCACCAATTGGGAGAAAATATTTGCAAATCATATATCTGACAAGGGGTTAATCTCCATAGCATATAAGGAACTCACACAGCTGGACCATAAGAAAACAACCCAACCAAAAAGTGGGCAGAGGAGATGAACAGACATTTTTCCAAAGAAGATATACAGATGGCCAATAAACACGTGAAAAGACGTTCAACATCACTAATCATCAGGGAAATGCAAATCAAAACTACACTAAGATACCACCTTACACCTGTTAAAATGGCTATAATCACTAAGACTAAAAATAACAAATGTTGGAGAGGGTGTGGAGAGAAGGGAACCCTCATACACTGCTGGTGGGAATGCAAACTGGTGCCGCCACCATGGAAAACAGTATGGAGATTCCTCAAAAAACTAAAAATAGAACTACCATAGACCCAGCCATCCCACTGCTGGGTATCTACCCAAACAATTTGAAATCAACAATCCAAAGTAACATATGCAGCCCTATGTTCATCGCAGCAATATTCACAATAGCCAAGACATGGAAGCAACCCACGTGCCCATCGACCAATGATTGGATAAAGAAGATATGGTATATTTATACAATGGAATACTACTCAGCCAGAAAAAAAGGCAAATTCATCCTATTTGCAAATAACATGGAAGGACCTAGAGGGAATTATGCTAAGCTAAATAAGCCAGACTGAGAAAGACAAACACCAGATGATTTCACTCATATGTGGAATATAAACAAGTACTTGGACAAAGAAAACAGTTCAGTGGTTACCAGGGGAAGGGGGGTAGGAGGGGAACAGGGGGTGAAAGGGAGCACTTATGTGGTGACAGTCGAGAAGTAATGTACAACTGAAATCTCACATTGATGTAAACTATTATGAACTCAATAAAAAAAAAAAACACAGGGTCGTTTGGGGTTTCAACTGAAGCATCAAGCTGAGTTTGACAATTTCTAATGTTTCTGGATAATTTATCACGAAAATTGGATTGAGAAAGAGTAATTAGATATCTCTGGGTTCTTGCCATAGATGTGCACAGTTTTTATGAAGTTGCGTTAGCAATAACAATCATCATTAGTAAACAACTCCTTGGTTTGACCAGCATACTCGAGTTATCATTTACCAGCTGGCCAATGTATTACCATACATGTCACCAAAAGACACTGTTCCAGTTCAACACTGCTCGCTGCTCCCTCCTTCCAAAAGTACTCTTCTGGGTCCCTTGGACCCCGTGACTTGCTCCCTCCCCAGTTTCCATCTCCTGCTTTAGCTGAGCCTTCTCAGTTTCCTTTGCTTGTTCATCTTTCCCAAACCCAGCCATTAAATGTGTGAACTCAAGACTCTATCCCACACCACTCCTTTGTTCATTCTCCCATCTCTCCCTCTAGACAATCTCATCCACATTCATGTCTTTCATTATTCTGACATTTTAAGAATTCTCCCATTGTTATCTCCTTTCCAGACTTTCCCTCTGAGCCCCAGGTTCAGATATCCAAATACCTACTTGATGTCTCCCCCTAGATATTGTATGAGTTAAGGTACAAAGAGACCCGAAAATACGAGGCCTTAAAGGAGGTAGCAGTGCAGTTCCCTCTCAAACCACAGGCCAATGATAGGCAGTCCCAACCTGACAGAGAGGTTCTGCCTTCCTCCATGTGAGGTTCCCTGCTCTGGATCCAAGATGGCCGTTCCAGTCCCATCTCCACACCTGCATCCCAGCAGGAAGAGGAAGAGGGCGAGGGAGGCTGAAGTGGATTCCTCTTAAAGGCGTGACCCAAAACTTGTTCACATCACTTCCACTCACGTTCCATTGGCCAGAAGTTAGTTTCATGGACATCCCTAGAGGAACGGAAGGTTGGGAAACATCATCTCTAACTGGGCAGCCCAAAGCCCAGTTAAATTCAGGAGGACTTCTTATTAAAAGAATAAGGGGAGGGGCTGGCCCGGTGGCACAGTGGTTAAGTTCTCAAGTTCCGCTTCTTGGCAGCCCCGGGGTTCGCCGGTTAGGATCCTGGGTGTGGACATGGCACTACTTGGCATGCCATGCTGTGGTAGGTGTCTCACATATAAAGTAGAGGAAGATGGGCACGGATGTTAGCTCAGGGCCAGGCTTCCTCAGCAAAAAGAGGAGGACTGGCAATAGTTAGCGCTGGGCTAATCTTCCTCAAAAAAAAAAAAAAGAATAAGGGGAGAATGGCTGTTAGTAGAGCATTAGCAGTCTCTGATACAAATATCTTGAAAGGACTTCAAGCATGACATATCCAAAATCAAAATCATGATCACCTGCCTCCCGAATCTGGACCTCTGTCAGTGTTTCATCTGGTGAGTGGCACCACCGTCCATCCTGCTGTGCTCCTCAGGATCCCCGGCACCTGCATATACACCTCTTTACCCCACCCAAGATCCTGTTCATCATTAAGCCCTGCTAATTCTTAATTATGAAGACTCTTCTCTCTGCATAGCCTACTAAATGGGCTCCTCACCTTCGCCCTTGGGCCCTCCACTCCCCTGTTGATACTGCCAGGGTGGTCTATCCCCGGTGCCAATCAGGTATTCCAGTCTCCCCATTGAAACCATCCACTGATACCCAGTGTTCTTAACACAACCTTCAAAACCCTGCATGTCAGGCCTCACCCCACTATGCAGCCCCATCTATCTCCATACTTCGCCTCTCTCTGCCCTGAGTCACGTCCAATTTCTTTGCACTCTCTGCTTGTGGCTTGCTTCTTCCAGCACCGTCCTCTGGCTGAAATCCTCCCCTCCCTGCCCCATCCCCATCTTTGCTGGTTAACTCAGAGCTTCCTTCAGTCCGCAGCGCCATAATCACCTCCCACAGAAAGCCTTCCATCATCTTCCCAACTGGGTCAGCTTCCTCTTAGAGGCTCGCACGAAGCCATGTGGCCATTCACTGTGGCATTACCACCGTGGCAAGTTTGTACTTTGGGTGTGGCTCTTTGATGCCTCTCTTTCTCATAAGACTTTTAGGCACATGAGGCCAGGCTCTGTCTTTTTGTTTCTTTTTTTTTTTTTTTTCTTACCATTATCTTCAAATATTGGATGAATGAATGCAAGAATTCAGAACAATTGGAAGAAAGTGAGTCTGAGCTACTTAATCTGAATTACAGCATTTTATGAAGAAATTCAGTGCTATTGTTAACAAGCACAAGCATACAATTTAATGAGACAGGTTTGTATGGAGCTTCTTCTAAGCGCTCAGCATTACCACAACGCTAAGGACTAGGAGGGGAACAGAAAGGACGCAAGACAGAGTCGCCTGATATAATTTAATGACCATTCATGGAGCACTCACCACACGCTACAGCAGAAAGAAGGAAACAAAAACTCATAAAACCGTAATTTCCAAAAGACAGCACATCACTCAAAGCCCAGATAAACCTTTACACAGATTTTAGTAAAGTTCAGATGCAAGAAAGATCAGCACAGACCAGAAGAACTGGAAAACAAGTTCACCCCTGAACTAGACCGTTAAGGGCAAGGAAAAAGGGTTAGGTATGGAGGAGCAGAAAGATGAGGCAGGGAGCTGGGCCAGCCACACCCGGAAGGGAACGGCCTTCGCAGGGTGGGAGGGCTGCCCTGTCTGCTGGGGCACAGGAGGACGAGGTTGGGGACCCGGTGACAAAGTTCATTGAAGTGCATTTGCTCTTTATCGGAAGATCGTGGGAAATCGCTAACAGTTTGGGAAGGTAGTGGCGTAAGAGAAAGAGTTTTAGAAAGGTTGGTCTGGAACAGTGTGAAAAATGGACTAGTTGGCACCTGGAGTTTCTTAGCTGCGAACTGTCACCCCAGCATGGAGGCATTGTGCCAGGCTGGCCTCATTCACAGGGTTGTGTATCCAGGGGGCAGAGAAACTAAAGAAGCCACACGAGTGACCCACACTGCTGGCGGAGGCGGGGAGGGGGCGCTGTCTTCCTCATGGGCTTGGGGGTTGAGGGCCAGATCAATAATGCTGCCATTGTCCAGCTTCCAAGTGCTGAACCTGGGGCAAGCAAGCCTGGGCACTGGGACCTGGGGCTTTCGGGGCGGACAGCCACTGCACAGGGAAAGACCTACCCTCCTTTTCACAGAGAAAGGATTATTTATGCCTCATAATCCTGGACTGATTCAACGCACAAAACATTCCAAACTCAAGCACTTTCTTCTTCTAGTCTTGGTATTGTTATGGATGGACAATTCTTGAGAAAGAAACCGCCAGACTCTCTAAAGAGTTGGAGTATTTTTTGTGAAGAAATTACCCCCTTTGATGAAGTTTCAGGGGCCCATCAATCCTTCGATTCAAATATGGAAAATAATTAACTGGGGTTTGGAGTTGCAGAAGCACAAGAAATATCCAGTATAAATAACTGAGACTTTATTCCATTATTAATGAATACAATTTTTTGCGAGTCATGTGGGAGTGACATTGATCTAGCATGAGTGCTGTGTGGCAGTGTCCTCTTAGTTTGTTTCTAAAAGAAACCAATATACTACATTTAAGCATCTATGCCATTGAATATAGCGTTTGATTTTTATAACCTTGCCTACATTTTCATTTTTAGGTGAAGGCATATCTGAATCATCAGAAATTTACGTAAAGTCAAAAATTTGAGTTGAGAACTCCTTTTCTGATAAGTCTTAACGCTTTATAAATTCCCCATGGGGCTTTTGTTTCAAAGGGCACTAGGCCTTAGGGGTATTGCAGGAGGTTCGTCCAATGACTACACTGTGCTCCTTAAATATGAGATAAGAGAGAAAAGCAACAAAAATGACTTTCTGATAGCAAAATAGACAATACACAAAGAGATCTGCTAAGATGTTGGTAGCAAAATGGAATTGTAAAAAAGAAAAATAACCCCATAGAAGATTTGGCAAACGGTATAAACGGGCAATTTACAAAATATAAAATCCAAGTATCCTCAAATAAACAAAGAAAGAAAGTCAACTCCTCCGGTAGCAAGAGAAATGCAAATTAAAACGAGATCCCATTTTTAACTGAACATCTGGCAAAAAGAGGACAATATACAGTGCTGTTGATGACACGGGAAACAAGCATTCTGGTAGATTGCTGAAGAGTGTCTTTTCTTTACAGAGAGTGTTTGACAATATCTGTTAAAACAGAAAATGCCCACACCCCCTTGAGCCAGCTGTCTCTTCAAGTCTTTTGCATATTTTTTAATTAGATTGTCTTCTTATTGTTAAATTGTAAGAGTTATTTATATATCTGCACACAAGTTCTTAGCTATGTATATTGTAAAATATTTTCTTAAAGTCAATAGTTTGAGTTTTCATTTTCTTAATGGTTTTTTTTGAAGAGGAAAATTTTTTAACTTTGATGATAAAGCTCAACTTTTCAATTGTTTATTCTATACCTAGTGCTTTTTGTGTTCTAGTCAAGCAATCTTTGCTACCCCAAGGTTGCAAAGATTTCCTCCTGTGTTTTCTTTTAGACGTTTTAAGTTTTACATTCAGGTTTATGATCTATTTCATTTTAATTTTTGTATATGTTGCAAGATAAGGGTAGAGGTTCCTTTTTCCCACATGATATCCAGTTGTTCCAGCCCCATTTCTTGAAAGAACTATCTTTTCTCCATTGGATTTCATGTACTGCATGACCTATTTTTTTTAAAAAAACTATACATATATATAAGCATAGAGGAAAATATAGAAAGATACATATCAAATTAACATTGTCTTTATGAAAGTTGGATTAAAGGGGAAATGAAGGGCTATTAATATCTTTTTCCTTATACATTTCTTTAGTGACTGCTCAACTTGTGTATTTCAAAAGAAAAGAAAAGTTGTGTATTATCATCTGAAATAAAAATAATACAGAATTGGAAGAGATTTCTGCTAAAGTGCATAGGATCATTCCAGTACTGCAGAAACAACGTGATAGGGCCTGGGTAGAGAGTGGCACTGGGTGGGAGGAGGTGACAGAGACAAGAGAGGCTTGGAGGGCAGGAATGGTGGACTTGGTGACTTACTGAATGTGGAAGAGGAAGAGGAGGAAGAGGAAAGCAGAAACAGCTCCAAGTTTTGAGCCTGGAAAAATGACGGTGCCTAGGAAACTAGGCTGAGGAGCTGATTTCATAGAATGAAATGATGCATTTAGCTGAATTTGAGGGACCACAGGATATCTGAGTAGGACTATTCATCCAGCAGTTATCTTTAATTTGTTGAAGATAAATTAATCACTTAGTCTAGAATAACTAAGTATCTCCAAGTGTCCTTAAGACATATTTATTACTTCTACTTTTTTTTTGATGAGGAAGATTGGTCCTGAGCTAACATCTGTTTTCAATCTTCCTCTTTTTGCTTGAGGAAGATTGTCCCTGAGCTAACATCTGTGCCACTCTGCCTCTATTTTGTATGTGGGATGCCGCCATATTGTGGCTTGACGAGCAGCGTGTAGGTGTGCGCTCAGGATCCAAACCCACAAACTCCAGGCTGCCAAAGCAGACAGTGCAAACTTAACCACAACACCAATGGGCCAGCCCCATTTAAACATTTTTTGAGCACCCACCATGGGCAGGCACCATGCTTCTGGGCCAGGCACACCATACTGGGCACAAGGAGAAGGTATGGAGATGGACACAGTGTGACCTGCCCTTAAGAATATGCTAAGTTGGGGAGAGAGATTGGTGCATGTCTCAGTCTGCTCCAGCTGCAGTAACAAAATACCTGACACGGTTCTCACATTTCTGGAGGTTGGGAAGTGCAAGATGAAGACGCGGCAGATACAGTTCTTGCTGAGGGCTGCTTCCCGGCTTACAGACGGCCCCCTTCTCGCTGGTCTTCTCACGGCTGAGAGAGAGTGGGAGCGACCTCTGGGGTCTCTTCCTCTTCTTACGCAGGCACTAACCCCCCAGGAGGGCTCCACCCTCATGGCTTCATCCTACCCTAGTCACCCCCTAAAGGCCTCACCTCCTAATACTGTGAAATCGGGGGTGAGGGCTTCAGCATCTGAATCTGGGGGAACACAGACGTTCAGGCCATACAGTACACAATTAGCTGTAACCACCATTAACTAATGGATACGATTGGTTCGGAAACCTCAGATAAAATGCCTCTATTGAAATGGTACTTCTCAAGTATTTAAGCACGCTTGGAAATAGTTCCCCTAATTACTTCAGGGCTCTTCCCAAGTCGTGTTTACTCTATTAATTTATTTCACAAACCCTTTCTTAGCAAATAATGCAAACAGACCCAGCGATACTTAGCAAGAATAAGTGCAATCTAAATTAAAGTAAGCTTCCTGCAGTGATCTTTGTTTGCGCATTTTCAGATAAGGCGACAGAGAGTTATCAGGTATGTGAGAGTGTATCTGTGAATACAGAATAACCAGAGAACTAACTATCCTTGATTTTCTTGAAAAAAAATTAACGGGAATGTCCCAATTTGTGGAGAAAAAGTTTAGGCTCCTTAGAAGAAAATAATCATTGAGAAAATCATTAACACAGATTGAGGGTTGACTACGAGCCAGACACTATGCTGAGATAGACTTCATATGGTGTCTCGTACAATCATCACAAAATTCTGAGTGTTTGTTACAATGCCCTCTTTACACACAAGGGCACCAAGGCTCAGAGAGGTTAAGTAACTTGCCCAAGGTCACCTACCTATTAAATGAAAGAGTAGAGACTGGAACTCATGTCTGTCTTACTTCCTAGCTCATGCTCTTAGTCAAATAAATAAGAACATAAATAATAGCTATCACTTATTGAGCGCATACTATATGCCAAGAGCTGTGCTAAGAATCTCTTAATATGCAAGTCATCACCGTCTGCAGAGTCCCCTGACATGAGCCCACCCAAGCCTCTCCCTGAGAGCTGAGGAAGACAGCACGAGAGGGAGCACTCAAGAACAAGGAAAATACGCGGAAATAAATCCTGGATTCGATTAGGTTATGGGACTTGGGGTAATTTTCATCTTAGTTGTTATTTTAATAATGCATTTTTGCATAAAGCAACATTTTGTTACAGGAAAGAGTAGGAGTTTGTCTAGCACCCATCCCACAAACTATCAGATGAGTGATCATGGGCAAAAAGCCCCCAAACTCTCTGACCTCAGCTTCTTCATCTGTAAAATGGCACAACAAAAACACTTCCACCACCTCCCTCTTGGAAGGATTATAAAAATCAAGTGAAAATATGTCTGCAAAATCACTTTATACATTTTTTTTGAAACTATACGTGTAGGCCGAAGGTCCAAAATGGATTAATGACACTGTGATATTTACGTGAGTTTGATCACTTGGATGCTATAAACACCACGTAAAAAAAGCAGGCGTTAATAATTAAAACAGCTTGGTGCTGGCATATGCATACACAGATGGAGCAATAGAGAGACTAGAAATAGACCACCCACATATGGGAATTTGGTGTAAGATAAAGTGAATTTCAAATCACTGGGGGAATGAGATATTTCAATGAGTATGTCAGAACAACTGGGCAGCCAAATGGAAAATAGTAAGTTTGATGCTTATTTTATCACATATCCTAACCTAATTTCCAGATGTTTCAAAGATTTCAATATAAAAATAATCAAACTATAAATTCCTAGAAGATACCACAGAAGAATTTATTTATTTTTGGAAATGAATATCTTTCCAGATAAAACACAAAGGTACAGAAGCCATAAAAGAAAAGATTTCTAAATTTAACTATATGAAAATTAAAAATTCCTACAAAGGAAAAAAAAATGCCACAAACAAAAATCAAAAGGCAGATGACAAACTGGGAGAGAATATGGCAAGAAATATGACAGGCAAGGGGCTAAGTCCCTTAGTAATTAGTGAATTAACAAAGCTTTAATGAGTCACTATTATGTGCTAAGCTTTTGGGAATTCAAAACAATTAAAAATCCCTGCCTCGTGGAGCTCATATCCTGTTGGGAGAGACATAAAGGAATCTTGGATGTTAGCAGGAAAACAATAAAACCGGGGCAAAGAACACAAATAGTTTACACAGCTGATAATACAAATGGCTTGTAAACATATGAAAAAGTGTCCACATGAAAAGGCTGCCATAACAAAGTACCACAGACCGGGGCCTTCAACAGACAGTTATTTCTCACAGTTCTGGAGGCTGGAAGTCCGAGATCAAGGTATGGGCAGGGTTGGTTTCTTCTGAGGCCTCTCTCCTGGGCTTGTAGATGGTCCACTTGTTGCTACGTCCTCACATCGTCTTCTCTCTGTGTGTCTGTCCTAGTCTCCTCCTTTGATAAGGACACTGGTCATATTGAAAAAGGACCCACCCGAATGACCTTACTTTAACTTTAACCTCTTTAAAGGCTGTATCCAAATATAGTCACATTCTGGGATACTGGCGTTAGGACTTCAACACAGGAATTTTACGGGGAAAACATTCAATCCATATGACACACAGGATGGTAGTTTGTTCATTTCCACTGCTCTATAGTATCACATTGTGTGAATAGACAAAAATATGTTCTTCTATTCTACTATCAACAGATACTTTGATTTTTTCCAATTTATTTGTTAGTATAAATGATCCCGCCACATGCCCTTTGGCACCCTTGAACATGCAAGATATTTGCATCTTCATATTTACTAAGTTAATGACGATTTTTCCCCAAGTGGTTGCACTAATTTACTCTCCCACCAGCAGCATATCAGAGTTCTCATTGCTCCACATTGTTGCCAGTATTTGGTATTGTCAGACTTTCTAGATTTGCTAATCTAGTGGGTGTGAAATGTTATCTTTCGTGCCTCTAATCAGCATTTCCCAGATTACCAACAAGGTTGAGGAGCTTTTCATGTGTTTATGAAATGCTTTTTTATTTCTTTTGTCCATTTATCCATTGGGTTGTTCACGTTTTCCTTTTTGCTCTGTCAAAGTTCTTTATATATCGGCACTGCAAATATTTTCTACCAGCGGTGGCTTGTCTTTTTACTTTGTCTTGCCAATCTCTATAAGTCTTGGCTCCTACTCTTTCGCCCATCTCTTCTTTGTGTTTCTCTCAGGTCCTGTTCTCTCCTTGTTCTACATACTTTCCTTAGCTGATCAGTCCAGTGAATGAACTTTTCACCTGCGCGTGCTCCTGAATCCTAAATGTATATCTTCAAAATAGCTTTGCTGAACATCTTAAAGTTTGCTGAACTCTCCATGCTCTCTTCTTCTAACTTGTGACCTTTGTAAACGCTCGCCACTCAGTGGAATATCACCTCCTACCCCTCACCTCTACCTCCCCGTGTACCTTTTATCACTAACTCCTACAACCTTCAAGTCTCAGGTCTCAGGATTCAGCTTAAGGGACTTCTCACTGTGTTCCCACAGTGCTGTATAATTGTCCTACCATAGCACTCAGCACGCTGTATTGTTATTACATTTGTACTTGGCTGTCTGCTGGACCAGACTATGAATCCTCATGGCATTGTACCTAGTGCCATGTCCCTAGTGCCATGTCGTACATAGTAGACAAGCAATAAATACTTGTTGAATTAATTAATTAATTTTCATGGGCTAAAAAGTATGCTCACCAATACAACTGACACATACATATGCCAGTCATTTCTATTATTAAAATATATACGCAAATTCTACACACTAATCATCAAAATAAAGTTAAAATAACTTCTGAACCCTGGTCCCCCAAAATAAATGTTTTATAAACATGCAAAACAATAGTTAAGATTCATTAACAGCCCCTGTTCAGCCAAGACCACAATGCTATGAAGGGAAAATCCAGACAGAGCTTTCCAGAGTCCCCTCAGGATTTCATCATGGACCTCCGTCCCTCCCCAACCTTGACGACACACACTCCGTTTCCTCCAGAGAGAAATGAGAAGTGGGAAGAATTGTCTAACCTGGTCACACCTGGGAAGGTGGGCGCTCTTGACACACCTAAGAAGAAACTAAACTAATTAAAGCATGACGATACTCCTTGGCAATGATTCAGTGGGACGCTCTCCCTGAAGTCACTTGTTTGGTATTGCGATGTGTGTAGTCAAAGTCAGAAACGTTGGCCTTGCGCTGAATGAACAGCTGTAGAGCCAGAAAAGGGTTGGCGATGGGGCATTTTAATGAGTGAGCAGACTTGTCCTTTGACTTCATTTTCTGGTCAAAATGTTGCAAGCCAAACAGATTTGCTATCTTGTTTCCTTTTCCTCTGAGATAAATCTTTCCAAGCAACCCTCTCTTAACTGGGTGTCCATCAGTAACTTCTAAATTTCTCTAATGCAAGGTTTCTCAACCTCTGCACCATGAGCATTTTGATACAGATAATCCTTTGCTGTAGGGGCTGTCCTGTGCGTTGTAAGACATTTAGCAGTGTCTCTGGCATCCACCCACTAGATGCTAGTAGCACCCCCCAAGTTGTGACCACCAAGAATATCTCCAGACATCATCTCTGGGATCTAGAGCCTAGAGAGATCTTTGGGTTTCTTGACACTGAATAAGATTGCTTTGTCTTTAGTCCCTTCTCAAAAAGGGGAAAAATAAAGAAAGAAATTATTTTTAGCCCCTTAGATATCCTGGGGAAAAATAATAAATAAGAGGGATAAGCCTATTATGTTGAATGTTTGGAAATAATTCTCTTCTCATAAACTCAGCCTTGGTTCACACTTATCATTTTACAGTCTTACTCAGAAATAGAGAGTGATTCCCATTAACAGAAAGTTCACATTCCTAAGCCACACATTCAAGGACCTCCACAATCTAGGTCTGGAAAATTTGGGAGAATTATGCCAAGCGGAGAAAGAGGTTGGACATTCCAGGTGGGCAGAATGGCACTGGCAAAGATGTGGTGGTGAAAAGGGGAAAGGAAGGTTCCACAGGTGCACAGACCTTTGTGGTTGGAGAAGAGAGTTTCTACACAGGTCTATCCACAGCTCTACCATAGACCAGGTCACACCACCTTGGGGAAGCCTTCCTTGATCTCACCAACCCACTTGCCTAGGCCTGCCTCTGAATTCCTGCCAACCTGTGTTTCTACCGCTGTCATAGTTAATTTGCACTGCTTTGTATTGCTAATCATTTTCATTTTTGTATTGTATTCATAATGTATTATCCCAATTCAATGGTGAATTCCTAAAGGACAGTGACAGTATCTAGTGCAAACACATACACAGAGCAGGTGACTGAGAAGTTTAGATTAGACAGTTGATTCCTTGGAAAACAGGGAGGCAGCATCCAAATAAACAGTTGCATTATGGTCACCTCTGGAATGATAAACGCTGGTTAGACTTCGTCATAAGTCACCCATGCTGATTGACAGCAGAGGAAATAACATAGAGGTTTATTACTCAAAACTTAATTTAAAATCCATTCCATCAATCTGATTATTTTAACACAGTCTGGTGGTATTGGAGTATTTTTCACACTAAATGAAAAAAAATCCTTTTTCCTCCGTAGAAGGCAGGACCAAGCAAACGCCTGCAGCTGGTCGCAGGCGTCTTACCGCCTTCAACTGGCCCCGAAGGGTCCCCCTCGGGTGAAGCCAGCTCATTCCTCCAGGCGCCGGTCAGTCATCCTCCCACACAGAGCAGCACATGTGTCTGGATTGTAATCTTGCAACGACCTTTGGAATTGCCTTTTTACTCGATGAAGGCTGCTGTAAAGCAAGGAAAGCTGATTGTAAATGCTGTGTTAGGGACCTAGGTCACGTTCATCTTCACAAAAGACCTATCACGTTGTTAACAAACATGAAACAACTGCTGCACGTCGACATCCTGAAGCAAGAAGTGAGTCTAAACTGACATCAGTGCAATGGGGCGGCGGGAGGTGCCCGAGATGACACAAACTCCGCCCGCGTCAGCATCTATTCGGCGCCTGCCTGTGAACGCACTAGGGCCTCCCAATCTCCTGACCTGCGGGTTGAACTCCTTCCCCCAGGTCAGTCTCTCTTCACAACGACGGTGCCTGGAGACGTCTGAGAGTGAGCCAGTCTCCCTTTCGAATATATTGGTGCTTTTCTAAAGTAAATAAGTATAACTGTTTACTTTGTCAAACAATTAACTAAAAATAGCCAAGGTAGGTGAAAGAGTGATAGAAAGAAAGAATGAAGAGTTTTAAGTAAAAGCTATTGAAAACTTTAGGTGGACAATTACATTCATCCTTCCACTAATTTGGTTTTATGCGAAAAACAGACTTGAGGCATTTTACAATAAGTGATGTGTGAACTCTAAAAATATTTAAAGAAGGTAACTGAAAGAACATGAGACGTGACATGGAAAGAGAGCGAAAATCCTATCAGAAGACGCAGGTGGAAGGAAGCACCTCGGTCCATTCAGGTCGCTGTGACAGAACACCACAGACTGGGGCTTATAAAGAAAAGACATTTCTTTCTCACAGTTCTGGGGGCTGGGAGCAGATTCGGTGTCTGGCGAGGCCCGCTTCCTGGTTCTCAGAAGGCCATCTTCTCACTGTGTCCTCCCATGGTAAAAAGGGCAAGAGAGCTAGGTGGGGTCTCATTCATAAGGACTCTAATCCCATTCCTGCGGGCTCCACCCTCATGACTTAACCACCTCCCAAAGGCCCCACCTCCTAACGCCGTCACATTAGGCTTAGCAGTCATCACTGTATGAATTTTAGGGGACACAAACAGGAAGCTATAACTAAGCACAAACCTTAGCTCCATGACGCCAAACAATCAGGGCACAGAGGGAGAGCTGATGAGCCCGTCAGAGGTTCCTAACCATGGCTGTGCCTCAGATTCACAGAGGGAGAAAGCATTTTAAAAATAGTTACCTGACTCTACCCAAACTTACTGAATCAGAGTCTCCAGGCTTTAATCCCAGCTGTCTCTCTGATGAAAGGAAACTTCAAGAAAGACCACCTTTCTCTACGCTCTGAAACGAATTCATGACATCTGATTTCTATAAAGGCCACTGGACAGTGAAATGCAGCATATTCAATAGCAATGTTTATCACATGGCTGTTCCTCATGTTGGCCTTCAATAAAGGTTGAGGACATCAGGCCACACCACAGCCTGTGAAAGAACTTTCTCCTCTGGAGGCAGCCTTGTGCTCATCCCCGCTGACCCGGCGCAGGGACTACAGGAAAGGAAAGGGTGGACGGCACATACTTTGGGCTTCTCCTCCGAGGCTTGTGGTGAGGGGTAAATGAGTACAGCCATGCACACAGTAGGTGCCCAACAAATGTCAGCAATTGTTATCATTATTCTCAAAGATCAGTGTTCTTACTGGACTTTGGCAGGAGCTGAACATTTGAGATAACCAGAAACAACAGTGAAAACAACACGTGCACAGAGCAAGGTCTTCAGCGCTCAGCGTACCTGAATCTTCACCACCCTGTGGGTACATCCTATCATATACCCGTTTTACAAATGAAAAGACCCAGGAACAGACGTGTTAAACGTTGCCGGTGGTATGTGGCAGAAGTGAGTGTCCAGCTCCAGGCTGTCTGACTCCAGACTCCAGGCTCTCGAGGACGAACGCAGGTCGCTGGTTGAGAGGGGAACCCCATGTTCCAGGTACTCAGAGGGAGGTTTCCACGTTACAGTTTTGTTATGAGAATTGAAGCCTGAGTCACATCCTATCTCATCACAGAGCCTTGCCCAAAAGATGCCCTGTATGTAGGGTCACAACTCTTCTCAAAAAGCAACTTTGAATGAAGTCAAATGCCAAACACACACACACACACGTTTTGCTCTGACCTCAGCCAGGAAGACTTTGGGAACCGCATTTGCACCTACGATGGATGACCCACCAGGAAAACTCAGCTAATTCCCGGGAATTGAGTCACCCGATAGTCTCATCAACTTCCCCTGTGTTCTTTTCGGAACTTTTCTCAACTCTCTCAAAAGGGAAGTCATTTCTTTTAAAGTCTCATATTCAAGTGAGTGTAAAGGTTGAGAACGAGGTATGATACAGATGTCGTAAACTCCCGTCCGCACGCACAGTAAGTGTCGATGAGCTCACCATGGGGGTGACACGGCATCTCTGGGTGGGTCCCTGCTCTGCCATCGGAGCAGCCAGTTCCTGGTCATTCCTGAAATAGCACCCAGACAGCAGCGCGGGGGCAGGTTTTGTTGGTGGCCATGCCCACCACCTGGAGACGAGCAGGTGCCTGGGTGGCTTTTGTTCACCCTCACAAGGACCCGTCAGTCAGAGAGCTGACATTGTCTACACGCCCTCCTTGGTAGACGGGTTATCACTTCGGAGAAGGATGATGTTTCTAAGACCTTAATAAGGTGAGATCTGAAGCATTTGAAACTCTGGGACTCTCCCGGCAGCTGCTGGACACCAAACTCGGAGGGCCTTTGGAAGAAGCGGGGCTGCCCCTGCAGCCCTTGAAGCCAAAGCGGCCTCTCCCCACCCCCTCCAGCTCCGGGAAGAAGCAGGAGCCCCAGACAGAAAGGGGCAGAGGGAAAACGTGGAGAGAGGAGTCAGGAAGGGAGCTTCGGACAGACCCCGATGGGCCAGGAAGGGAGAGAAAGGTTAAAACTGAGCGCAGCATTGGATTTAGAAATAACTTTAGGAATAATTGAAAAGCAAGGCTCGAATGCCATCTTGGGGTGTGAGATGACAGCCAAAGTCCCTTTTAAATCTCTATTTATAAATGAGTTTAATTAAAATGGCTTTGACAGCAACAATGCCCTCAGCAGTCATACTAATGGCTAGAAAGTCTAGCACTGAAATCCGTCCTTTAAAATGAGCAGATTTCCTCTGATCCTAAAATGTTTTGATTACTAGGCCTAGAAAGCACCAAGGAACACATCTTCTATATGAAAACCAGATGCAAATTCTGTGACACAAGTGGTTCATCGGTGCTGACAGAAACTCTGTAGCCAGACAGTCATCGGCTGATGTTACCCGTGAGGAGGACCCCAGAACACTTAGGGAGAAATGATCACTAGGAGCCGGCACGGAGCAAGTCACGTCAGACTGTTTTAATAAAGAAAAGCTTACTTGTCATGTAATTATTTTTAAATCATTTTCCTTTTTCAGTTTATAAAAGTAGTGTCTGTTCATTATTTTTTTAAAGCACTAAAATTATAAATAAAATAGAAGGTCATTGCCATGATCCCAGCCCTCAGAGAGGACCACCATTAACTGTTTGATATATATTTATCCACATTTTTCTTTTCATTTATGCTATTTTACAAAAGGAGGATGTATACAGACATAGTCTGATTCTTAGTGATTCATGTTACTGGAAAGTTGACTTCCGAAAATAAATTAATTTTTAAAGTAATTTCAGATAGCTTTGATATTCACATATGCCTGCCTCAATTTTCTTGAAACTGAGCATTGTCTAGGAAAACTGAATATCATCGCTCTGATGGTGAGCTAATATGGCTGTTCTCACGTGCAAAACATAGAAAGCATGAAGCGCTAAACGATCTCACAGGTATCTGTGTAGTTAACAAAAATGACCACACTGTTAACCAATTACTGAGTCCACACTAACTTCCAGGTACTACAATAAACATTTTACATACGTTAATTCTTAAGAACAACTCTGTGCAGAAGGTAGTAATATCCTGTTCCAGGTGGAGAAAACAAGGCTCAGATAAATTAAGTAACGCTCCCCACGTTGTGCAACAAGCAGTTACAGCACCTCCTGTTCAAACCTATTCCAACCCAAGTCAGTACCTGTTCCATTCTGCTACTTGTCATGCAGGTAATCAGCTTATAGTTATGAAAATACACAGATAAATAAACCAACATGCTCAAAATTGTTTTGTGACTGGACCGTGTATGTTGTGGAATTATTAGTGGATGTAATGAGTTTGGAGTGCACCCTCTGGCACTTATCACCAATGTGCCCTTGAGCAAATCTTTTAACCGACACTCGGCTACACAGTGAAGACACTATCCACAACAGTACGGGATTGCAGGGCTAAAGTGAGGAAGAAAGCGGTGCACGTGAAAATTCTCCTTATAAACTGTGAAGAGCTATTTAATATTATTATTCACGGATATATTTATGTGGCAATCATAAGTTTGATCACAATAGGCTTGATAACTTTACCTTTATAATAATTCCATCAGAATAAAAACAAATGCAGAATTTTTTTTAACTAAATGAAAATCGAAGGATTCTTTTAGCGATATTGAAAGTCAGGGGCACATCCCTTGAGACCATGTCTGCCCTCTCTCCCAGGATTCTCAGTTGCGTCTCCAGACTTATTCCCTCTTTTTCCCCTTTACCCAGGACAGCAGCATCTGGAGCTGTGGCCTCTCCAACCTTGTTGCTTCCCAGCCATGCTTTTTTCTATTCTGATATTAAAATATTAAAAGAATTTTTATTTTATCAATGTAATACATGTGTCTATCTTAAAAATCAAATGCTCAATTTAAAAAGAAAAACATGATGAAAAATGAGTCTCCTCCCTAACTCCGGAGTTTCGCTTTCTGAAGATGACCATTTTCAATTCCTTTCCCTCTTTCTTCCATTATTTACTCTGACTTTTCAAAGTAATATGCTTATTCTGCAGTTTGTTGATTAATCCATTCTAGTCTATTACTGACTTCTTATTATGAAGATTCAGATACAGTTTTCATAAACTATCTCTGCTCCTCCGCTTTCCTCATCTTCCAAGTAGAGTTACATAAAAATTCTTAGTTGTGTGTTTTTGAGTAAGTATGAACATTATTAAGACAGTTTAATATCGTTCACTGCTTGAAAAAAGGATAAACTATGACCACTATTTCCTCTCTTGTAAAAAGAAATAGAAGATAGCAAACAATAGAGAAACCCAATGAAACCAAAAGCCTGTTCTTTAAGAAGACCAATCAATCGATAAAACTCTAAATACACTGACCAAGAAGACACATAATACCAATATCAGGAATGAAAGAGGAAATATCACCATAGATCCTACAAGTATTAAAAAACTAATAAGGAAAGAGTATGAACAATGATATGCCAATAAACTTGACAAACTAGAGGTCATATTCCTTAAAAGAAACAGATTACCGAAACTGGCACATGAAGAAATAAAAGGTATAAATAGGCTTATATCTACTAAAAATATGGAACTGAAATTAAAAACCTTCACACAAATAAACATCCAGGTCTAGATGGCTTTTCTGGCAAATTCTATCAAATATTTAAGGAAGAGATAATGCCAATCCCACGCACATACTTTCAGGAAATAGAGGAGAAGGAACGATTCCGTCTCATTTTAAGAGGCCAGCATTACTCTGCTACTAAAAAGAAAGACATTATAAGAAAATAAAACTATAACTAATATTCTTCATGAACATGGAAGCAAAAATCCTTAACAAAATATTGGAAAAACAAGCTAAACAATACTTTAAAAGGATAATACATCATGATCTGGTGGGATTTATCCAGGAATTTAAGGTTATTGTTAACATTTGAAAACCAATCAGTGTAGTTCACCATATTAATAGAATAAAAGACATAAACCATGTGATCATCTCAAAAGAGGCAGAAAAAGCATTTGACAAAACTTAACACTCATTCATGATAAAACCTCTCAGCAAAAAGGAAAATTCTTCAATCTGATAAAGGGCACCTACAAAAACTTTGAGTTAGCATCATACTCAGTGGTGAAAGACCACTCTCCCACTAAGATCAGGAACAGAGCAAAAATATTCACTCTCACCATTCCTATTCAACACTGAACTGGAAGTCATAGCCAGTGCAATAAGTCAAGAAAAAGAAATATAAGCCATACAGGTTAGAAAAGAAAGAGAAAAACTATTAATTTGTAGACATGCTTGTCTACATAGACAATCCTAAGGGAAATTTGAAAAAGCCACTAGAATTACCAGCACTAATACGTATATTTAGCAAACGTTGTAAGATTCAGAGCTAATATTTTAAAAAAATAATATTACTAACAATAATATGTCTGAAAAAAATAAAGAGAACAATCTCATTTACAATAGCATCAAAAACAATAAAATACTTTGGAATAAGTTTAACCAAGGAGGTGAAAGATCTGTACGCTGAAAACTATAAGACAGTGATGAAAGAAATTAAAGAAGACATATATAAATGGAAAGATATCCCATATTCTGGATAAGAAGAGTTAATATTATTAAAATGTCCATACTACCCAAAGCCATCTATAGACTCTATGGCAATCTCTATCAAACTTCCAATGGCATTTTTCACAGAAATAGGAAAAAAAAATCCTAAAATTCCTATGGAACCACAAAAGACCCCAAAGGGCCAAAGCAATCTTGAGAAAGAACAAAGCTAGAGGCATCACAGTTCCCGATTTCAAACTATATTACAAACCTGTAGTAATCAAAACAGTATGTTACTGGCATAAAAACAGACACACAAACCAATGGAACGAATAGAAGCCCAGAAATAAACCCATGCATATATGGTCGACTAACATCTGAAAACCCAATGGAAAAAGGATAATCTCTTCAATAAATGGTGCTGGGGAAACTGGATATCGTCATGCAAAAGAAAGAAATTGGACCCCTATCTTACACCACTCACATCCTAGGGTAGGAGGAACAACTCTGGCTTCCAGTATTCTAGGTAGAAGGCAAGGGAAGCAGGATGGTAGGGGTCTCATCATCACTCTTTCAAACATTCACTTAATGTTTCTATTTTAAGCCCAAATCTCTTCCTTGGCTTCCACTGTGTCCTGTATCCCTGAGTCTGAAACCCCTCAAATCCAGAGTTTGAAGAAAATGATTCTTCATCTGAAAAAGAATAATGGGAATAAGATTGTCACCTGGGTGAGCAGAGTGGCGATAGGTATCATGGGGGAGGGGGGCCTGTCAAACTCCATTCACAGATGAATCATTCTATTCCCCTCCCCCTTTATCTCTGTCTTCTGTTGAGCAGAAATTTGGGTCAAGGTGGGATAAATTGGATCAAGAATTGCTGTCATTTGGGAAAAGTTCTCTAAGATAAGTCATGAGCTGAGTGAAATGTGCTTTTGCAGGATAAGTGAAATGCTAAGAAGGGAAAAAAGCCACGTGGAGCCAAATAAAGGAAGCCCAAAGGTGGAGAGCCCAAAGGCAGAGAGCAGGGGTCCTTAGGAAGGCCAACTTAGCTGGAATAAAGTGTATGGGGCAAAAAAAATCAGGCGTTCAACATAGAGAATGTGATTTGTATCAAGAATTTGTCGATCTCACTACAGCCTCTTTCCACCATAGCAAACAGGTGAACTGGAGAAGATAAGCTTTTATGGACTTGTGTGTCCAAAGGAGAAGGTGGCTTTGGCTTGGAGCAAGAACAGCAGTAAAAGGATAAAATGGAAAAGGAGCTGTTGGGGTACTGCTCCTGCTCCCAAACTTTGGTCCATTTGTTCCCCAGGAGTAAAATCAGACCTTGCAGAAGTTCTGTGTGGGTGAGGAGCTGAGGAAAACGTAAGCTGAGACTAAAACTCTCTTAGACACTCGCGTCCTCACCCCTCCTCCTCTAATCCCTCATCTTCTCCTAATTCTGCTTCCCTCTGAAAGGCGAAAGTCAAGTCTTGACGTTAGGGATTGTTTTCAGAGGATCTCTGCCCCCAGGGCTCCTTCGCTCTCTTGCCCTGAGCTCACTGGAGCTGACACAGGCTGGGCCCCAGCCCCTCCCTGAGGGACAGCTGATGCCTCAGGGAGAACAAGCTCAGAGGCCAGATCAACAAGACTATTGAGGAACCAACCTCTTCAAAAGAAAAACAATATACAGGGTTGAAGGTTCCACCAGAATATTAAGACACAGAAGCAAGAATTTAAAACTAACCTAATGCACATACTTTAAAAATATATATATATTTCAACATGAAAGAGAAAAGAAAGTATGCAAAATCATCAAAATATAAATAATAGGTTCAAGAATATAATATTTGAAATAAAGAACCCTCTAGAAGGCATAAAAGGCAAAGGAACAATTAACAAGGAATAAATTAATATTTTGAAAGACCAGATTGACCGCTTCTCCCAGAAAGAAGAAAAGTTAAAGAAACAGAAAATAAGAAGAAAGCTAGGTGATGGGGAGGTTAGAAGAAGTAAATCTAACATATAATAAAATAATAAAAGTCCCAGAAAGAGAAAATCATAAAAGTGGGGAAGAGAAATAATTTCAAAAAATAATAGATTAAATTTCCCTGAATTAAGAGATTAGAAACTTCAGATTTGAAGGGCCCTGGGCTAGCAAAAAACAAAAGAGATACCAGGTAAAACACACACCTAGATATGTTATTACAAAAATTAAGAATTCCAAAAAGATGATTTAAAATGTTTCCAGGAAAAAAAAAAGCTGATTCAGATTGAAATCATATTTTCCAACAGCAACAATGGATGCAATGATTCAATAGAATTATATTTTTTTTAAGTATTGAAGGAAAAGAGCTTTAAACCTGCAATTTTGTGACCAACTGAACTGCCATCCAAATATATAGACATAATTTTTAAAAAATTTCTCAGGCATACATGCCCTTAGATATTTCACCACAAAGACTCATCAAAATTAGTTTTAGATAAAGTACCTGAAAAAGAAGAAAGACATTTGTTGCATCAGGAGATGATGCAAGAGGTACATAAAGCAGAGGAGACCAAATAGCTTGGAAGAGTTTGAGCTGTCTTAAAAAAAAGTAGCTACGACTAAAGAAAAAGAGAAAGATACCAATAATTACCCATATTAAAAGTATAGATAATAACTACATAATAGGGATTGGAAGAGGTTAGGGAGAGACCAAGGATGAAGATTCTTGTCTTACTGGGAGGGATATTGATAAGAATTTTTGTCAAAAGAAAGAAAAGATTGAAAAGAAACATAGGAAACTTGGGACAAAGAAGGTAGAAATAGGTCCAAATATATCAATAATTAAAATGAATGCATTTGAATGAAACTCACTGCACAAATGATTAACAGATTGAATATTTTAAATCCAGGTACGTGCTATTTATAAGACATTCATTAAGAATAAGGACATGCAAAGGTTGAAAGCAAAAGGATGGAAAATGGCATGTTAGGCAAATATGAACCAAAAGAAAGCAAGGTAGCATATTAGTATCATTTAAACTAGACTTTAAGACAACAAGCACTATTAGGGATCAAGAGGGTTACCATAAAGTAATAAAAGTTTTAATTCATCAAGAAGAGAGCAACTTTAAATATAAATGCACATAAAACAGCCTCAAATAGAGCCAGCCCTGATGACGCAGCAGTTAAAATTTGGCACACTCCACTTTGGCGGCCCAGGTTCGGTTCCCAGGAGCGGAAGCCCACCACCCATCTGTCAATAGCCATGCTGTGACAGCAGCTCACACAGAAGAACCAGAAGGACTTGCAACTATATACAACCACGCACTGGGGCTTTGGAGGGCAAAAGGGAAGAAAAAAGGAGGAAGATTGGCAACAGATGTAAGCTTAGCAGGAATCTTTCCCTGCAAAAAATAAATTAATAATAATAATAAAGCACTACACTCTTTAAAAAAATAGCCTCAAATATATTAGGTAAAATTTTATAGAACAAGGGTGAATTTAGACTGGCTTTTTTTAGTTATTGATAGAGTAATATGACCAAAAGATCAGCAAGGATGTAGAAAATATGACCCAATCTATGACATTTATGACTCACTCAAATAACATCTAATTTAGAGTTCTTCCAAATAGTAGAGAACATATACCTTTCTCAAGCACATGTGAAATGTGTGCAAAAACTTGAACATCTACTACGCCATTAAAAAAATCTCAATAAATTTCAAACTTAGGTATAAAACAGACTGGGTACCCTGACCACAATGAAGTTAAATTAGAAGTTAAAAACATACATTAAAAATGCCCACATATTTAGCAGTATTGCTAAATAACTCATGGATTAAAGGGGAAATATCAAAATGAAAATCTTTTAATATCTAAAACTGAATGACAATAAAAAGACCACATATCAAAACTTCTGGGATACAGCCAATGTGTACTCTGAGGGAAATTTATAGCTACATACCTATACTAAATGGAAGAAAATCTCAAAATTAGTGAGCTAAGTGTTATTCTTAAGAAGTTCAGCAGGGGAGACCTCTGAATGGCCTCAGCACGGCCAGCCCCATGGCCAAGTGGTTAAGTTCGTGCGCTCCACTTCAGCAGCCCAGGATTTTGCCAGTTCAGATCCTGGACGCGGACATGGCACTGCTCATCAAGCCATGCTGAGGTGGCGTCCCACATGCAACAACTAGAAGGACCCACAACTAAAAATACATAACAATGTACCGGGGGGACTTTGGGGGAGGAAAAGGAAAAAAATAAAATCTTAAAAAAAAAAAAAGAAGACAAAAGTTAAAATAAACAATATTATGAATGAAAGGGAGGTATGACTACACGGAAAGTATATATAGTAAATAACAGGAGAGCATGACCAAAACCAATATGCCAACAATTTTGAAAAGACAAATTCCTACAAAAATATAATTATGAAAACTGACTGACTCAAGCAAAAACTTTTGAATAGTGCTATAATTATTAAAGAATTTGGCACACTGGCTAAAATTATTCCCACACACACACAAAACTACTTGGCCCAGACGGACTTAAAGTTGACAAATAAGTGAAAAGCAATAGTATATATAGGAATACACAAGGAAGCCATTTGATTTAAAACTAACTTGGCCTAACCTTGTTTTTCCAAAAGGACCTGACGTGGCCTGTTGAGCATGCCTTGTACATCTGCTTTAAATATTTACTACAAGAATGATGCCCTTACCGATAAGGATGTAACTTCCCCTATATTGGCATTTCTTTAAGGATAAGCCTCTCTCCCTAAACCAAGGATTAATTACTGGCTTGCTGTGCTCGCCTTGTGACCACTCACCTTGTGACCACTGACATGCTGACCGCTGAGCTGCTGTGCCAGCTAAGCATCTTGTGACAACTGTAAAAGGGACATCGCTATCATACTGATGGATGCTCTTTGTTCCAAGACGGTATATAATCACTCTGTACACCCCTCTTCTTTGGTGCCCTTCTTTCCTTGGGGAAGGAAGGCCATGGGCTAGTCCTCAGATCTGACTGATAACAAACTCACCCCAATTTTGATTTATAGATTGATTATGGATTGTGTTGACACAGGTGAGGTCAAACTTTCAAGGAACGATCATCTCAAGCTGACACAAACTCTTCCAGACAATAGAGAAAGAGAGATTACTCCCCAACTCATCTCACCAGGGAGGAGAGCCTGTGGTGAACAGAAGGAAGAAACATCTCTGCCCTCATGGAACTTACTCTCCAGGAGGGTGTGAGAGGGACACACAGTAAATAAAGTAGTAGCATGTCTGATGGCGGAAGCTGCTGTGGAGAAAAATAAAGCAAGAAAGACAAACAGGAGGTGGTTACTCCATTTTAACCAGGGGTCAGGGCAGGCCTCCCGTATGGGGAAGACCTGCAGGAGGGGAGAGAAGGGGGCCCATGGCTGACTGGGGACGCAGGCCAGTCAGAGGGCACAGGAAGTGCCACGGCGACGCAGGGCGCACCATGTGTTCACGGAACGAATGAAGGACACTGTGGCCGGGATCAGGCGGCCACGGGGAGGGACAGTTGACAATGAGGAGCCAGCCAGGACTGTGACTCAGAGCTCCCCGGAGAGAGAGAGAGCAATTCTGTAGGCCCGTCCTAGGAAAGCCGCCTTGCCACCCCCAGCCCCAGACAGCTGTGGCAAGCCCCAAGTGGCAGTCTGAGGAGACACAGAAACAGCATTTTCAGATGGGCCCAATGCAGGAGAAGCCAGAAGCCAAACTGCAGAAAGTACAGCAGAGATGGAGCCCACAGACAGAAGAAAAGGGAGGAGAATTTGATAATATCTGTTTTCATATTGCTTACAAAGATAGACTTATGGCACTTGGGTAAAAACGGCAGTGCAAGGAGATTAGCCTGACTTACAAATGGACAAAACTGAGGTTCAGAGAGGTTAAGTGACTGGCCCAAGGTCACACAGCTGGTAAGCAATAGAGCTGAGACAAAGCCCAGACCTCCTGAGCTGAGGTCTGGGGCTGCTCCCACTGCCGTGCTGCCCGCCTCAGAGTCTGTCAGGTGCATCCCTCAGACTTTACCTCATTTCTTCCTGTAGGTCATTATTCTCACTCGTGCTTTTTCTTTTCGCAATTTGTTTTCATAAGCCACTTGTTTGGGGGTTGCTTTCCCCAGCAGCCTGAGTCACCCTCAATAGCTATGATTTCACTGACAATGAAACAGCTGTACTCCAAGCATCTCTTTCACCTCTCTGAACATATTTTTGTTCAAAATAGTGTCTTGGGCAAATGGAAAAAAGCGAGCTTCACTCCCCTTCTCTCCCAACGCGGAATAAACCACAGCCGCGGGCAGACAGCCGTGGACTTTGAGAGTCTGCAGGAGACAGGGTCTCAGGCAGGACGCGGCCGGCGAGGCTCCCGGGCCGGCCCTCCCAGCTCTGCTGGTCTTGGCACAGGCCGTGCCACTTTATACATAGACCTTCGCAGGAACCGGCTCTCAGATTAAACTCCTGCCGCCTCTCTTCTGGGGGCCGTATTTTCTCTTGTGACAGGCAATCGCCCCTGGTACTGACCCCACCCCACCCAAACCCTGCAGCTCTCCTCCCATCCTCACCCGCCCATCTTGGTTCAGGTGAGCCCGCTGGAAGGCAGCGGGGTCTCTCCGGGAGGCACAGGCTGAGGCAGGGAGGAAACCCATTTCGGGTCGGGGTGGGGGTGGCCCCTAGGTTGTCCCCATCGGTCCTTCTCTCTCTTCCTTAAGCAGCTCAGTGTCCAGCAGGCAGGATCTGATCTCCTCCCCACCCCACGCCTGCTCTTAAAAAGGGGAGGGGACATGGTTTCTACAAGTGAAAACAAGCCCTACATTATAATAATGTTCGCATTTGTAGACCACTGTACAACTGACACATGGAACCTTCCAGCAGCCTGTGGGACAAACCAGGCGGCGATCCCAGGATCACCAGGGCCCATGGAGGTCAGTCTTCCTCCCAAGTTCTGGCCAGACCTCCACCAAGCACGTCTTGTGATGGGCAGCCGCCCACCTCCCCAGCAGCCCAATTCATCTGCAGACAGCTCTCCCTGCCAGAGAGGAATCCTACCTCCTCACCCCTGCCGTGGTGGCCCCCAGATATCAGAGGAGGACCAGTGGGGACCCCGGGCCGCCCTAGACCACGCCACCCATGTCTGTCAACCATTCCTCATGTGTCTGTGTTCTGGGCTTCGCACCATTTGCTCTCTTCTCTCTCACTGCCCATTTGTGCACAGGGTGAGTTCCCCTTCTGATGAGTTGTAATCCGAGCTCCAGCCAGTGGATGTCAGCATGCTTGGCTGTGGTTCACCTGGTGATCCTCCCAGCAGCCCCATGCGCTAGGAACTACTCATCTGCCCATCTAACAGCTTAGGGCGCGGAAGCCCAAAGTGAATCCAGCAGTGCAACAGCACAGCTGGTGTGCTCTGCACCTGTAGGGGTGGAAAGCTCAGTGCCAGCATCTAGAGAGCACTGAGGACGTGAAAGGCTGCTGGTGGGGCTAGCAGGAGTGCCAGAAGTAGCAGCAGGAGCAACAGATACAAAAGAAGAGCCCTGAACTCTGAGTTCATAATTGGTGGATACCATCAAAAAGAAGAATGAAGGGAGTGCCCTTTGAGATGGATTAAAGGATGTTTTGGATTCCAACTGGGTCAGTTAGGTTGGGGGAGGAGAGGCATTCCAGAAAGAAGAAACAGAAGGAATAAAGGCACATGGGGTGTGTCTTGGGAACACCTGCCATTTGGACAAAAATGTAGGAAAAGGAAAAACTGGGAGATTGGGCTGGATGGAGAGTCCTTTAACAAGTCCCCATGGAAGTCTTGCTGGGCTGGAATCCCCACCAGGCCAGCATCATGGGGTCCTGGGGCTCTTGGGGGTCTGGAGAAGGAAGACCAGACGGAGCTCTTTCCACACTGACGCGTCCACCCTTTCTCCCACTGCCCTGTAGCGGGGCTCCTGAAGGAGGACGCAGTGCGGGCAGCCTGGGGAGGGGTCTCCCACCCCACAGACAGGCAGGGAAGCGCTGAAGGCAGTCCACCCAGGACACACTGCCCCAGCCCACTCCCCTTGGACACCACGCTCGAGTCAGCCCAGCCCACCGCCCTCATCAGCTGTCCGTTGGCAGCAGCTCGCTCTCTTCATTGGCTCCTCTTTGCTTCAACTCAGGTTAATGCCAATAACGTCTCAGCCATGAGTGGAATAGATACACACAAACATTTTTCCTATCAAAACAACGTCTTCCTTGTATCAACCTTGACAACTGAGAGTCAAATACAAGCAATCAGCGGACTTGAAGGTAGCTCTCCCTGGTTGACTCGTTGACAAAGGAATTCACAGACGCTTCTCCGGCCCTCAGCCACAGAGCTGTAAACAAGCTCGCAGCTGCTGAGCGAACTACAACAGACACCAACTAAAACCATCCGTCTTAAAACCATCTCAGAACCCAGAGTGCCTTCAAAAGCACTCGAATTCAAATGGTCACATGCCAGCACAAAACACCGACCATAAAACACCGTTTCTGCTTTATTTGATTTTTGTTCTTTTTCAATGAAGTGTCTAGGCATTTCAGTTTGGCTGAGTCTTGGAATGCTAGTAATTACATTGGGTAGACCAGCGCCCCGGGAAATGTCTCCAGCCAGCTCTGCTACGTTTTGCAAAGTCCCTCCAAGTTACTCTCCTGCTTTGTATGTTACTAAGTGATAGCAATGGTTCAATTCCATTCCAGACCAAAAGTATTCACTGAGTTTCTATTATGTCTCCAGGATTCTGCTCCGGGACATTCCTGAAGAATGCCACTATCTGATGTTTTACCCAGTTGATCCTGGTATGCACACCGCGACGTGGCCCGCTCCTGCTGATTCGGGATGGTGGAACCCACAGTGACTGTCAGTAGAGGGTGAGCAAGGTAACTGTGGGCTCACGCTGCCTGTCTGGGTTTGCAGTCTGGTCTCTGGAAAGACTGGGAATTTACGTAACTGTTGTAATGCAATACAAGCAGGAGGTAAAGAGCGAGGGGTCCTGGGGCAAACAAATTACAAAAGGAGGAAATAATTGCAGCTCAGAGGAAGGCTCTGTGGGAGAGGTGGATTATCCCTGAGGCTCAGAGCAGGAGTGGGCTTTCAGGAGGCAGCGAGGGGGTAGGAGCGTCCTTGCCTGAGGGGGGAATGGGACCGTGCGTGCTCCCCTGCACCTTGCAGTAGGGTCAAACTCCAGGAAGACACGACTGGAAAAGTGGGCTGGGTCTGATTTTACAAGATCTTGAGTGCCATGACCACCAGAGACTGGCTAAGTTTTTCCTTTCCTCTCATGACTCAGCTAGACAGCATTCCCCAGCCTGTTGCAAAGTTCAGTCTGGCCACGTGATTCAGTTCTAGCCAACAGGATGAAGTAGGAGTGATGTAACCTACTCCACCGCCAGGCCTGGCCGGAATCCCACCTCTTCAGGCCGCAGCTGGGCCCCCATCCAGGGGCTTCTGCCGTCTCTGCTGGTGTGGACATCAGCGCCCATGGCAAGATTGGAGCTGCCCAGTGGAGACGGCTGAACCTCTGTCAACCTCCTCCTTGAGTGACTGTGTGATGCAGAGCCCCGCCTCCCACACCTGCTTCCCAAGGGGCTTTTCCTGAGTGAGATCTCAGGGCCCATTGCATGAGCTCTGAAGTTGGCATTTCTCTAACGAAAATGCCAGGCCTGGGGGTTGCATGTTCTTCCTCAGGCCACCAAGAGCTGTGCTTTAGGAAGCTAAACCAGTGCCCGTGTGGAAGCTGGTGGGGACGTGAGAAGAAAACAATGGCAGAACACCTAGTTCAGAGACTACTGAAAGGCTGATGAGAGAGGAGGTGTGAGCTAAGGCAGTGATAGTGGGAGGAAGGAAATGAGGGCTTATTTCTCACCATCCACTCACTTCTTCCTACTCAAATTTTATGCCCCAGTTCATTGAAACAGATTTCTCAAAGGTCACCACTGACCTCCTCAACCGTAATCCAGGATTCTTTCCTCATTAGCATCGTCCTAGGCATTTGGCACTGTTAACCACTCCTCCTCTTTCAGGCTTTCTTTTCTCTGCCTCCGCTAGTGCTTCCCCTCTCTGAACCCTCTTTCTCTCTCTCTCCATCCGCTCTTCCTCCTCCATCAGGCCCTTAGAATAAGTCATCCCTAAGCTTCCGGCTTGGAGGCTGCTCTTCTCTCTTTTAGACCCATGGAGTCCCTGGAGGGTCTCCTCAACCGTCTGGCTACTATCTCCCAGTTCTTGACCCCCAGAGCTGTCTCACCAGCCTTGACTTCTCTTCTGAGCTCCAGATCAAAATGTTCCATTTGCCATCTGAACAGCCCTGCACAGATGTCCTGCAGGCACCTCAAATGCAGCCTACCCAAGACAGAATTCATTCTCTTGTCACCGCCCCTCGCTCCTCACCACCCTCCAACCAGGGCTGCTCCTTCTCCGTTCCTGGTTGTCTGAGACCAGAGGTTCCGAGCAGGCATGCCATGAAGAGCTTGAATATCTTTTTTTTTTTTTTTAAGATTTTATTTTTTCCTTTTTCTCCCCAAAGCCCCCCGGTACATAGTTGTATATTCTTTGTTGTGGGTCCTTCTAGTTGTGGCATGTGGGACGCTGCCTCAGCGTGGCTTGATGAGCAGTGCCATGTCCACACCCAGGATTTGAACCAATGAAACACTGGGCCACCTGCAGCGGAGCTTGCGAACTTAACCACTCGGCCACGGGGCCAGCCCCAAGAGCTTGAATATCTTGCTAAAGTCAAGGCGTGACATTCCCCCACAGAGGGTCTAAGAACCCAACACCTTTTGAATATTGACCTAACACTTATTGCAGTTTTAGAGCATGTTATCCCATTGTCATGATTCCCACAAAGCACATCTCTTCAAATCCCACGGCACGGTGTCCACTCCACTGCATGGCTCAGCAGGACCTGGAGACAAGCTCATTTCAAGGCAGGTGGCCCTTTCTTACCACCTCCTCACTTATCTTGGGTTTCCATCCCCTTTTACTCAAGTTTGTTTTCACTTTCCAATTTGAAGAAGATTCCTTTTCAGAAGGTAAAAGCCAAAGATAGTTTGAATGGTCTGTTTGTTCTCAATCATCAAATGGCAGCACGCCACCTCCTCCAGGTTGGCGGCCTGTCCCTTCTGTGTTCTTCCTGCTCAGACCAAGCTTTCAAACTCTTTTAATTCTCGGTGTATTTTCACAAGTTTGACTCCAATCCACACTCTACCTGAATTAGTCAGGATCTTTTGGTCACAAGTGGAAGAAATCCAAGCTGAGAAGGGATTTCTTGGCTCACGGGATCAAACCACAAGAAGGGCAGGCAGGGGTGGGGATGGCCCTGTGGTCAGCCAAGCCGGCCGGGCTCGCCCCTCTGCTCTGGTCTCAGTTTCTCTCTGTGTGCAGACTTCTTCCAGCCAAACCAGCTTCTCTGTGGGGTAGATTCCTAACAACAGCAGCTCTGACTCACATCCTTAACAGCTCTTTAACCAGAGAGTAACAGCCTTTCTCCGGGCTCCAGTAGGAAAAAGCCCAGGAAAAACTCTGGTTAGCTCAGCTTTGCTCAGCCTGATGCTGCCTCTTAGAACAGTCACTGTGATCAAAATGGTGAAATAATTTACCCCTCCTGGGTCGCATACCCATTTCTGGAATCAAAGAAATAGTGGGCTACCAGAGGAAAGGGAGACGGGCGCTGAGCAGACAATTTCATGGGCGTGTGCTGCGTCAGCCTGCCTGTGGATGCCCCTCCCCACGCAGGGGCTTTCCTGACCCGCCCTCCTGATCTCCGACAGGGTAAGACAGCTGCCCGTTGCCAGGTGGTCTGCTGCGAACGGAGAGCAGGAAACGAGTCTCCTCCACGAGCTGTGAAGAGGAGAACATTGCAGACTTCCTGTCCGGGAATCTGCAGGGACCACAGTCTCTGTGGGCGCTTCCGGCCGTCATAGTATGTGCCCTGTAATGGGAGTCCGAGGTGCCCTCTCGCCCCCTTTCTGCGCTGCTCCCTCTCTGACTCCTGCTCTAGCTTCCGACTTCTCAGCCACCCCAGCCGAGCCAGCACTCTCCCCTGGCCTCCCAAACCCCAGGTTACAGCACCTTCCCTGGGAATATCCTCCCCCAAAGTTTGCTCTCCAGAAAGACTAAAACTTTACCTGGTTGGTCTCAGCCAGACGCTCAGGAAGAGGGCAAACGGATGTGTAATTCCCACCCAGGCGCAAAGGACAGGGGCCCTCCAGGGGTGTCATCAACCCAACTGAATTTCTAATGGGTAGAAGGTTGTTATGGGGCTGAATTTGACCCACCAGAAATTCATACTTTGGAATCCCAACCCCTAGTACCTCAGAATGTGACTGTATTTGGAGATAGTCCTTACAGAGGTAATTAAATTAAAGTGAGGTGGGTCCTAATCTGATGTGACTGGTGTCCTTATAAGAAGAGGGGATTAGGACACAGACACTCACAGAGGAGACCACGTGAGGACACAGGGAGAAAATGGCCATCTGCAAGCCCAGGAGAGAGGGCTCAGAAGGAACCAGCCCTGCCGACACCTCGATCTCGGACTTGCAGCCTCCAGAACTGTGGGGGAGTAAATGCCGGGTGTTTAAGCCGCGTGGTCTGTGAGACTTTCTTTCGGCAGCCGGAGCTGACTAAGACGAAGGTGAGGGAAGCACACCGGAAGCCGAGAGGACATCCCTGCTCTCCCGAGTGCTTAGCTCTGTCCTTCCTCCCTTCCCATAGGCCCAGAAACCCGAGCATCTGTCTCCTGTTGTCAGAAAGGCTGCAGTTTCCCCTTCCAGCAAGTCATTCCAGAAATGGACCAAGGGACCCCACTTACACTTACGGCATACACTGGAAAATAGGACGTACGTACACGCCAGAAATATGTAACCGCCTTCTCTCTCTAAGCAGAATCTTTGTCATTTAGAACTGAGATTAACCTCTCCCAAAATCATGAACAAACTTTAAAAAATATGCACACGATCAAGGACTGAAGGACTTGGTTTGTAGAGTAAGATGTGGCACGGAGACGCTTTTGTGAATACCTGAAACATGACTGGAGCGTGCAGGCTCTGGGCGGACGTGTGAACATGAAACACGTGGGGCAGCACCAGCAGGGGCGCCATGTGACCAGAGTAGCAAACAGGCTGCACTGAGCCGCCAGACCGAAGCCACTTAGGTCTGGCCTCAGGGAAATATATGTTTCCAGCTTAAAGTTTGTAAAACTCATACTCATTTTGGTGAGATTTTCCCCAGATGGTCCCTGGGAGCCATCAGCACACAGATGTTTCCCGGAATCTTTAAACATGTCCAATGACGAGGCGGCCTGAGATGGCCAGAGGAGGACAAAGACAGCCAACGCCAGCCGAGCAAGGATGGCGCTGGGCAGCCAGACTCTCCCTCCGCAGAGCCAGCTGTCCATTTAACAGTGGCACAGCGCAATGGCTGTTTCTCCTGCCTTTTTTAAAAAAACACTAATACACAATGGAGAGGACACAAGGGTCCAGCTCAAAAGAAAACCCCGTAGACAATCAAGAGCTTCACCGAGCGGGCCCCGAGGACAAGCTCGGGAAGTCAGGCTGGAAGCTGAGAGCCCTTCCACAGCCCTGCCACGTTACCTGGGGACACTGAGGTCCGGGGATGGGGCATGATGGGTTAGCTCACGTAGAGACTAAGAGACTTATTCAAACCCAGACTTCAGCATGTTCTCGTGACCTTCCACCTCCAGGTCTCTCCCACTCTTGCCTTCTCGAATCCCCCTTATCACCCTTCAGCCAAAACACCTGTGTCCCGTGGCTGCCCTCTGACTACCTACGCCTGCACTGTAGCATCCTCAGGGCCTCCCCCCACCTCCTCTCCCGCCCAGAATCTTCCTTCCTCCCCCATTTCACCTGCACTGAGTCACTTTCTCTCAGGCATGCTCCCTGTCAGCCAAGCTCTGTCCCTAGACACTGTCACAGCTTCCTGGTTCCCTGTGTTCGGGGCCAAACGGGCTCTCCTTTGTTCACCGATGCCTCCCAGAACCCTCTCTACTGCATCACCACGGGCCTGAGGTCCACACACACCCAAGTTTCTCTGCCTGGTGGGCAGCTCTGCAGCCAGCGACCTCGCCAGCAACATATTACTCTACAAGGGCGGCAACGGAGCATCATATAAAGAGGCAGGACTTCACTTTCAGAAGATCTGGCTGAGGTCCTGGCCCCATCACTCTCTGGCTGCATGGTCTTTGAAATCCCGTTACGTGGTGAAACCTCCAACAAGGGCCATGATAGTTATCCTTCTGTGAACCTAGGAGGCGGTACAGCTGAGCACTGAGAGCGTGGGCCTGGAGTCAGACCTCTGTATTCAGTTCCGACTCCGTCTCTTATTAGCTGTCTAACCTTCATCAGGTTCCTTAACAGCTTTGGCCCTCAGTTTTCTTTCTGTAAGATGGGGATGATGGCACTAGAAACTGCCCGATGGCAGCTCTGTCTAATAAACTTCTCACAGAGTCTGGCATACAGGACACATCTAGGAAACGTTAGGTATTACTATTTACAAACTATAAAGTCCTAAGCAAAGTTACCTATTCAATTGTACATTGCCATTTGCTCTCCGGTGCTGCCATATCATGCTGGACGGGTCTCTTCCAGTTGCCTGTGAGAGAAACCTAACTCACGGTGTCCACAATCAAAGGAAGATGTGGGAACTTATCAAACATGGACTTGGCCCCTGCCTAAGTTTACATTGAAACGGCTCAATTCAGGAAAGGCACATGAAATAGTGCGAGTGAGTGGACACGGCATGGGTTGTTTTGATCAAAGCAAAGCCCATGCACCCTCTGGCATCGTCGTGCTGTCTCACCCACGTGCTTCTGCGTCCCGTCCTGGAGGGAGGGCTATCGGCCGCCCTCCCCGTCACACACACGTTCTCATGCAGACACACATCCACACGGAAGTCCTCTCACCATGTGTAAGGGAACCAAGAGGTCCTCGAGATGGGCAGACTGGCCTGGGGAGAGAGGAGGGAGAAAACCCAGAGGGAACGCCGAGGGTGGCAGTGAGAACGAGGGGCTGCCCTGAGGTCTGGCCACAGACAGTGTCCACGGTGGACACAGAAAGCAGAGATGCTAAACTCCCAGGGACTCTGGGTCCCTCCAGACCTCTTGGAAGTCGATTTATTTCCAGCACAGTGGGATGTCAATTTCAGCTTCTTGAGAATTGCGTCTTCTCTACCCTAACCCATCTGCCACCTAACCACTGCAGTGCAACATGTGGTGCGGTTTTGGGCTCTTCAGCCAGGACTGCCTGGGGTTCCAGAGGGTACACTTCATTTATGGGTGCGTCGATTCATACGTGTACTGTGTAGAACAAATTTAAGACTCTTTCCAAGCAAAGACACTGATTAACCGCAAATTATTTTTGCCTGTGCAAAGTCGTGTGTGCCCGGAGCCAGGCCCGCTAGGACCGGTGAGTGACCGGGGAGGGCTGGTGCTGACTTAGGAACTGGAGGACGAGATGGTGCCATGTAGAAGGAGTAGGACCTTGGGTCCGGTTCCCCCCGCTCCACTGACTGGAGGGTGACCTCGGCAAGGTGCCAGGCCGCCTGAGCCTCAGTTTCTCTATCTATGAAATGGGGATGGTCACGTCTGCCATGCAGGGCTGTTGTCAGGATTAAAGAGAAGGTTTATGATGTGTCCTCTGCCACGGTTGGCACAGAGATGGCACTCAAAAGGCGAGTCATTCAGACTAGATTTGTCTGTTATTTTCTGTAGAGGAGCTTGCTCGGGTGACTCTGCCCTCTGACTTGGGCCCCTCCCTGGCCTACCTCCCCTGTGGCCCTCAACCTAGAAGGCCTCTCCCCTTCCTTTAGAAGTGCTGATGATGACAATGACATGCAATACGAGGACACGTGAGACAGCTGACACATATTCACCCATTAAGTTCCTGCTACAGTTCCATGGTACCTACTATTACTCCCATTTTACACATGTGGAAACCGAGGCCCAAAGAGGCCAAGTAACTTGCCTGATGTCACCCGGCTAGGATGTCGTGAGCCTGCATGAGAACCCCTACTCCAGGGAATGTGGCACGCGGCATCCCGGCAGAGCTGCTGGGCTTTCCATCTGAAGCATCGGCAAAAGCATGCGGGCTCCTTTCCCTGATGAGAGGACTGCACTCCTGAGAAGAGAGGAAAGGCTTTGATGTGCAAGGCAGGCTGCACGCGAGCCACCCACACTCGGACGGCTTCTGCGTCTGATGTTGTTTCCGTCTCAGTGAAAACATACTTTGAGAGGACCCCGCCACATGCTGAATCAGCTGGGGGACGACGGCCTCAGACTCAGGGGGAGAAAAGCAGCACAGAGAAGTGGTCAGCTGAGCCATCTGCCTTCCTCGCCATCTTCTCCCAAAATTTATCGCTAAGTTAATGACAAATGGCAAAGCTTAAGAAGGAGAACCTGTTTTAAGGGCAGTAGATTTACTAAAATACCACTGTGGGAGGAGGCAAAGGTTCTGACGGTAGGAAAAAGAGGGGAGTGGAAGAAGGGAAGAAATCCTTGGATTCTGACCGATGAAGTGCAGGAAGATCAAGAGCATTCAATATGGGTAGAATTCCATCTCACGTTCCCTGATCTCTTTCCTTTTCTTACTCCAAGAGGTAGTCTCTTTTGTACGGAGTATTTCCTCACACCCAATCTCTTCCTGCAAAGCGGTTTTGTAGCTTCAGCTTGTGCCAAAGGATCTAGCCCCTCTCGGCACCCCTCGTGCCTGGCACAGGCTCCGGCTGTGAGCGGTGTGCTGTAAACCCAAGGAGCGCCCTAGCGCACGCCGCAGCCCTCGTCGGTACTGAAACAGAGTTCAGTGGTCAGAAAGTAGTCTCCAGGGTAGAGGACCTCTAGCTCTTTGTCTGTGAATTCAAAATGCAGTGACTGGATTGCATTTTCCTAGTCTCAAATTAGCAAAAGGACTTTTCCCCATCTGTGGTAAATCATTGACCCAGTTCTCCCAGGCACGTTTTTTAAAATGCAGAAACCATTTGTGTTCACTAAAGGCAACACAAACTATTGGGACATCTTGCAATTCATGTGTCTTTTCTGTCGCCCCCCGTAATTAGATGTCGATGCAATGTGCCCCTCACAGTGGAAATGCCCAGATCCGCCAATGCCAGAAGGAAGCCAGTTCTCCATCAACCTCTGCAGCACAGAAGTGTCCAGCAGAAACCTGGGAGCGAGGGCTCAGGGGTCAGCAGGTCTAGACCAGACTGGGCCTTTGACCACCAGCCCATTCATGCAATTTGGATAAGGAAACACGGGGTGGGTTTTCTGTCCCATCTTACTTTCACATTTTCAAAATGGAAACTCCCAAGAAAGAAAGGAGAGAGAAAGCAGAGCTGAGGAAGAGAAATCGTGGAGGAAGGAGGAAGGAGGGAGAAACCAGGAAGGGAAGGCAGGAGGCGGGAGGGAAGAGCAGTCCACCACTCAGAGCGTCTGGCTTTACTATCCATTTCTCTACTTCCTGGGGCCTTTCCTGTGCCTCATCACAGCAACCTTATGAGGTCAGAAGGCTGAGTAGATAGACTATGTCACTATGTCACTGATGACCCAACAAGGCGAAGTGAGCTCTCACTCAGCCGCTGGTACCCATGGCTTTTGACCCCTGGCTCAGTGACTGTCCCCTATGCTGCACTGCAGGGACGGGGATGATGAAAGGAGAAGGATTGAAAGTCCGTCCCTTGGCACCTACTCTTGGATGGGAGAGGTGACCTTCAGCTTCTTCACAGCCTTACAGCCCTGCTTAACTATTCCCCAGGCATCATGCAAGCCAGAAGGTCTCCACGTTCAACAGAAGGGCCATCTTGCGTAGGGTGGCAGGAGGCCTGTGGCTACACATGGGTACCCCTAAGGTGCCTTCAAAGAGTTGTGGGAGGTCTTCCATCACTAGAACTCCCTGGCTGGACCCTTTGAAGTCCTTTCCAGTTTTGCAATGTGGGATAGCAAGTTGTGTTAGTCCAGATCCTCCAATAAGCAGTGGCCAAGATGAAATTAAATACGCAAAGATTTTATAAGGGGAAATGCCTGTGTCAAGGGAAACAGGAAGGAGTCCAGGGAAGGTGGGGAGTCTGCCTTGGTGCCCCCACCATACTCAGTCATTGAGAGGAGCAACCCGGGGGAGGCATGACCTTAGCACAAACCCAGCACGGGACCTGGTGCCACAGCTGGAGCCCTGGTCACGGACACTGCCCCGCAGGAAGCACTCTCACAGCCGCCCTGGGGCAGCTGGTGAAGTTTCCAGTGCGGAGGGTTTCCTCTTGCACCTGTTCCATCAGTTCTAAAAGGCAGCTAATTACCGGCTGTTGGGGAAGGGACATGCAGAGGCCTCAGTCACCCGTAGGTAATGCCTTCAGGGTCAGCATCGGCTGCAAGAATGCAGGGTAGAGGCCAAAACCGGGCTAAAGAAATGTTCACTGGGCCTCTGAAGCCCAGGGTCCACCTCCACAAACCCCTGGAATGTACTGTGGTTGCAAGGATATTCTCAAGAAGAGGACACACATAGCTATTCCACACTTGGCCTGAATGCAAGGTGTCTAAGGCAGAAGACAAAAAATTCCCAAAGAAAGAAACACCAAGCAAACCATTTCCAAAGGGTAAAAGTCAAAAGCTGACTTCATTTGGGTCACCAACCATTGTAGCTTTGAAATCAATGACCCTTGGCAGAGACTCAGATGCGGCCTCTAACCAATCCAACAGCTGAGCCCTGAGCCGGCCTCCTCCTGTGGGGCATGCATGAAGCCCATTGTGGCCCCACAACCACGTGCATGCTCTACTCTCCCAGGAAGGAAGGTGCAACGGCCTGCATCTCCAGTTCCTTCCTCCGCAGGAAGCTGTGGCTCCAGGAGGGCCCGGCTAGGCTGGACAAGGGAGGCAGTGAGAGCGCAAATTCAAGAAGGTACTACTCTCAGGGTGGGTGAGCGCAGGGCCGCCACCAACACTGTGCCCTAGGGCCTCTCCTGTCTCCCCCAGCACTGTGGTCAAGCTGGTCTACTGGACACCCTTCGCGGGCATGGAGCAGCTCCCTTTGGTCCACCGCACTGGACTGAAGCCCACCTACCCTTTAAGGCTGCCCAAAATCTCCCTCCTCCATGGGGCCTTCCGTGAGGACCCACCAACTCCCACTGGCCATTTGTTTACAGCAGATGAGTGACTTTTTCCCATAGTACCTTTGCATTGTCCACTTTTGTGTCGACACCTCTTATCTCCTCCCTACCAGACTGCAAACATCTTACAGACAGACCCCGTCTTCTCATCTTTATGCCCATTTCACACCCTCCGCAGCACTGGCTTTCGAGTGATTGAGGAAACTCTGTGTGCTTGTTTCTTTGCATCTCTGGCAAGTTGCCAACATGGTCCCTACGGCCATTGAGGCCAAAACTCATTGCACTTATGGCTTGAATTCTAAGGAGAAGGATGCTATGGACTCCCCATGATAAAGCATGTTGCAGAGTAGAGGCGAAGCACGTGGCATCCTCCCCTGCTGTCTGGATCAAACGGCTCCACCTGGATGTGCTGTCTCACGCACACCCCTCTGGGAAACCAGCCCTTGTCTTTAAGGAGAGGCTGTGCCCATCAAAGCCTTTTCACCTTAAATGCTGTATTTCTGGAGAGCAGTCATCTTGATTCACGTCTGAGCAATTGTTCTGCGTAAATCCTGTGGGAAAGGTGGCATTACGGTTAATGCTCCCTTGTCTAGAAGGCCTTGTACGGTTGGGCGTGAGTTGGCAAAGGCATCTAAATCAAGAAAACAATGCCCAGTACTGTGGAAGCATTTATCCCATGAAATGCCACGGGAGTGACTTTGCATATCCACCCTCACATCAGAAAATGGAGCTCTAACAAATTCCATCGATCCTATCAATTACAAGAATGAGGGCAGAATCAGTCACTGGTTGATGTGTACAGAGTTGGCTGCGAGTCATTGGGCCTCTGTGATCACTTCTCAAAGAGTGACCACGGGGGACTGGCACCTGAGGCATGAAGGCTCCTCCTCCAGATTTCCTTGGGTTTTTTTTAATTGTGTACCATTTTTAATTGTATAGCTCAGTGGCATTAAGTACCTTCACGATGTTGTCCTACCAGCACCTTCATCCATCTCAAACATTTTCATCTTCCCAAACTGAAACTCTGCCCCCATTAAATGCTAACTCCTCATTCCTCCCTCCCCCAGCCCCTGGCAACCCCCATTCTACTTTCCGTCTCTATGAATTGACTCCTCTAGGGATCTCAGGTCAGTGGAACCATGCAGTATTTGTCCTTTTGTGACTGGCCTATTTCACTGAGCATAATGTCCTCAAGGTTCATCCACGTAGCATGTGTCAGAATTTCCTTCCTTTATCAGGCTGAACAATATTCCATTGTGTGCATATATTTCTTCAGTTTTGCGTATGTCTCTAAAGCCATAGGTATCCAGATTTCTTCTGCATGAGAATCACATGGGGAGCTTGTTGAAAATGCTGGTGCATGGGTCCCACCTCCGGAGATGCTCCTGCAGTGAGTCTGAGGCCAGACCCCAGATCTGCACATTTAACCAGTTCCCCCTGGGTGGTGTGATGTAGGTGGTGGGGGGCCACGCTTTGAGAGGCACTGCTGCGCAGATGGAGGGGTGAGGGGCCTGAGCAGAGAGCAGCCAGAGGGTCCCGGCAGGGCAGGGGCCAGCAAGGGAGGCTGGGCTGCTGTAGCTTAAAAGGCAGCAGGCACGGTGACCACCGGGATCCCCTGCCGCCCCTCAGTCAGGAGGCCCAGGACGTTATGGTGTGCACCCGTCCACCAACGCTGCTGGTAGGTCATCTGTATCGTGTAGAACATGGACTGCTTCTCACCAGTCACAAGACCCTGGGCGAGTTCCCCCACCCCTCTGGGCCTTCTTTTCATCATTTCTAAAATGGAGTTAATGACATACTGTACAGGATTGCTGTGAGAATAAAAGAGACGATTCTATGAAATGCTTAGCGTGGGGCCTGGGCACGTGGTACATGCTCAGAAATGGTAGCTGTGGATCTTGTTAATGTTATTATCTCTTCTAGTGATCGATTGCTGCATAACAAACTGCCCAAAACCTAGGGGCTTAAAACAATGAGGGCATTTCTGTTGCTCCCAAAGCTGGCATCTGGACAGGTCTCAGCAGGGACAACTCGTCTCTACTCCACTAGACATCAGTCAGAGAGGCTGGAAGGCTGGCGGCTGAAACACCTGAAAGCTGGCTCCCTCACCTGTCAGGGGTTGGGGCTGGCTGTCGGCCGGGGCCTCAGCCAGGGCCAGGACCAGACCACCCACATGGGTCTCTCCTTGGTGGCTGGAAGCAGGAGCAAGCATCCCCAGAGAGACATAGACAGAGGGACAGAGAGAGAGAGAGAGCCAGGCGGAAGTTGTATGCCTTTTACGACCTACCTTTCAGAAGCCATGCAGCATCACCTCTGGACCACGTTCTATTTGTTCGAAGTGAGTCACGAGAGCTGGCCCATATTCAAAGGGAGGGGAATTAGATCCCACCTTTTGATGAAGAAGTCCCAAAGAATTTGTGGAAATGCTCTAAAACCACCACATTACCTGACACCCTCCCACCCCCCTGCAGTGGGCTAGTTACCTGGCTTCATGGGGCAATGAGATCCAAATCCTTGCATTTACTACTCCTCATCTATGATGCTTACTTAAGCCTTCACGGCCTGGCCAGGTAATCCTTGGGTAACCACTGGCCCCATCATAATAAAATGTGTCATAATACAAAGGCAGTGTTTGCGTGGAAAATGCCATCGGGAGAGCAAGCGTGTGGGAAGGAGAAGATGGCAATGGAAGACAGATCACCAGCTCAGTCCTTCCCTCCAACACCCTCTGTGCTCTGCCACTCAGAGCTCTCTGGTGCTAGAATGTGCCGTGAGTGGGGCAGTGAGAGACGGCTCAGCCGTCTCAAAGCACTGTCTGCAACTCACCTTGGCAGGTGGGGTCTAAAGTTCAGAGGGCGGGCGGCCACCACGGAGTGACAGACACAGGGCAAAGCATCCCCAGCTGTGGGGAATCCATGGCGCTCTCTTGTGCGGCCTTGAGCAGAGGGCCTCCCAGCCATCCCAGGTAGTGGGGGGAGTCCAGACCTACGGCCTATGGCGCTGTGGGGTCGGGGCTTCCGAGCTCTGCCCAGGGGCACAGGGAACGTCGGGATGCCAGCAACACTCAGTATCTCTGGCAGCAGCTTGAAGCTGATGGGGGGAGCACGTGCCCACCCAGGCAGAAGTTGTTTCTGTGAGTCCAGAGTGCTAATGCGAAGGCTGGGGCATCTGCCTCCCTGCCTTGGGGCCTGAGACCAAACTCTGAGGAGGGGCTTTTGGGTTCTTTGAAGAAAAGGGATCCCCACTTCCTGCTGGGTTTCAGACCTTAATGCCTGAGCCCAGAAGGCAGCAGGTCTTGTAAGTGGGCCCCTCCTGTTAACACCGTGGTCCTCAGCCAGGGGCAGTTTTGCTCCCCAAAGGACATCTGGCAGCATCTGGATACATTTTGATTGTCACAACTAGGAAGGAGGGTGTTCTCATATCTAGGGGGTAGAAGCCCAAGATGCAGCTGAACATCCTACACTGCTCAGGCCAGCCCCACAGCAAAGAGTTATTGGGCCCAAAATGTCCATAAGTCGAGACTGAGAAACCCCGTGTTAATTTAACTCTTCCTGCAATCACACGGCTCCCAAGGCTGAGGAGGAGCCAGGTCTGCCTCACACACCTGAAACCCCTCTTCATTTTCCTACCTGAAGACCCCACTGCAGAGGCGAAGCCGCTTTCTAAGCCCCTCAGAGGCCCTAATACCACGTGGCCTCCCTGCCGTATCCTTGAGGGGAGATCCTGCGGGCGCTGCTTCCCCGAACAAGTATGGTCTGAATTTCCACGCTGCCCATACCTTGAATCAGTTGCCAACTTCCTCGTTGAAGAAGAAAAACCAATCCTGAAGTGTAACCCCTAGCGAGGCACCCTTCAGGCCAGGCTGCCATGACACGGTCATTGAGCGCCAGCTACATGCTAAGCACTTGACTCCAGCACCTCCTAAGCTTCTGCCTCCCCAGGCCACTACAGGTGTCTCTCTCACAATATAGACCCCACGGTGGCCGCGAGGCTCGGCATGCCGTAAATCATCCAAGAATGTTTCAGTTAGGGTCAGCAGGATCTATTTAGCGTGACCAGAAAGGAGGCTACACTGTAGAAAGGTTCACACCAAAGATCAAAACTTTACTTGACTAGACAACTCAATCCGCATAGCCCATATAGTTAATGCCTCAGGGTTCTCCAGAGAAACAGAACCAATAGGATATGCGTATATAGAGAGAGAGAGAGATTTATTTTAAGGAATTGGCTCACGCAATCGTGGGGGCTGACAAGTCCAAAATTTGCAGGGCAGGCCGGCAGGCTGGAGACCCAGGAAGAACTGATGTTGCGGCTCAAGTCTAAAGGCATCTGTAGGGAGGATTCCTTCTTTCTCAGGGGACCTCAGTCTTTTCTCTTCTGGCCTTCAACTGATTGGATGAGGCCCACCCACATGATGGAGAGTAATCTGTTTTACTCAGAGTCTACTGATTTAAATGTTAATTTCATCTAAAAAGTACCTTCACAACAACTAGATACTGTAGTCTTGCCAAGATGACACACAAAATTAAGCATCACAGCCTACTTACATGGAAAACTCATTATCATCACAATAGATTATTTTTAAGCACTTAATAGTGAGCTCCGAGCAGAAAGTACACATCCTTTAGGATCTTGATTGACAGTCCCTGTCTATAAACCCCTTAATGACCCTCTGCAGCACTTAGTTCTTTAGGGCAACTAAAAGAGCTAGTTTGTAAACCTGACAGAATTCATGGATAATAATGACAGTTATTTAAATACCATTTTATTGAGGATATTTCAAGCTTATACACAACTAGAGAGACCAGCATGAAGACCCCCCTGTATCTGATTTCACCATCACCTTCTGCCTGACTTGTTTTATTTACCCCCCTCTCCATAAACATGCACTGCCTGACTTGTTTTATCTACCCGCCTCTCCATAAACATACACACATGCTTTCTTCTGGAGCTTAAAGCAAATCTCAGCCATCATATCATTTCGCTTGCACACACTTCAGTATATATCTCTAACAGATAGGACTTTTTAAATATAACCATAACACCATCGTCCCACCCAACAAAACTAACATCATCTAATATACAGACCATGTTAGATTTCCCCAATTGTCTCAAAAATATCTTTTTCCAATTGGTGGCTGATACTCAGAGGAGTGTTAACCTTCTGGAGAGTCAAAGTGCAGAAACAAAAGGGTTTTTGCCTTTGGACTTCTCAGCTGGAATGTCCCTTCCTCCCTACCTTCACCCCACCCGTCATTCTCTAAGCAGAGCCAGAGGTCAAGGCGACACTTTCAGAGTGTTGGCGATGCAGGCGTCCTGGAGACCTGAAGGTCGGACTTGGGAAAGCATGACCCTGATACCAGCTTCTCCTCCAGGAGATCCCTTCCTCATCAGCAAAGCAGCCCTTCCTCCACCCGCATTCCACAGGAGGCCACGAGGTCACAGAGCACACCTTTACTGAAGAGCCAGCAACACCCACTGCAGACCCTCCATGACTCGACGTGGGCCACAGAATTCAAGGCTCTTAAGACACGCTTAGAATAGGCTCCCTGAAGAACTTGGATTCTGAAGGGGGGTTGGGGGAAGAGGCACACTGGGTGATTTACACGTGCAAATACAGAACTGCCTTACTCTGAAACGCTTTGAGGGCTATGCATGTGCAAAATCATTCACACACATGTCATGAAGTAAAGGTTATAGGGAGACACCCAGAGTGGCTGGGACTTTCCTGCAACAAGTCAAGGCCAAAGGCAATAGAAGCTGTCAGTCTTCCTTCCTAGAGCCCTGTGCACCCGGTCATAGGATTGGCGTTCAAGCTGCGGCTCCAATAGAAGAAACGCTATGTGTTACCTATTGATTTAAAAAAACAATAATTATTTTGTTTAAACCCTATCAGCCCTGCTGATAAAAATAGTCTTTAACACCTTTGTTAAACTTAGTTTTCAGCATGTGTTTGCTTCCCCAGGTATAAAAAGTTAACTCATCTGCTTACAGAGATTTTAGGAATCCCTCGCCATTTTTATGAAATCAGCTCTCTATTCCAGAGGGATAGATTCTGAAGGCAGCGTCGTTGGGGATTAAAATCAAAGGCTCTGGAATCAGATGCCAATCAGATGTCCATTCTGAACAGCTATCTGACCTCTGACAAACCGATGAGCCTCTTTGATGTCCTTTCCCCGCCTCCAAACCCAGGACGAAAGTAGCTCTGTCACCTGGCCATCATGAGGTGTGACAAGAGAGTGCATGCCCATTCAACCAGCATTTGCAGAGTGCCAGGCACCGTCCTGGCTGTCAAAGACACAGCTGTAAACCAGTCCTACCAGGTTCTCGCTCTCTCAGAGTTTTCATTCTGGTTGGGAAAGCAAAAATCAAGAGAAAAAGCAATAACAGATAGGAGTAAGCTCTATTCCGAGCATTTCTGAAAACACTGCAAGTGAGAGGGTTTAGGTGACTCTGGTGGGGCTTCTGCGAGGAGGAGGTCGTTAAGCAGAGCCCTGAATGACAACGAGCCAGCCATGCAAAGATCTTGGGGAAAAGCACTTTAGGCAGAGGCAACAACCAACTCCAGGGTCCACGAGGAGGTACAAGTTAGGTGCGTTTGAGAGGCAGAAATGAAGTGGGAGAGTGTACAAAAGTGGAGACTGAGGCAGGCGGGGTCTGAGAATGAGCCTTGTAGGACTTCAGAAGGAGTTTGGACTCATTCTAATTGTAATGCCAAGCCATTAGAAGGTTTTAAGCATGGTTTATGCTGCTCTAACTTAGATTAACATTTCAAAATGACCGCTCTGTCCACTTTGCAGAGAAATGATTGGAAGGGGGTAAGAAGAGGAGTGGGGGGCCGGTCTGGAGATGGTTGGAGTTGCCAGAGGAGAGAAGACAATGGCTTAGACCAGGATTTGAGCGGTGCCGATGGGGAGAAGTGGTCAGATTTGGAATACACTTTCAAAATAAATCTGCCAAGACTTGGTGGATAAATGTAAGGAGCAACAGAAAGTGAGGCATCAAGAATGATTCCTGTGTGTGAGGTCCCAGAGAGTGGGTAAGAAAATGGTACCATCTACTGAGACAGCAAAGACTCGGGAGAAGCAGCCATGAGGAAGTAGAAAAGCAAGAGTTCTCCTTTGGCCACGTGAGTCTGAGCTGCTCAGTAAACATCTAAGTGGAGATGTCAAGTGGGCAGGTGGGTTTAGGAATCTACAGATCCAGGGGGAAATCAAGCTATTCAGAGTTTTCAGCATACAGATGGTATTGAAAGCCAAGGGCGCAGATGGGATCATTAGGGAGAAAACAGGGGGAAAGGGGGGATCCAGAGCTGAGTGTTAGAATATTCCAACATCAGAGGTCAGACATAGGTGGAAGATACTGAGAAGGAGATGGTGAGCTGGCAGGAAGACTAGAAGAGTAGAAATGTTTCCAAAAGGAAAGAGTGGTCAACCTTGCCAAATGTTGCTGAAAGACAGTAAAAGGAGGATAGCAATGGATCACCAGACTTGGCAAGACAGAGGTCTTTGTCAACCTTGTCAACAGCAGTTTCAGAGGTACAGTGGGACTGAAAGCCTGACGAGAGGATTCAGGAGAGACGGAAAGGTGGAAAGGAGAGCAGAGAAATGAATTGGTAATTAGACAGGCATGGAGATCACAGAAGAGTCCAGGACATTTCAGAGTGCCCTTGGGAAGAATGTCGTAGAGAGGGAGAAATTGGTAATGCTAGACAGAAAGGTGATCTTTGTAAAAGTTCTCATTTTGTTAATAATTCGTGTATATTTGCGTTTATTTATACTCCTTATTTCACCTAGGGATTCTTTAACTTAAAGAGTCTTTATTTCTCTGGTACTAATATTGCACCAGAGATATATTTAAAAATTATGCATTTTAATAGGAAGAATACCTAATCCTCCATTTGTGAGAAAATGTCCCAAAGGACTGGTTTAATTGGATCTCTGAGATCCTTAGACATGCAAATTCTCACAGCCTTAAAATTATTCATTTCCAGTGTTCTCTATGTACACCAGATAACACATGGTCACTCCCGTTTATGATCTCAGCTCCTGACAAGCTGAATTACTCACAATTCCCCAAAGGCCACATTGTTCCAGGCTGCTGTACCTTGTACCCACACACCACCCCTGATGCGTCTACCCCAGGAACACCCTCCTGTCGCGTTCTCTGGGAAGCCGCCCTCCCTTGGGTCCGCACTAACCCCTCTAGATTTCTTATCCCTGTTTTCTTTCTCTAAAGATAATGTGGGACCCAAGAGAGTAATATGAAGCAAGGATTATAATGAAGCCTACTCCATGAAACTGAGGTCCATTTTCAAAAACAACAAGGATTTTTTTTAAATGTTGAAAATATAAGCAATGCAGAAAAGAAGAAAGAAGAAATCAAAATTCAACTAAGATCACATCCCAGAAACAAGCTCCACTCCCATTTTGTTCAATGTCCTCCGGACTCAGTAATCTCATAGAAAAGACCTTTCCTAGGGCAGCAGACTTGCTCCTGGACAGATGTGGCTGTGCTTACTTCAGTGACCAGCACAGGAGGCTTGCTGTATTTTCTTTTGTATTCCTGGTGCTTAGCACAAACACTGGCTCTATAAAGGACCCATGTATGTTTGTGAAATTAGTGAATAAGAGCATCTCTGCCTACAAAACAGCAAGAGCAAGAATAGTGCAGCCCCCTGACATCACTGACAGATGAAGAAATAGAGACTCAGAATGAAAGACGAACTCAGCTGTTCTGAAGGGGGAGCACAGAGTACCGGAAGGGTCACAGTCTCTGCTCCAAAACAGATCCAAATAGAAGTAACATTTCAAATCAATCTGAAAATATATTTTAAATAAATATTGCTGAGGTAACTGGTAAATAATATGAAAAACTAAATTTAGAGCCTTATTTCATGCCGTATGAAACCATGTAAGAACTAGGAGACCACGTAGATAAGCACAGCCTTGGGATAAGAACAGAATAACAAAGACAGAGATATAAAAGGAAGGATCAATCGCTTGACAGCACAAAATGAAAAGACCTTTAAAACATTGAAAGGCAAATAGAAAATTATTTTGAAGTATTGAATCGATCGCCTTAATATATAGAGATCTTATGAATCAATAAGATAAAAGCACTCATTGGAAGTAGGCAAAGGAAATGAAAAATGTAATTCGTGAAAGAAGAAATACAAATTGACAACTCCTATTAGATTTTATAGGACTATATATATTACAGGACTTCAAGTCACCAGGACTTAAGAAAGGCAAGTTAAAAGACCTTTTTTTTTTTTTGCCTACGAAGTTGGTAAAAGCGTGAAAAGAGAACTAACCATTGTTGATAACAATATTAAAAAAATAGGTGTTTTACACTGCCAGCTGAATTGTATATGGGAATAACTTCTATGGGTCAATTTGACAATATATGTCCAAAGTCTTTAAAAATGTGCATGCTAGTTTGCTCACCATTTCCAAAAGTAAGAGTTTATCACAAGGAAGTAGTTATGCTTCTCTGTAAAGATATTAACGTGGTAATCTCTGGCGATGGGATTATGGGTTGTTTCTCCCATTGTACTTTTCATTGTTTTCCAAGTGTTCTGAATTGAACTTACATCTCTTAATTAGAGATAAAAAAATAAACGAGGACTTTCAGTTAAAGATGACAGATTGAACATTAATATTTACCTCCATTTCCTCCCAAAACCAAACTAAAATAACAGTAGAGTGATTTTTAAGGCATAAACCCAAAAGGACAGAGAGAATGGGAAAAGAAAACTTTGAAAGTTGGAAAAGGAAGAGAAGTAACTGATTTAGCAAACGAGAACCAACAGTAGCGAAAGCCAAGATGAAACCTGTTCACATCACAGACCCTCAAAGGCTCAGGAGTTGGCTGCACCAGGTTCCTTTGGAAGTGGGGGAAAAGATAGGGCTCAAAACAGAAGGTTTGGTTGAAAATTTATTTGAAAAGCAGATACACTCCACCAGCTCTCCTTCCCAACTCCACAAAGGGAAGAAGTCTGGCGGTTTTTTCCCACTGGAGAGGAATAATTGAGCATCTCTGGGCTAAGGAACACCAGGCAGAAATGAGGGCAGGAGTGCCGCATGGAAGAGAAGAACTAAGCAGAAGCGTACACACTGAATATCTGGGTCCCCAGCCTTCCTCCCCATCTTGACTCACAGAGGACTGGCAGCCAGACTTACATCCTCCAGGCAGTAGATTCCAAATTCTTCTCTTGAGAATCCAACCCAAGAGAAAATAATCATCAGAGGGTTTCCCAATGAAACAGCCAATCACCTCAGAACAAAGTTCTCTGTTAGTAAAGACTTCCGCCCACCACCACCACCAACACTACCACAGAGAGAAAGAGCATCACACAGAAGTTTAGTGCGCCAATCTTAAACTATGAGCAGAGGGGCAGGCATCCCCAGATACTTGAAGAAAATATTTACCCTGTTTCATTTATTCTAAGATGCAAATGTTTGACACCTGAATGAACATCTCTGAAATCCAGATAGACCTTACAAATTGATGGCATTGTAAAAATCACTGTCAGACAAGAGGCAGTCACAATATGACTGTGCCAAATAATTTCATAGACACACAAGGTCAAGAAAGCACTAGCATGAAGGGTCTTAGAGTCAATAGTATACGTTAACTTGAAAGCTAGAGACCAAAACAAATCAGAGAAAGCAAGTAGAAAAAAGAAAATATATCCCCAAAACCATCATTAATATCCTTAGAGAGACAGTGGAAAACACTGCATTCAGTATTTTTTTCAATCTATGAAAAGAAGAATACTCAAATAATTCTTGGAAGTTAAAATAAAATAGCTTAAAACAGAAGTTAGGTTGCGAAAAATTCCCGAAAAGAAGAGCAAAAAGACAAAAAATAGAAAATCGAGAGGAAAAAGATTAGAGACTGGGTTCAGGAGCTCCAAAAAGAGAAAACAGAGAAATCACCAGCAAAATAATTCAAGAAAAATTTCCTGGAAGTGAAAGAGGTAAGTTTCTAGATTAAACGAGATCCACCAACGGGGGCTGGTCCCATGGCCAAGTGGTTAAAGTTGTGCGCATTCCACTTTGGTGGCCCAGTTTTGCAGGTTCAGATCCCAGGTGCAGACCTACTCCATTCATCAGCCTTGCTGTGGCAGCATCCCACATACAAAACAGAGGAAAAATTGGCACAGGTGTTAGCTCAGTGCTAATCTTCCTCAAGGCAAAAAAAGAGGAAGATTGGCAATGGATGTTAGCTCAGAGTGAATCTTCCTCATCAAAAAAAAAAGAAAGAAAGAGAAAGAGATCCACCAAGTCCCACAAGAAGAAGCAAAATAGATCCACAACAAAGCACATCACTATGATATTTCATAACACTGGAGACATGGAATAGATCCCACAAACTTCAAAAGAGAAAAACAAAACAAAACACAGTTTTCATGAATTGAGACAGAAGATTATGGAGCAAAGCTTCCAAATTTCTATAGTAAAATGTTTTGAAACCTAGAATTTTATCCTCAACTATCAACAAAATGAGAGGGTAAAATAAAGACCTTTCAGACCTGCAAGGAGAGAGATGAAGGAATTATCCAGGATAAGGGGTGAAGGCAGGACTCAGGATGACAGGTACATCACTGGTAGACGCAGCAACCAGTCCAGCCTGGAGGAGATCAGAAGATCCCAAAGAGATTCCTTCGAGAACATGAAATCAAACGTATTGGAAGAGTTTGCACTGAATTTGTGAATACAGAAAACTAAGCAAATGGAACAAGAAGGCAATAATTAACTCTAAGAAAAACAAAAAGATATGATAGAAAGAAAAAGTAATAATTGCGTACTGCATGCCTCAGCATGCACTGTCATTAAAAACTGAATAATGAGCTAACCACAATTACAATTTAATTATACTGGAAGAATGAAGAAGATGAATTGTGTGCTGGGGACAGGTGGGTAAAAGAGAACAAAGTCCTTGTATTCCATATGTGAAGCAAATACTTAGTTTCTAAAATTTTTTTTAAAAAAACCATAAATACGTTACTTATAAATTTGGAAGTGAATGTCAAAAGAATGAGGTGGACGTTGCAAGTGGATGCTCTTGAAACGTAGGGCAGAGAATTGCTATGTTTTATAATAAGCCGTGTAGAATTACTTTTATATTTATACTTTATGCATATACAGCTTTAACAAAAATAAAAGCTAAATAAGGAAAAAAAGAATGAATGGACATGAACTTTGGAATCAGATGTGGGTTTGACTACCAAGTATATTTGTCACTAGCTGTGTGACCGTGACCAGTCACTCTTCAGGCTTCAATTTCCTCATCTGTACAACAGGAATTAAAATAATCTACCACATGGCGCTGTTAACAGGATTAAAAGAAATAATGCCTTTAGAGTGGCAGGCACAGATTCGTCACCTTGACAGTTCTCCACGCCGCTTCACCAGTGGGATCTAATCTCTACCTTCGAAAAGTTTAGAATTTGAGAAAAGCAAATAGGTGTTTAGGTACTTTGAAAATAAACCCATGCTTTTTGTTTTTAGGTTTTAAAGGAAAATTTACAGATTTATGGTTTAATTTCTTGATCTCAAATATGGAGTGCACCTGAAGCCTATCATTGCTTCAATCGCTTCATCCATTTCCTGCTAATTCCCTAGCACCTGCTCTAGCTCTGCCCTCCCCTGGCTTCAGCACCAGCAGCCTGAAAGGAGCCCCAATCCCCACACAGACACCATTAACAAGATGGAATTACTTGGAGGTAAAGCGAGATTTTACAAACCATTTGTTGCTCGCTGGAGATGTGCTCTGATCTCATCATAAGAATAGGAGGGAAATGCACGGAGAAGGTCAGGGCTGTGGAAGGAATGTGGACAGTTCTACAAAGTGTTTCGGGTTGGGAACAAATATTAAAGGAATTTTCAATTTCAAGCGACCAATAGAAAGTGATAAACGCAGCACTCCAGCAACTCTGCAGGTACTAGGTCCAGACCCTGGGCAAGCACTCACTCCATCTGACTTGCCCCTTCATCATGCTCCTAGACTAAGTCACCAACGATCTGCACTTGCCAAGTGCGATGCCCACCGCTCTACCCTAACCTTCCATGACATTCCAGCGGTGGCTGACACATGGGCCCCTCTCTCCCTCTTGGAGCACTTTCTGTCCTGCCTTCACGACACACGTTCTGGTGGCCATTCCTTACCATCGCCCTCCTGTAACCAGCCACCTCTCTTCTCTCTTAGCTTAGACCCTGCAGGAGTCTCCTCATGGTTTCCCTTTGGTGTTCTCGCCTATTTCAAATCACACTCCACTCAGCGGCTAGAGTTGATCATCAAGAACATAAATCAGATCACCACCCCTGTCTTAAAACGCTCCAGCGGTTTCTTGCAAAAATTCAATCGAAGCCAAGCCCCGTACACCAGGGCCTACCTAGAGATGCTACGCGTTGCTGGTGTCAGGTCTGCGGTCCACTCTAAGAGAGGTCTTCCCACCACTCACCCTAACAGGCCTCCACCTCATTACTCACTCTCACATCACTTGGCTTTATTTCCTTCATGACACTACCACTCAAATTCCTGTTCACTCATTTATTTACTTGACAATTGCAACCTCTTCCCTACAGGGCAAGGTCCATGAGGGTAAGGACCTGGTCTGTCTCGCTCAGTGTCTGGCTCAGAGTAAAAACTAAATAAATATTATTTTAATCAATTAATTGACAATTAATTAGGAGGAAAAAATAGCCCAAGAGAGAAGGAATAAGACAAACAAAAACAAAATACCCCAGAGGAAACAGATAGTACAGGTAACAGAAGAGACTTTCAAAACTTTCTAATCAGTATCTCAGAGAAAAGTAGTAGTTCATACATTTAAAAGAAGAAGAAAAAGAAGGAGGAGAAGAAGAAACAACACAGGATGCTCACCAAAATATCCTTGAATTTTAAAAATATAATTGACAAAATAAAAAATTCAATAGATGGGCTAGAAGAAAAAATTTGATCTCTCAGATTATAAATAAAAAATGAATGCAGAGATTTAGAAAAACATTCAAAAAGTTAAGAGACTCAGGAGGATTAATTCAGAAAGTCTAATATTTATCTAATAGATGTTCAAGAAAAAGTGAATGGAAAACGTGAAAGAGAGAAAATTATTTAAATTTTTCCAGAGCAAAAGAAAAATGCCAGCCTTCAGACATCACCAAGTCGTGAAAAGGATGAATTAAAACACAACACACACACACACACACACACACCACATGCCACTAGAGCCATCATCTTGAAATGCCAAATATAAAGTTTCCAGAAAGAAAGAATAAGTTGCCTACAAAAGAACCAGAATCATACTGGCATCATATTTCTTATCAGCAACATTCAGTACCATAAGACAATAGAGCATTGCCTGTAAGTTTTGGAGAAAATTTATTTTAAACATAAAATTTTATATCTTGCTGAGTTAATCACAAATAAGAATAAAATCTAGACTTTAATGTATATGCAAGGACTTGGATATCATCACATAGTGATCTTCTCTAAAAGCATTACTCAAGTATGTACCACAACAAAACAAGAAAGGAGTGCAAGAAAGTAACAGACACAGTGTGTAAGAAACGGTAGTCTTAACCCAGGAGAGCGTGAAAAGAAAGCCTCAGCATGCCTGAACTGTGCAGAAGGGCCTGGAAAGCAATAAATCCGAATTAGAACCTAGAAAAATTAGAAAAATTCAGCCAGCTCTAAAAAGACAGTCTATTTGTAAAGAAAATGGACTCCCCAAAAGGAATGGTACAATTTAAAAGTTGGATGATTTTATTTGTAAGATGGATTCAAGAAGTAATCATAAAGGTAAGTAGTTACAATACGCGTCCCTCTTCCCTTCTCTAGGAAATGACTTTTCCTGATGGTTTTTGAGAGTTTTCTTCTCCTTCAAGAACCCAAAATTGTTAACATAGGATCTCATTTCCTTTTCTAGTTTTGCAATCACATTACATGGTCTTTATTGAATACCTGTTTATATAATATTAATATTGTATACTCTGGATGTTGGCTTTCAGTTTTTAGGATCAACCTACAGGCAAAGCAAAAAGGACATATACGGTTACACAACGGACTATATGTCATAGACCCAGACGTTGAAATGTAACGGTATAGACGGCTAGATGGTGGGGGTGGGAGACCCATTCCCCGTGCAGCAAAGTGTAGAGGAACCAGTTTTCTCATCTTGTGTAGTGAGAACTGGATGGAAACTCTAAAACTGATAGGTCAAGATGTAAAAATTCCGAAATGTTATTTGAATATTTTATATATATTTTTTTCCCTGGGGAAGATTCACCCTCAGCTAACATCTATTGCCAATCTTCCTCTTTTTGTATGTGAGCCGCCACAGAATGGCCACTGACAGATGAGTGGTGTAGGTTTGCACCCAGGAACCAAACCCAGGCCACTGAAGCGGAGCATGCCAAACTTAACCAATAGGCCACCAGGGCTGGCCTGAGTATTTTATATTATTAATATTATTGAATATTATTATAGTGGTACCCAAGAGAGGAACTAAAAATAAAGTGTGACTAGCAGAAAGTAAAGAGAAGTAAAAGAAAGAAAAAAAGATAAAGTCATCCTTATTATGGTGGGGAGACAATAGAGACTTCTAAAACCTTATAAATCGAGAAAGAGGGAAATTCATTTCATTTAGATTGTGGCAGTAACTACCAGAAAGACTAAAAGAGAAAATTTAAAAAGTTCTCTCTAAGCAGGGGAACAGGCTGAGGTGGCTCGAGAAGAAGAAAAACTTTGACTTTTCACTTATGTCTCTCACATCATTTAAAATCTCTCTTGTAACCATTACCATGAGAAGGTATTATTTTTATAAATTAAAATACACACAGTGTTGTATGTTAGTAATACTTCAATAAAAAATAATTTAAAAATAAAATACACATGCAAAAATTAACATGCTATTTAAAATTAAGATTATAAATCCCTAGATATGAGTTAAATACCTTCTTGGCTGAAATTCCCCTTTGATTGGATGATACGTGAGACCTCTCCAGCCCTAACCTTCAGTGCTTCAGTGACCTGGGCCTTACCCACGGCTCTGAAGGAAAGGCTGCAAATTTGACTTCAGAAACTGCCAACACCATCTTTTCTGGAAGTACATTGTCACTGTTTCTGACTCCAACCTTGTAAGTAGAGGCAGCCTCCAAGAGCGTTTCTGCTCCCTTATCTGGTTCACAAAACCAGAGACAGAATCTGCTCTGGAAACAATCCACAGGACAAGGCTTCCCTAAGGCCAGCTTTGGCAGAGATTATCTTTCTTACAGGATTTATATTGCACTTTTACATAAAGTATCCCATTTAACTGATGAGGAAACTGAGTCCTAGAGATGTAAGTTACCAGCCCAAGAGCTCTCAGCCACTAAATGATAACCATGTCATCAACCACGGTTGAGAAACGTCAACCTTGTCTCTGACTCCAAGACAACCACCGGCATCCTCTAAACTGGCTGCCTCTAGCGCCTGTCAAAACCCAATGATCCAACCTCATACAAACTCTTTAGGGAACAGAAAAAAGAGGAAGACTTCCCAGACTCATTTTATGAGCTATTGAAAGTTTGATATAAAAACTCAGGCAAGGACAGCATTGGAAAGGAAAATTGAAGACCAATCTCATCCGTGAACATGAATGCAAAAATCCTGAACAAAACATTAGCAAACTGAATCCAGCAATTAAAAAAATGAAAAGAAAATCATGACCAAATGGGTTTATTCTAGGAATGAAAGATTAGGTCAACATTAGGACATGTATTAGTGTAATGTATCTCACTAGTAGGAGAAAAATTATGCTGTGATCTGAATTGATGTAGGGTAAGCATTTGATAAAATTCAAAAGAGAATTCATGAGACAAAAAGCAAAAAAGAAGAAAGTTTAATTCCTTACAGACTAGAAAGAGAATGTCCTGAATATGAGGAAGGCTATCTTCAAACCAACAAGAGCAAACCGTGTTCTCAATTGTGAAATATTAACATATGCTCTTTAAAATCAACCATAACGAAAAGTTACACATGATCCCCATTTCTACGCAGCGCTGTATTGGGCTCCTAACCTGTGCACTGAGGCAAGGATAAGGAAAGGAACCAGGGTTCAAGAAAAGGGAAACCAAACTGTCATTATTTGCAGATATGATGTTCTCCATGGAAAACTTCCAACTATCCAAATTATTAGCATTAACAAAAGAGTTTAGTGAGTTTGCATGACATCAATATATAAGTCAATTGCATTTCTATATACCAGCAAAAAAAGGTTAGGCAATGCGATTTTTAAAAAGATCATTTACAACAGCAATAACAAAACAAGGCACCAAGGAATAAGTCTAACAAAAGACATGCAAGACCTTTTTGAAGAAAGTTATAAAACTTTGGTGAGAGATATTAAACAAGACCTAAATAAACAGAATGACGAAATTTTTCCATGGATAGGATGATTGAATATCTTAAAGATCTCATTTCTCTCCAAACTGTTCTATAGACCCAATGAAATTCCAATAAGTTGTTTTGTGGAACTTCACCATCAAATTCTAAAGTGTATAAAGAAGAGCCAAGGGCCAAGAGCGGCTGAGACAGGTGCACGTGCTCCACCAGAATCAAGGCGTATTATGAAGCTTCAGTAATTAGGATTGTGTTATTAATACAAGGATGAAGAACAGAAAATAGAACACAAAGAGAACCCAGAAACTGATCCACGCTTAGATCAAAACATGTTATAGGATAGACCTGGCATTCAGATCAAAGAGGTTATCCACATAGAAAAAAATGCAAGTGGATTCCTGCTTCACACTACACGTAAAAACCAATTCCAGGTGGATCGGGAACTAAAACAGGAAAAATAAAACGTTAAAACTTTTTTAAAAAATACGAAAGAATACTCTAATGATCGGTTGATAGGGAAAGATTTTTAAACAAGCAAAAAAAAAGCACAAACCATAAAGAAAAAATTAATAAAATTGACTAATAAGAAGACTTCTGTTGAGTAAAATCACCATTTAAAAAAGTGAAAAGACAAGCTTCAATCTGAGAAGATATTTGTAAAATATAATCAACAAAGAATGATTATCCAGAAAATGGGGAATCCTAATGAATAAGAAGGAAAAAGAACAAGAAATACACAGAAGACATGAACAGGCCTATCTGTGAAAAGGAAACAAGAATGGCCCATATTTATATGAAGACACACTCAACCTCATTATTAATCGCACAACTGCAAATTAGGATGACAATAAAATAGCTTTTCAAAAACAAAAACCCAACCAAACCCAGCGTTGGCAAGGATGTAGAGCCGCAATTGTCTCATACGCTGCTGACAAGAGCGTAGTTTGGCTCCCCTGCATGGAAAGCAATTTGACGTTACTGTGAACTGGTCTGCTCCACTTCTACTCCAACTTCCTTCTAGCGTGCCATCCTATATTTCAAAGGGCAGAAAACCGAAATCTGCATTTCCAAGATACCCCCACAGCTAGGGTTCTGGATATGTTTAAGGCTTGACTTCTCCAATGCGCTCAGAGCAGTTTGAACTGAGTTAAGTGGGGAGAGGGGCAGGCTCAGGGCATTGGCTTTGCTGGCAGGGATTATAATGGTGGCCTCCTGGCTTTAAAAGGTGGTTTCAGAGCAGAGGCAGCTTGCTTCTGGAGCCAGCAGGTCTCACAGTGGCTTCCTGATTTAGCTGAAGTGGCTTCCTAATTGCCCCTAAGGCAGTGTGGCTTTGGAGCCAGAACTGTATTGGCAGGCTTCCAATTCAAAACAAATCTTCCTGATGAAGGGGAAAGTGGTAGCTTTCTTGGTGGCCCAGTCCTTTGGTGTGGCTTTGGAAATGATTTCTAGAAGCTCAGTCTAGAGTCTGTTCCTTCCACCCTCCCAACAATTCTGTAAACGATCAATAACCTATAATAAATCTCTTTCTGTTTTCATGAGCTAGAGTGCATTGTGTTCTTGGTCACTGTACCTTGATCAGTACACCTAGCAAAGTTGTACCTACATACACCATACATCCTTGCAATCACACTCCCAGATATACACCTTAGAGAAACTCTTGGATATGTAGACCAAAAATAGGTATGAGGACATTTATTGCAGCATTTATAATAACAAAAAACTGGAAACAACCCAATGTCTCTCGAGAGTAGAATGAATAAATAATAGTGGTATAGTCATACAAAAGAATATCAAACAGATATGAAAATGAATGACCTACCGCTTCATATTTCAACACGGATAAATTGCAAAAATAGAGTTGAATGAAAATGTCACAAAAGAATGTATACAATATGATTTCACTTATACAAACATAAAACTAAACAATGCATTATTTGGAGATACATACACATGTGATAAAGCCATAAAGAAAATACAAGCAGCAGTCAACACGGAATTCAGGCTAATCACTACCTGTGTTGGGAGAGGCAGGTGTGTTTTAGGAAAGGGACCCCTGGGAGCCTTCAAAGGTGTGGGGTTATTGTGTTGTTCTGAAGCTGGGAGCAACATGAAGGGCACAGCATCACCGTGAAGGGTTCTTGCCGAATATGTTTCATTTTAGTCTGACCAAGCCTTTAGTTCTTTATGATTTCCACATACAGGAAATACAGAGGACAGAGGAACAAGCTAAGCAATACCATAAGGAAACAATCAAACAAATCCAGAATGTGGGACATTCTTAAGAGAAGTGGCCCAATCCCTTCAACAAGTCAATGTACTTGGGAGAAGGGGAAAGGAAGGAACAGTTGTTCTAGCAAAAGAGAGATGTTCTTAATTGGACCCTGTTTTGAACAAACAAGATATTTTGGGGACAATTAAGGAAATTTAACTGTCGGCTGGGGAATTATTAGTTTACTTAGGTGTGACATTCGTATTGTGGTTATGTAGGAGAATGTCATTTTTAGAAAGCCATGCTGGAGTATTTAGAGGTGAAGCTTCTGAGTGTATGTAATCTAACTTTGAAATGGTTTAGGAAAATATATATATGTGCATATACACATTTACATATGAAGCAAATATGGCAAAATATTAAGAAATGTTAAATCTAGGTATAGATTTATGCACATTGTACTCTTCTTTCCACTTTTCTGTGTTATTTGAAATTTTTCATAATAAAAAGACAAAATAAAAAATGAAGGTTAAGGGGCTGGCCAGGTGGCATAGTTGTTAAGTTTGCATGCTCTGCTTCTGTGGCCCAGGGTTCACAGATTCAGATCCCAGGCATAGCCCTTACACACCACTCATCAAGCCATGCTGTGGTGTTATGCCACACACAAAACAGAGGAAGACTGGAACAGATGTTAGTTCAGCCACAATCTTCCTCAAGCAAGAAGAGGAAGATTGGCAACAGACGTTAGCTCAGGGCAAATCTTCCTCACCAAAAATTAAAAAAAACCAAAATGAAAGTTAAGGATGCAAAAAAATAATGAAAGTGCTAAATAATACAATCAATAATTGTTCAGTTTAACAAATATTTGACACACACACATACACAATATTTTCATTGTCCCAGAAAGAACTTTCTCAAGATATATGTACTAAGGAAAGAAAGAAGGAAAAAGGACCAAGTTTTCAATAGTTAGAAAATGACATCAACTCCTAAACGGGTCTATTTTCACATTCCCATCACAGAAACATCTCACTCTGAATCCATTGTTTCAAGCCTTTCTGGGCCATTTGGAACAATCATGCAGATGCTGAGCATCCTGGAGACCCTTCTCTTGCCAGCAAGGACACATCAAAAGAGATGGTACTTTGAAGGAACCTGTCAAAAGCTTCAGCGGTAAAGTCACAGGAATTTAGCAATGAAGGGTTCTGAACCTCTGTTACATGTAAGGGTTTAAAGGTTGGACAGTCTCTTCTTCAAGGTAAATTTTTTTCTCCAAAGAAGGAGTTAAATCTCTCCTGTGAAGGACCTCAACTCTCAGAGTCACCCATAATAATCAGTGTTTCTGAGTTTACTCAGTTTTTCTTGGGTAATTGGATTCCTTCAAAACATAATATTTTGGGGGCCAGCTGGGTGGTATAGTGGTTGAGTTCCTGCACTCCATTTCAGAGGCCCCGTGCTCTCGAGTTCAGATCCCAGGCATGGACCTGTGCACTGCTTATCAAGCCATGCTGTGGCGGTGTCCCACAGACAAAAAACGGAGGAGGATTGGCACAGAGGTTAACTCAGGGCCAATCTTCCCCACAGGAAAAAAAAAATATAATATTTTCTTTATAAAGTAGAAGAATGTGGTCAGGAGTCCTTTGGATTGAAATTCTCTCTCTGGATAAAGGGAAGGAAAGGGGGACCCCTCACTTCCCACTCAGTTCTCAGGCCCACAAGAAACAACTCTCCACTCATTCCCAGCATACATCCTCCTTCAAAACTTGCAAGGTGATCCTGGCCTCCTCTCACCCTTCTCCTCCTCAGTAGCCGGGGTGGATGATATTAGTCCTGTTGACTACCCACACCCTCCTTCCTGAAGCGCCTCCCTCCCTGGACCAGGTAGACTACACTTGAGCTTCCCCTGCTACCTTTCTGGCCACATCTTCTGCGTCCTTTACTCACTCTGCTCCTTCTTTGTTGACTAAATGTCAGCTCTTCACAAAGACTCCCTCTTCTCTCTTCCTGAAAGAGCTCACCCCTCTCACAGCTTCAAGTGCCTCCTCTCTACAGAGGGTTCTCACACTTACATCCATCCAGCCCTTCTCTCGTGAGTCCCAGACCCAAATTTCCAACTGCCGGCCTGAGAGCTGCCCCCATTTGGCCCACAGGGTTTTAAATTCCATCTGCTCAAAACTGAAAGCAAGATGATCCCCTTCAAACCTACCTCTTCTTCTGCACTTCCAACTCTTCTGTTCCTCCATGAGAAAAATACATTGTAAATTATGACATGATATCCACATAGAGCACTATCATATTGTCACTCAGTATCACCATCCTCTCAGCTCCCCCAGACTCAACTTAAAATCTCCATCCTTAACTGTTTCCTAGTGCTCCTTTTACTGGTTCAGAACTCAGGGGGCTATTTATAAACACAAGTTCTGGGGCCCCATCCCCGGGTTTGGAGACCTCTGCTCTGTATATAACATTTTCTAGATCAAATCAGACCAAGGAAGTGTTTGTACCATACTGGATGGTCCCTGTAAAATTGCTTTGACTGGGCTGTTTGTTGTGATACCCTTAACTTCTTGAAAGATGCTGCAAGAAGCAGTACTATTAAAACTGCTGTTGTGCTCCCTACAGAGGTGTGGTGAGGATGTCCACATGACATCACAGAGGGGGCCTTTTATGAGGCAGAGACCCTGCCTGATGAGGACACAACCAGAGGAGAGGCAGACTAGAGACCCAGTGGAGGGAAACACACGTTGGGTTCAGTGACCCACTTATTCCTTGAGGAGAACCCCTATTTCTACCTAAGAGCATTCCTGGAAGCTGATGGATTTCAAACAACATTCTGAAAAGACTCATCTCAGGGGACAAAGCAGGTAGGGGTGGAAAGGAGGTAACGGGCAGGGAGAGGAAATCAATTCCCATCCTGCTTCAACCAAAAGCTCCACTCTTATTGCTTTACTTCTGGAGCTGCCATGTTTTTGAACAAAGAGTCCATTTGAACAAAGGGTTCTGTAACTTTAAAAGAGTTTTTAAACTACTAGTATAGAGGAGCGGAGAGTGGCAAAGTAAATGACTAGTGACGGATTGCAGAAGGCCTTGAATTCTAAACCAAGGTATTCAGATTTCACTCCAGGCCAATGGGGAACCACTACAAGGTTCTGTGGAAGGAACAGAATGGTGAAAGCAACAGTGGAGAGAGAACGAGGTGGTATGGCATTCAAGATGGAGACCAGGGTTGGGAGATAAAATTTAGGCACCAACTACCAGGTGTTTTAGATAATAATGAGCCTGAATTGGAATAAAAATAAAGGAAAAGATGCAAGAGACATTGCAAAAGGAAAGAATTCTGCACTTTGTGACCAATTAGATTTGGAGATAGAAGTGAGACAGAAGTTCAAAATTATGTCCAGATTTTAGATAGAATGACTAGAAAAGTGATTGTGTCATTAGCAGATACAGGCCATGTCTTAGCCCGTTTGGGCTGCTATAACAGAAAACCATAGACTGGGGGGCTTAAACAACAAACATTTATTTCCCCCAGTTCTGGAGGCTGGAGTCCAGGTCAGGGTGCCCGCAGATTCGGCGTCTGGTGAAAGCTCACTTCTTGGTTCACAGACTTGGTCCTCAGACAGTGGAGGGGTCGGGGGTGCTCTCTGTGGTCTCTTTTCTGAGGACATTAATCTCATTCATGAGGGCTCCACCCTTTTGACCTAATCACCTCCCAAATGCCCCATCTCCTAATACCATCACATTGGGCACTAGGTTTCAACACATGAATTTCGGGGGAACACAAATAGTCTATAGCAAGCCAGATAGAGACATGTGGAGAAAAGACGAGACATTCCATTTTAGGCCTATGGCACTGAATTGACAGCAGGACAGAATGGTCACCATCTACAAGCAGTCAATCTTAATAACTTCCACCGACTCACATCATCATCTCTATTTCATCAGCAAGAACTGTCAAATCTGCTTCCTCAATCTTTGGTTCACTTCAATCTCTAGTACATCACATAGGCCAAGCTACTGTCATCTCTCACCTGAACTACTCCCAAAAGTACTCTGGCCCCTCTCTAACCTTGTCTTTACACAGCAGCCATATGATCTTTACAAAAGGAAAATTTAATTTATTTTATCTCCTTGCTTTCAAAAGTTTTCAGTGCCACCCTATTGATCATAGGATAAAGACGAAGTTACACTGGCTGCATGCCTTAGTCAACCTATCTCTCCAACTGCATCTTGTACAGTGCTAGTTATGTTTTGATTTGTTCCATTCTCTGCCCTTTGTTCACATGGCTGGAGACTCTCCATGCCCACTGCCGTCGCCAACATCTCAGTCTACCACCCTTCCCCCATCAGCCTCCCCTCTTCCTTCCAATCTGATATCCATTGTCTCTTCTTTGGGGACTCTCTCTGGCCTCCTCGCCTAGTTTAATTCTTCCTGTCATGGTTCGCATGGGACCATGTACCTAAAGTTAAGAAAAAACAGGGACACGAAGGCCTGTTGAGAACAAAACAAGTTATAAAGCCACATGCTTCCCTGTCAGCTATAGATATTTGTTCCTTCTTTCAGGGTCTAACAACAGTTATCCTCTTGTGATAACATGATAGGCAGCCAGCATAAGTCCTCCAAGGTGGCATGTGTTTGTCCCAAGAAATCGACTATCCAGGAAAGATGAGCAAGCACTCTGTGCAGCCCCTTCTGGCAGCCATTGTTACAGCTACCTAGTCATACTAGGTGGATGATATCATGGTTTCATGTTCTTCTCTACCCTGCCTGGGAGTTCCTAGTGTTAGGAAAAAGAAGAATCAGAACCTAAGTCTAGAGATTTGTACTAAGAATGAGATCTAGACTAGAAAGTGGTTGTGGATCCCAGGCGAGAAGATCCCAAAGGAAAGACAAAAAGCCAATGCACTACCACCCCAGTGGAATACCTGTGGCTGAAAGCTCTGCACCCCATAGTTAACCGGAAACCCCTAAACGTTCCTGAACTGATGCTACCAGCACCATCACTGAGCCAGCCAAAAGACAAGGAAGAGAGAGGCCACAGAAAGCCTTCCAAGAGTTGTTCCTCAAGAGATGAGTCAGGGAAGTGAGGATGCATTTATCTCTGTGGGAAATACAGGGCCTCACTCAAAGTAGGCCCGAATCAAGGTTGACTTGTTGATGAATAGACAAACATCAGCTGAAACCAAGCTCGTCACAGTCCCCCAGATCAGATCCTCCACTCTGTCCGCACTCCGTGTTTCCTCATTCTCCCAGGCTTCCAGGCCTAGTTAATGCCACTGCAGACTGAGAGTCCTAATGTATAGCTCTAATAATGCCATTTCCCCTATCAAAATTATATCATGGCTCCCACTGCCTACACCAATGATTCAAAGTTTAGTTGTACGTCAGAATCACCTAGAGTGCTTTTCAAATGCACGGATACTATGGTCCCACCCTTGAAGATTCTGATGAGTAAAATAGAAAGAGAATTAATACCTATTATGTCCCTACTATGTGCCAAGTATTTTATGTACAATACTTTATTTGATCCTTTCCGTATTCCCCTGGAGGTGTAGTCCTATCACCATCGAAGATGAGGAAATGAGGCCCTGAGACTCAAGTAATTTATCTGAGATCACATAGTTAGCAAATGATGGGACTGTAATTCAATGTCAAGTCTGTTGATTTATGTGTGTGTGTGTGAGGAAGCTTCGTTCTGAGCTAACATCTATTGCCAATCTTCCTCTTTTTTTTTTTTTTTTTGCTTGAGGAAGATTAACCCTGAGCTAACATCTGTGCCAATCTTCCTCTATTTTGTATGTGGGTCACTGCCACAGTGTGGCTTGATGAGTGGTATGGGTCAGCACCCAGGACCCGAACCCATAAACCCAGGCTGCCAAAGCAGAGCATGCTGGACTTAACCACTACACCATAGAGCCAGTGCCTGAATTTTTATTGCAGCATACAGCCTCTGGCCATCCAAATCCCTTACCTGGGCATTCAAGACCTTAAAAAAAAAAATGACTTCTAAAATGGTGCATTTTGTTGTACATAAATAACACCTTAATTAAAAAGTTAATATTATCCTCACAAGACTTGTTATCTTATTTTTTTGATAATAGCCATCCTAATGGGTGTGAAGTGGTATCTCATTTAGCAACTCATTTGTTTTTAATCCTTCTTGTTCGTTAGTATATTTAAAGCTATAAGTTTTCCTTTAAGTACTACTTTAGCTGTGTTACACAAATTCTATCATGTAGTGTTTTATTTAGTTCTAAATATTTATTTTTTAAAACAAGTGTTATTCAATCATACGTTATGTAATTTCTAAACATGTGGGACTTTATTTTAGTGACCTTTTCAAAAATGTAGTTGAAGGACATTGTCTGAATGGGATTGATTCTTTAGAATTTATTGAAGCTTCCATTACAGCGTAACGCATGGTCTACTGGTATAAATTCCTATGTATGTTCAGAAAGAATGTCTGTTTTCTGTTATTTTGGATATACATATTTTTAAATTGTGTTTTCAGCTCATTCAAATTCACGCTATTTTTTTCTATTTGATCTACAGTTCTTAGAGATGCCTGTTAAAATATCTCCAACTACAATTGTTAATTTATGTAATTTTTCCTATTTATTTGATATAGTTCAAGATTGTGTTGTTAGGTGCATGTATCTTTATGATGTTATATTGATTTTTCTACTGTTCTTTAAACATTTTAAAGATGTGAAAAATAACATCTATGCAGAAAGTTGATAAAGCTTATATGTATATTTAAAGAAATACGTATAAAGTGAGCACTCATATAACACTAAGGTCAAGAAATAATAATAAAATAATAATAAAACATTGCCAACAGTTAACAAACAAAAGGTTGTTAAAAAACAAATCTGAGGCCAGCCCTGGTGGCCCAGTGATTAAGTTTGGTGCACTCCCCTTTGGCAGCCCAGGTTCAGTTCCCAGGTGCGGACCTACACCACTTGTCAGCAGCCATGTTGTGGCCATGAGGAAGATTGGTGACAGATATTAGCTCAGGGCAAATCTTCCTCAGCAAAAAAAACCTCAAATCTGACTTCAACTCATCTAGCCTTTTCCAGCAGTAATCTACCTTCCCCTCCAAGTCTTCCAGTCACCACATGCTTCTTGGGGATCATGTGTTAACTCTGCCATTCATTATATCCAACCATCCCCATACCTTTCCTTTCACTGTGACTGGCATCAGAGGGCCCCTTCGCCCCTCCCCACCAGCAGAAAACCTGCCCAGGCTTCAAATTTCCACTAAATGGTACCTCTGTGGAGACTTTCCCCATTCTGTCCACGAGAGGGAAACTCTGCCCCTCTCCTCTCTGTTCTCTACACCTTAAAAAAAATTACCCTTCAGTCACCTTCCATATTCTCCTTGTATAGGGTTACTTTCTTTGTCATCTACTAGACATAGGCTCCTTGAAGGCAAGACCAGGGTCTTACCATCTGAATTTCCCACAGCTTCAGATTCAGTAGGAGGTATACGGTAACTGCTCAACAAATATTTTGAAGAAAGAAACAGAACCTCTCTTTAATCTCCTGTGTTTCATTAGCAGAGTAGCTGCCATTTTTTTCCTTTAAAATGTCTCTTTATCTTAATTTCTCCTCCATTTTGATTGCTGTTTTATTTCAGACCCTTATCACCTCACACCCAAAGAGCTGCAGAAAGAGCGAGAGAGGGGGGAAAAAGGAGGGAGGAAGGAAGGAGAGACGGAGGGAGGGAAGGAGGAGGGAGGAAGGAGAGACAGAGGGAGGGAAAAAGGAGGGAGGGAAGGAGGGAGAGACAGAGGGAAGGAGGGAGGAAGGAAAGAGAGACAGAAGGAGCGAAGGAGGGAGGAAGGAAGGAAATGGAAAGGAAGGGACTATGCTCAGACCCCCTCCCCAGACCAAATAAAATCAGAATTGCTAGAGAAGGGGCAGAGGCGTCCATAATTTTTCAATGTGCCAGCGGGGTTGAGAATCACTGCCTATTTGGTCCCTCTTAATCTAATCAATATTATCTCTAGACCTTCATATCAGAAACAAATCTTAAAACTTTCAGTGTAGGCTTTACTCTTGAATCTCAGCCAAAGACTCTAAATAACTTACATAGTAGATACTCCAACAAGATAAATAAATGAATGAAGAAAAGAGGAAGGAATGCAATGGCTTTCAAGGCTGGCATAGTGGGCCTCATCTGGAGAACACATTCAGCTCCTTTTTCCAACATGCATCTCCACTCCACTCCGCAGGGTCCCCTCCTAGCCCCACATACATGCTGTGTTCCTGTCTTTCTTCTTTACTCTGCTCACCTGGAGGCTTCATTTATCCTCTCCCCTACTTCAAGGCCCTTGTCCAGTTTTACTTTCTCCACAAAGCTTCCCAGACCTCTGCTCTCACCCCTTTCTAAATTTCTGCGGTTGAAATAAACCCAGAGATTCACCACAAAATTCCACACAATGAACTTGTCACCACCGTTAATCCATGTACTGGTCTCCCCAACAAGATCACTGATTTCTTAAGGGCAAGGATCACAGCTGAAGCTTCTACCTCCTCCTCCCCGGCTCAGCCTCAGCCTGTGTGGAGAAGAGATGGTGTGCTAACTGAATGCCTTCTCCAGAAGGGGCCCTTTAACTTAACCCTTTCCTATTACAGACGAGGAAATGATGAAGCAGGAAGGCAGTGACTTGCTGGCAGTCACACACCTAGTAAATGGCAGAGCTGAGAGAGAAAAGACTCCAGTCTGCTGAGCCCCGGAGCTCGTGTTGTCTGGTTGCTTAATCATGACTGTCGGTTTTCCTTGTTCTCTCCTCAGATTTCTCCTCAAGGGGAGCAGAAGGCCCTTTTCTCGCTTCTCTGACTTTCCCTTATGAGCTCTGTCTTTCTCAGTGATAGCTTACTTGCCTGGCATATTTGGTGACTGAGCCCAGAGAACAGCACAGAATCACAGTGCTCAGGGTAATTCAGACATCGGGGCTATTTTCTGAAAATCTTCCCTGGATAATCTTTCTTTGTGTAGATGTGAGTTCCTGTTCTGGGTTGGATGAAGGACGTACGCATCCAAATTGGCCAGTGGGGGGCTTCAACTGAGGCTGCAGGAGGGCAGGCCATCGCTGCAGTATAAAAGAAAAGAATAACAGTTAAGTAGAAGCAGATCCTGCTGCCACCAACGTGGGGGGGTTCAGGCTAGGAGCACGTGGCAGCAAGAGAATCAGAATTCTGCCCTTGAGCAATAATGACTCTGTTATCCCAACTGTTATTGGCAGACGTTGAAGTAATTTCCATTCCTGTGGGGTGGAGAGATGCCAGAAATTCCCCTGAATTTCTTCCTGGGCAAGGCTGTTGGCAGAGTCTCGAGTGAAGGTAGAAATGGAGCCGGTGACCAGGGGAGTGAAGAAGACCGGAAATGGGTGGGCCCACACAGGTGGCTGCTATCCCCATTCCCACAGTTGGTGGATTTGATTAGAGGCCCAGGACAGCCGTGTGTGGGCAGGGCCACCCTCCCGGGCACAGCTGAAGGGCATTTATGTCCAGGCCAGCTGCTCATGGTGAGTTCTCTCATGCCCTGTGTCGTGTCCCACTGGGATCCTCCCGGCCGGGGCAGAAAGAGGCTTTACTCCTTTATTTTCACACCCATCCATGCCTGGAACAACTCTGCTGGTCCTCGACAGGGAGAAGATTGAGAGTGTTAGAGCCAGAGCATTTTAGAGCTCAACATGGCTCGCACTTATGAGAAATTGGATGAGAGAGGAAAGAAAAATATTCACGACTCATTTGCTACAGATGTCCAAGCCACGAGAACTAGAGGTGAGGGGTTCTTTCCAGTCTTAGCTCTGCCACTTCCTAAGTATGTGACCTTGGGCAACTCACTCGGTGTGGGAGTGGCTCATCATTCCAGCACCTATAGAGTCGGGGGACCAAATGAAATGCCCCCTGAAAATGGGCCTGAAGACCATCTGGATTCAGGCTCTTGGTTTACAATCAGGAAGTGCGGACTAGGAGCACAAGGCAGTCGGGGGCGCAGCAGGGCTGGAGCCTATCTCCGCAGCCCTGCGCATCTCTTGGGCACCACCATTCCCGCACTCACGGTTCCCAGCCCTGCTTCTCACAGGAGCAGCAAGAGGAGGATCCTCGCCCGGTAAGGCTAGAGGAAAGCCGGCCTCTAAGACGTCGGCCCACATGGTGCCACTTCCAGATGCCAAGGAAGGACCTCCCGGCCCCTCTAACAGGGCTCCACCACGATACACAACGATGAGTCAGATTCCACCATGTGGCTGATTAAAGGCAACTGAACTATCTGCATTGTTTGAGCTTCTTGTAATTGAGTAGCTGTTCATGTATTACTTAACTAAAAATTAATTGAGTACAAATTCCTGAAACTTCTACCATTAGATTCATTTCTTTTGGCTGAAGTACTATTTGATTGGTAAAACAAATATCCCAGTGGTGGAGACACCACTCATAGCTCCTTTGGATGACAACAACAGCTAACATTTTTTGAGAACACACCGCATGCCAGGGTTGTTGTACATCTCATTTCATCTCACACTGTGACAATCTGTGAGGTGTGTGCGGCGGCTGGCAGCATCTTACAGAGGCAGACCCTGAAGGCTGGGGAGTTAGGCCATTTGTCTGGTCACACAGGGAAGGCGTGGGGCCAGGACTCAAACTCAAATCAGATTGATTCCATGGTCCATGTTCCTAACCCCTACACCACACTGCCTCTCTGTGGCTTGACTATGTCTCTAAGGCCTTTTCTGAAATCAGGTTTTGACAGAGGAAGGGGGATAAGACAGTAAGAACTCAGAGTGCCTGGGTTCAAGTCCCAGCCTCAACACTTACCGGATGCCTTCAAGGGAGGTTAACTTTTAGGAACGGAAATTCCTCACCTGTCAAGTAAGGATTATAGAATCTTGCTCCCAGGGTTGTTGGGAAGATTAAATTAGAGAATACATACACAATGCTTAGTGCAATGCCTGATGTGTAACCAGCTCTCAATGAATATTCGACATTATCAGTATGGTTCAGGAGGCCAAACACCACCCTGGCCCCCTTCACAGCACTGTTGCTGGTCAGCCCCAGATGGAGGGGTCAAGCTCCCCCAGCCACCGGCTTCTTCAGCTCTCAGCTACGCTCAGCGTTCCCTGACTTAAAGCAGAAAGGCAGCTTCCAAGAAAACACATTTGATCTCAACTTACACCATGATATAAAAGATCAGCTGCCATTTGCATGGATTGGTGAGGACGCTTGGACACGTTGGGGGATGAGACCAGCCCTTTAAGGTCATATCACACATTCCCCAACAAAACTCAGTGCCGGTCAGGAGTGCCGGGCAGTGCTGACCACCACAGAATTCCATCAGTGTCTGCCTCGGGTGGAGAGGGCTCGGTTCTCCCAGTTCCCTGTGTTGACAACAGTGATCTTGGTGTACCCTCTGAGTTAGGGCTCTGCTTAGCTGTGTATGACATCAGTTTAAATAGGTTTCAAGATAAGTGTCTTAAAAGCCACAGGAAATGACCTCAGGTTTTTTTTTTTTTTTTTTTAAATTAATGTTATGATAGATTACAACCTTGTGAGATTTCAGTTGTACATTTTTGTTAGTCATGTTGTGGGTACACCACTTCCCCCTTTGTGCCCTCCCCCCACCCCCCCTTTTCCCTGGTAACCACCGATCAGATCTCCTTGTCAATATACTAACTTCCACCTATGAGTGGAGTCATATAGAGTTCATCTTTCTCTGACTGGCTTATTTCGCTGAACATAATACCCTCGAGGTCCATCCACGTTGCTGTGAATGGGCCAATTTTGTCTTTTTTATGGCTGAGTAGTATTCCATTGTGTATATATATACCACATCTTTATCCAATCATCAGTTTCTGGGCATGTAGGTTGGTTCCACGTCTTGGCTATTGTAAATAATGCTGCGATGAACATAGGGGTGCAAGGGACTCTTGGGATTTCTGATTTCAGGTTCTTAGGATAGATACCTAGTAATGGGATGGCTGGATCATAGGGTATTTCAATTTTTAACTTTTTGAGAAATCTCCATACTGTTTTCCATAGTGGCTGTACCAGTTTGCATTCCCACCAACAGTGTATGAGGGTTCCTTTTTCTCCACAACCTCTCCAACATTTGTCGCTCTTGGTTTTGGATGTTTTTGCCAATCTAACGGGTGTAAGGTGATATCTTAGTGTAGTTTTGATTTGCATTTCCCTGATGATTAGCGATGATGAACATCTTTTCATGGGTCTATTGGCCATATTCATATCTTCTTTTGAGAAATGTCTGTTCATGTCCTCTGCCCATTTTTTGATCGGGTTGTGTGTTTTTTTGTTGTTGAGCCATGACCTCAGGTTTTTTAACTTATCCAAAACAAATTCCAAAAGGTATAGTCTTTCCAGCACCATCTCCGACCACGTTTTCATAAACCCTCTGCCACAGGCAGGCCCATCCACTCCCTGCTCTGAAAACCTACCACACTTTTCCACGCCCCTGCGCCTTTGTTCCTGCTCTCCCTACCTCAGAATGAAGCACTTCCTAGTCTCCGTTTAAACATCTCATTACTTCTTCCTCATTTTCAGACCTTTTGTATAGGATGTTATGTGTTTGTGTCCCTGCTAGACTGTAGGTCACTTGAGAAAAGGACTATCTCCTTGTCATCTCTGTGTCCTCCAGTCTACTAGAATAGGTAAAGAGAGGAATTGAGATGGGCCTTAGGGTATGATGCAGACACACTTTCATGACCCCAAATGGCAGCCTTCCAACCTTCATGATGAACATGGGGCCACACAGCTTACCTACTCTTTAATAGACTGTAACACTTCATTGCAGGTAAGCAAGATATTGACATCCATTGTGGTGAAGATGAGCAAGACTGACAACTTTAAAAATTATTTTTTATTCTTTATCATTTTAAATGCATTACTACTCTCAACGCAGTCTTTAATGATATTTATTGCTTCCTCCGCACAAGCACAAAATGCTGGCTCCCTCCCAAATTCAATATGGACCTTGGGAAAGGAGTTAAATGCTGTGAGCCTTCATTCTTCCATTGACTTTAGTAAATTCCTTTCACTGGGATTGTAATTGCAGGTGGTGATCAGAGAACGCAGAGACCGCAGAAGAGTTTATGGCATCCCAGGCAGGACACGGGCCAGCCTGGGGGACAGCAGGAATAAGAACCAGCAATACAAGAGCACTACCTGGAAGTTATTTCTGAGGAGAAACAATGGTAAGACCTTCCAGCAACTGAATCGGTTCCGATGCAGTAGGGCAAAATTCTTAGAAAGATGCGTTTTATTGAAAAATAATGATTTTACTAGCTTGTAGTCAGAAGCTGTCCAGCATAAGCATTCTGGTCTTCCAGAGTCATCGTATCATAGCTGTTCTGACAACACCCCGTCTCTCGTAAGTTCTCCTCTCCTTCCATTCTCTTTAAATCTTCTCCCATCTAGCTTCCCTAAATTAATTTTTTTGTAACCAGAGCTTCCTTTTTATTGCAAAGGTTACTTTTGTGTCTCTTATTGCTTTTTTAAATAACTTTTAATGACCTAAGAAATTGTTGGCTGAGTTCCATTTTCCACTTCCTCCAAGTCAAATGATGGCACATCTTATACCCCGTGTTTACAGATATCAGAGAAGGCAGCACTAATTCTTTCTGCCTTATCTTCACTAGGGCATGCCTGGAGTCTTGACAGGGCAAAATAGAATGAGAAAGTGGATTTCTACATTGCTAAGAAACAACAAGGAAGTCCAGATGTCTTGAGAGCTAGCAACCTGCAGAAGTCATCTGTTCATTCTTTCACTTATTTACTGTATATGTTTTTGGGTGCCTCCCATAAGAAACGCACGGGGCTAGGTGCTTTGGGGTGGATAGCCATGAGAAAAACAAAAACGCTACTTCAGGGAGCTCTCATTCTGCAAGAAGAACAAGACAGGTGCTCAAATCAATGCAGTACAGGTACCAGCAGGTAGGCGCCCCGAGAGGCACAAAGAACCATGGAAGATCAAATGAAGGAGAGATTAGATCCTATCAGGAAAGACTTGGTGGAGGTCCAAGTCAGTTTCGGTAATGATGAGTCCAAAAGGAGTGGGGCACTCCAGTGCAAGCATGAGCAGGCAGTGGGGACATGAGACGGAAATCAGCAACAGAGGGGTAGGTGGGAAGCAGAGTCCAAAGTTATGTTTGAAAGAGTTTGTTCTCAGTCCCCTGACCCCTGTTTTGACTACTGGGATGCTCTCGCTGCTACAGCTTCTAAGCCCACGTGTGGCTGGAGCTGTTGATTTTCTGGCAGAGAGACTTCCTGCCACAGCTGAGACAGCCAGGGTCTACGGTCAAGGACTTCTGCCTGGGCAAAGTTGCATTTCAGTTCTTAAAATACAAGGTTTTTTGTTTGCTTTTGCTGTTTTTCTGATTTTTAAAGTAATACCTGTACAGTTTTTCTTAAAAGTATTTTTTAAAAGTAAAAAACATAAATCATCCATATTCCTACTACTCAGAGATAACATAGTTTTTAGTACCAAACTTTCCTATTTCATTATAGTCACGCACCATATAATGATGTTTCAGTCAGCAGTGGTCTGTATATACAGTGATGGGCCCATAAGATTATAGTGGAGCTGAAAATTCCTACTGCCTAGGGACACTGCAGCCATCATAACATCACAGCTGTGGTAACATTGTAATGCAACCATTACTCACGTGTTTGTGGTGATGCTGCTGTAAACAAACCCTCTGCGCTGCCCGTCATATAAAAGTATAGTGCATACAATTACACACAGTACATAATACTTGATAATCATGATAAACAACTATGTTACCGGATTATGTATTTACTATACTATAGTCATCATTATTTTAGAGTATACTCCTACTTATGTTAAAAGAAGTTTACTGTAAAACAGTGTATCATACTATGCCGGAAGCAGCCTCATAGATCTCGTGTTTACTGCATCTCTTCATTGATTCCATCATTTTCTCTTGTACTTGATTTTTTTAAAGATTGGCACCTGAGCTAACATCTGTTGCCAATCTTCCTCTTTTTTTCTTCTTCTCCCCAATGCCCCCCAGTACATAGTTGTATATTCTAGTTGTAGGTCCTTCTAGTTTCTGCTATGTGGGACGCCGCCTCAGCATGGCTTGAGGAGCAGTGCTAGGTCTGTGCCCAGGATCTGAACTCTTGTGCTTGATTTAATCTCATGTTATGTCATCATGGCCCCTAAGCATACAAAATCCACTGCTATTCTTGCCAGTAAGAGCCCACATCAAGTGACTGACCTGGAAACGAAATTAAAAGTGATTAAGGACTGGGGCTGGCCCCGTGGCCGAGTGGTTAAGTTCGCGCGCTCCGCTGCAGGCGGCCCAGTGTTTCGTCGGTTCGAATCCTGGGCGCGGACATGGCACTGCTCGTCAGACCACGCTGAGGCAGCGTCCCACATGCCACAACTAGAGGAACCCACAACGAAGAATACACAACTATGTACCGGGGGGCTTTGGGGAGAAAAAGGAAAAAATAAAATCTTTAAAAAAAAAAAAAAAGTGATTAAGGACTATAAAGGAGGAAACGCATGTCCTGTTCCACCACAGCTATAATCTTGAAGAACAAGAACAAAGTGACAGAAGCTGTTAAAGGATCTGCTTCGTTGAAGGCAAAGAAACTAACAAAAATTCGAGAAGGGCCTCTATCAGACATGGATAAACTTCTAATGGTCTGGATTGAAGGCCAGACACAGAAGTGTGTCCCTCTCAGCAGCAGATGATCACGGTAATGTTGAAAGAAAAGACTGGACCTGACTATGATGTTGGATTTACTGCTAGCTCCGGGTGGTTTAAACGATTCAAGAATCATTATTCATTACATAATGTGAAAGTGAGTGGTGAGTCTGCAAGTGCTGATGTGAAGGCAGCTGCAGAATTTTTGGAAACTCTAGATAAGCTGATTGTGGAGGAAAATTACTTGGCAGAGAAATTATTCAATATGGATGAAACCTCACTATTCTGGAAATAGATGCCTGAAAGGACTTTCATCTACAAGGAGACCAATTCAATGCCAGGTTTCAAGGCTTTTAAGGGAAGGATAAGAGTCTTGTTTGGAGGCAATGTTGTGGGCTACTAATCGAAACCCTTTGGGACCTGGCACAGTGAGAAGCCCAGGGCCTTCAGCAGATCAGTAAGTACACACTGGTAAGGTACTACAGGAGCAGTAAGAAGCTGTGGATGGCCCCCATGAACTGCTATGCCAGCAAAATGGAGAAGCATTGTTTGGAGAATAACACACCTTCCAGATGTTGCTTATTGTTGATAATGCTCCTGGCCATCCTCCTTTTATGGGTGATCTTCATCCCACTATTAAAGCAGTGTTTCTCCCACCAAACACCACCTCTTTGATCCAACCAGTGAGTCAAGGAGTTAGAGCAGCTTCTAAGACTTACTACCTGAGGAGGACCTTTGCCCAGGCTATTGCTGCAACTGAGGAAGATACTGATGCAACTCTGGAAGGATTACAACATCTATGACTGTGTCAAGAAGCTTGCTTGGGCTTGGACTGATGTCATCAAGGAGTGCATGAATGGCATCCGGAGGAAGACACTCAGGAGATTCATCCATGACTTCAAAGGATTTGCCAAGGATGAGGAGGCTGCAAAAATCAATAAGGCTGCAGTTGAGACAGCAAACAGCTTTAACCTGGGTGTGGGTGAGGATGACATCGAGGAGCTCTAGAGGTGGTTCCTGAGGAATTGATTAATGAGGAGTTGTTGGAACTGGAACAGGATTGCATAGCTGAAGAAGAGGCAAGAAAAAAGGAAACTCCGGGAGAAGAAAAAGAAGAACCTCCAAGAAAATCCACAGAAGCTTTTGTAGACCTCAACAAACTCCTTAAAAAGTTTGAAAACATGGACGCCACCACCAAAAGGTTTTCATTGGTAGAGAGGAATGTTTACCTGCTTACAAGCAAATCTCTGATGAAAAAAGAAACAAACCAAGCAAACCACCAGGGACGTATTTCTGAAAAGAGTGACCCCTCCTCAAGAGGAGCCTCAGGCAGGTCCTTCAGGATGCATTCCAGAAGAAGGCATTGTTATCAAAGGAGGTGACAGCTCCATGTGTTATTGCCCCTGAAGGCCTTCCAGGGGGACAAGATGTAGAGGTGGATGACAGTGATGTTGATGATCCTGACCCTGTGTAGGCCTAGGTTAATGTGTTTGTGTCTTAGTTTTTAATAGAAAAGTTTAAAAAGTAAACAAAAATTAAAAATAGAAAAAATTTATAGACTAAGGACACAAAGAAAGAAAATATTTTTGTACAGCTGTACAATGGGTGTTTTAAGCTGTGTGATTACAAGTCACAGAGTTTAAAAAATTGAAGTTTATAAAGTAAAAAAACATTACAGAAAGTGAAGGTTACTTTACTATTGAATAAAGAAAAATATCTCTTATTAATTAGTGCAGCCTAAGTGTACAGTGTGTAAAGTCTACACTAGGGTACACTAATGTCCCAGGCCTTCACATTCACTCACCACTCACTCACTGACTCGCCCAGAGCAACTTCCTGTCTTGCAAGCTCCATTCGTGGTAAGTGCCCTATACAGGTGTGCCATTTTTTATCCTTTGTACCATATTTTTACTGTACCTTTTCTATGTTTAGATACACAAATACCCCTGTGTTACAATTGCCTACAGTGTTCAGTACAGTAACATGCTGTGCAGGTTCGTACAAAGGCTATACCACAGAGCCTAGGTGTGTAGTAGGCTAGACCATCTAGGTTTGTGTAAGTACACTCTATGATGTTTGCACAACAATAAACATATCCCCGTCATTAAGCGATGCATGACTATAATACAATTAACACAACAACATCTGCAAATTGATTCTTTTTTTAACTTGCATATTTTTTAAAAACAAAAATTACATGATGTTAGATATAATTTTTGATATTATTTTCTCTAACTAAATAGTATATCTTGGCCTTCTGTAATGGACACATCTACATCATCATTTTGGATTCCTGCAGAATATTCCAATCACTTATTGATAGATATTCAGGTTACTTCCACTTTTATACTGCTTTTAGATGATACTGTGATAAACGTCCTTGTATGTACACACTTGTGCATTTATCTGGATGTTTTTCCTTAGTATAAATTTTTAGAAGCAGAATTACACAGTAAAGAGATGTGTTTAACTGTATTATTACACATTGGGCTTAGACAAAATTTAACGTCAAGTGATTTAAACTTTGGCCTCATCTTACCTCCTTTTTAAGTACTTCTTACCCATCATGCGTACTCTCTCTCCGTCCATACACCTGGCTTGACCCCCATTCTGGCAAGGCCTGAGCTCACTATTTGCTAATCACTTTAATCAGTAAGATATTCACTTTTCATGGGTTTTCATGACCGATTTTCAAGAACATTAAAATGACTTCTAGAATCAAAGGAATGAAGCCATAATGAAGACAACAAAGGCAGGAGAACTATTATGGGGTGACCCGTGACTAATATCTCAAAGCAGACCATTATCACCCAAGATGAGCCATTTGGGGTTAAGATCAGGTGATCTGTCCATCTGCAATGTGAAATTTCCTTGATCTTTTGTCAGTACAATCTCTTCACTGAAATGGTCACCAGAATTTTCATTTTGAAGATCTCTTGCCATTTCCCCCAATATACCTTCTAGTGCCATTTCAGAGAGAGAATATTGTCTCTGCCACCAAAGAAAACTTAGATTTGGACCCAACCCTCCCCTCTGTGCTCCACAGAGTCATAGGTCTTTTGGCCTCTGTGTTCCTTTCTGCAGTCCATTTTAATGGTAACAGCAACTCAGGATTGCGACCCAGTCATAACTAAGTTTATTAAACTTAAACTCTACTGTGTTATCAGCCACTAACGTCACATACTAACCTCACAAACTACATCTATGGGCAAGCCCGGGAAGCTAAGGAGAGTTTACTGTGGACTCTAGGATCTTATTTCATGTTCTCATGCTTCTCTAAAGAAAAACATGCTACTCGTAAACACTGAATCAAATTCTTACAAAGTTCACAAGGTTACAAAACAAAGGGAAACTAGTCTTGAAAAGTCAGTCTAAAAATATCTACAAATATACGTAATTTTTTAACCTAACCAAAATGAGTGACTACTGATTCTTTCTTTGCAATAGTTTGATGTTTGAATCAGTACCTTCCCATTGTGAAATCTGATTTTCTATTGTCCTCTTACACTTAGTAGGCATTCAATAAATGTTTGTTCCAATGAACTAAATTTAATACACTTAGGTCAATGTCTTTCATACATTCCTTATAGTAGTTGTTATCAAAGGAGATGACAGCTCCATGTGTTAGTAGTTTATAGTTGGAAAACAATGTTAACAACAGTCATTTCAGTGTAGAAATAATACTTAAGGGACCTATCCTGAGACACCTAAGATGAGTTATTAAATTCTAATTTAACCACAGCCACCATTACCAATTTGTTTTAAATAAGTCGTCCAACTCTTAGAAGGGCACAATGATTTGGCGAGCAGTAGATCAAGAAAACTGATACTAAATGGCAGGGGGAAAAGGACGCATAAGGTCGGCCCCCCGTTTTCATGGGTTCCACATCCGCAGATTCAACCAAATGCAGGTGGAAAGGCCTACGACAGCTGCGTCTGTGTTGAACATGTACAGACTTTTTTCTTATTATTCTCTACACAATACAGTATAACAGCTATTTACACAGCACTTACATTGTATTAGCTATTATAAGTAATCTAGAGATGATTTAAAGTACATGGGAGGATATGCACAGATTATATGCAAATGCTATGCCATTTTATATAAGAGACTTAAGCATCCGTGGAGTTTGGTATCCGCAGGGGTTCTTAGAACCAATCCCCCTTGGGCGCCACGGAGGGCTGTAGTTTAGATTCTGGCCTCCTGGGATGAATAGTCAAAAGCTCTCCTACCAGAAAATAACATCTTGAACTGAAAAGCATTCAAATCATGGATTTCTAACCCAGCTAAATTTCCTCCTCCGAGGTAGCCTATTTACTAAAGCAGTTGATAGCTGTTAACATTGTCATTTAACAAACATATTTCTGATGGAAAAAGATGGAACCATCAAACCATATTCCAACATGTAAATAAAGATTTCTTCTCAAAAAGTTAGCTTTGTCTGAGGTTGCTGCTTTTCTCTTCCAACTGATCCATCTCTTAGGAATGAAAATATACCAATAAATGGAATTACCAACACAAAGCAATAAAATACGCCCTTCATAATATGTAAATATCTTCCTGTGTCCTCAGGATAACAGCGTGCTGGACAGACAGGGATACAAGAAACTATTGTTTGAAATCCCTGAAAGTGTCCTTTAAATCAGAAAGCATATTCAAGCAGCCTCATTTCTCACTGCGATGCACTTTGCCACTCTATTCATTCAAAGCTTCCTAATAAGCACTTTGACATCCTTCCTTGATGTCTTCCTAGTTCCTCGGGTGACTTCCTCTGGAGAGTAAACAGATTTGAGCAGACAAAACAAAATAATGCATGTTCTGTTCATGTCACAACAATTTGCCTTAAGAAAAGCATTTCAGAACACAGATTTTCTCATAGGTGGGAAATATTCTATTATTGTTTAGTTAAACAACTTTAGCTTAAAAATGATCATAGAAGTCTTGAAAGGTAAGATAATGTTCTTCAAAAATGAATTCAAAATTTTAAAGAGTATATGCTACAGTGACCAACTCATCTGGTTTGCCCAGAACTGTCCTGATTTTAGAACTACAAGTCCTGAGTCCTGGGAACTCCCCTTAGACCCAAACAAACAGGGACAATTGGTCACCCTAGTATAAGCAATCTTTGAATGAAAACATCAGAATAGTCAGACCACTCCATTTAATTGAATTTAAAAGCCTTCAATGAATGTCCTGCTATGTATAAAGCACTATGCTGAACAGGAACCAGTCAGGGTCCAGGCTGGAGAGAGATGGCACAGCCAAACTGGGTAATTCGAGGAGAGTCACAAAGAGGTTATTTGCACTGGTGTGGGCAGAGTTGGGGAAACCAACAGATGCGTGCAGTATCCTGGGCTGGCAACAGTGGGGAGACACTAGCACCTGAAGAGGTAGGAGACGGAATGATGATCAGAGCCTGGAGAAGGCACCTGTTCTGTGAGGGCTGCCCCCACCTGAATTCACCACAACCCAGCAGAGAGGCCGCTTACCTCCCTCACCTCCCACCCTCCAGATTCACAATGGTGCTCCCATTGGCTGAATCCAAGGAAGCTGCCTTTGTTGATGGAGTCCTCATTTGTCAGCATCCCGGGCCATAGAGCAGAGCACAGAGTGGGTCTGCAGGGTCCCAAAGAGACTGAAGTCTGGTGTCTGCTCTTAGCAATTTTTAAAAAAGGAGAAATTTTAAAGTATTATGTTAGGCATTTACCTACCATTTTCCTGAGACAACTTGCTAGTACCAAAAACTGAGTGTTCAGATCTAACTAGTCCTTGCAGAAGTAAATAGAAATCAAGTTATTAGTTCTTTATACCTCTTGACCTGGTCTACCTTTAGTTAACTTAAAACGAATGAACCCTGAAGGCTAAGGAGATATTTGTGTAAATACAAAAGTATTTACCTTCACTAGTTTCATGACCAAGCCTCAGTTTGAGTTCTGCATCCATTCGCTCCCGTTGTAATTCCAACAAAATAATTTAAGGGTACCTTTCGGGTGGCACTAAGGAGATACACTGGAGGATTTACCCTGTGAGATCCTGCCAACGTTTTTACTCTGAGGCAGCCTGTTCCCGTGGAAGATGAGCATTTCCACGCTTTTCGAAAGCATGTTCCTTCTTGCCAAAGCTGGGAACAAATGCACAAGTTACCAAGTGATGCAAGTACTGTATTTATATCCTGTCTACAGCGTCTGATTTGCTAAGTGGCAACTTAAGTTTACAGAAGAAACATTACAGGAAACTATCACTGATGTGGTCCCCGAAATGGATCTCTATTATTATCGTCTCCGTCACCCTTAGTCCAATTTTTAGAGGTTAAAATCCCAATAAATGTATCATACAATTAATTTCATTGTGATAGCATTCAAACTGCTGAAATTCCACGCAATCACAGCATCACAGCAGCTAATGTCTCCTGAAGAAACCACAAGTTTTCATGGGAAGCGTGCTTATTATCTTCAGAGGGATTTTGAACGAGTTACTCTGAGACTTCCTTCCTTCCTTTGTAAAATGAGGGAAATAATGGATAACTCATTCGTCATTATAAGGATTAAGTAATAGAATTTTTAAAAATACCTGACACTAAGTAGACCCTAAATTAATGTTGTTTCCCAAGCTCATACTCTCCCTTACCCTAGTATAGATACATTTAGATATAAAGTTTTAGTAACTTTGTATTTTAGTAACTGAAGAAATGTACGTCATAGAACCTCCAAACGGATCTGCGCACCTCTGCTCCTTGACACTTAGGAACCATTCACAAATACAGCGGACAAGGTGAGACAAGTATGACACTCCATTGAATGTTTCCAGAGAAGTGGGAGTTTTCCTTGTTTCAACCCACTTGATGTAATCCAAATCGATAAGTAATGCAGTTTCTCGAAGCAACATGCATTCAAGTGAGGGAGAAGGGTAGAAATCTTACGTATTTATGGAGAGGAAACATCAGGGCTCCTCTCAGACACAGCAAAAAGAACTTCTTATCCACATGCGGGTAGACTGGCAACACACAGCCCTTCACAGGCTCAGGCTCACTGTTGTGAAGAGCATGAGTTAGTATAGAACCATGAGGGAAAAATGATCAAGCCGTCCCTCTTTGCCCAATTCTAACCAAGTATTATTTGCTTTCTCAAAGCCTAGTGTTTCTCTTCTCCTTCCCTCTCTCCACCCTCATCCCCTGCCCCCTCCTCCCCCACCCCCTCCTCCCTGGCCCCTCACCTCCTCCCCGTCTGCCCCTTCTCCCCGCCCGCTCCTCCCCTGTCTCCTTCTCCCTTGCCCCCTGCCCTCTCCTCCTGTGCCAAAAGAAATTGAAATTTTCAAGTGCCTCCATTTGATACTGTATGTTTAACATAAGCCCTGAGAAGTCATGGATTCTCTTTCTTGAATTTTCACTGACAAACTGCTTCCAGCTGCCCTCTCGGGTGGGACCACCACAATAAAACGCAGTGTTTGCTGAGGATTTCAGCTGCCACCTGGGGGCTCAGTGTACTCAATGAATGCTATTTAGCAAGGCTAGTGGTGAAATGGTGACAAATGGTATGTTGACTTTTTTTCTTTTTTTTTTGGTGTTTGTGGTTTAGGACTAGTTGGTTTCAGTCTTGCTGGCTCTTTCTTCTGTGTTACCAACCTTTTCCACATTTAAAGTGTGTTACTGCCTCTCCTCCAGAGTATGGCAGCAAGCTTTGTGCTGTTGACAGAAGCCATTTGTTGGTTAGAATATTCATATTTTAAACTACTGGAAAATACTAATTTTATAGTTAGTCCATACTTCAGAATTTATGGGGATTTTTTTAAGTTTTCTTTTCAACTAGCTAAACAATTTTTCTTCATTAGGTTGTTATCACTCCACTCACATGAAATGACCTGGACTGGTACTTCTTTTATCTCTGGTCACGCCCAGTAAAATTAAGTTTGTTTGCATATGATTAGCCAGAGACTGGTCCACATCTGAGCCAAGTTTGCTCTCCAAATATCCTGGGGCTTCGCTGGTTAGTGGGGCCTGGCCTCAGGCTCAGCCCCCGACATGTTGACTTTCTCACGCCTGGAGCCTCTTCCTTGGCCTTGACCGTGGCTCTCAGGGGCTCTCATCTTTGCAGTCAGCTTTCTCCTCCTTGCACAGACTTCCTCCTCTATCCCTCTTGGTTCTAGAACACTTCTACTTATTAACAACACTTATTTTTGCTTCAAGATCTTGAGCTGGCTATCAGCTGAACTAAAAAACGAAAAAGATGGGGGCCAGCCCAGTGATGGGGTGGTTGGGTTAGCACACTCTGCTTTGGCTGCCCGGGGTTGGCAGGTTCAGATCCTGGGTGTAGACCTACACACCACTCCTCAAGCCATGCTGTGGCAGCATCCCACATACAAAATAGAAGAACATTGGCACAGACATTAGCTCAGGGACAATCTTCCTCACCAAAAAACAAAGGGAATAGATAAGGAAAGCTGGGCACCGAGGGGTCAATTAATTAAACTGCCCAAAGGCCCTGAGAAAAGACAGTTTCCACTCCACTCCTGATGAGGAATCTTGGACTCTTGCTTATTAAAGGGAAAGGAAGTAAATTTCACTGAAGCCTCGTCAAGGAATTCTAGTGAGCCCTTGGACAGAAGGCTTCAGCCACTGGGTTAGATTTCTGCTTCCAACTGTAAAGAGATCTGAGAGCATTTTTCCTTTAAAGAGATGCCGTGGGTCAGGGCCCTTTCTGTGCACTTTGTATTTTGCCCACTCCAGTACAACAAGCTCAGGTGGCCATTTGAAGTGGAAAAACGATTTTCCTCCAATCCAAAGCAAGCTTGGGGTACAATCTATAGGCAACTGAAACTATTTGCATGGTTCCACACTACTTCATTAATTAGTACAAACCTGCACGTACCCAGGCTGGGCCTTGGTCTCAGTTCTATTTCCCGGACCCAGGCCGAGCAGGGTACCTTCTCAGAGCTCCTCCTCCCTCCTACATCCGGACCTCCCTTTTAGTATCAAGTCAATTCAAAATAAGCTTTATTTAATGTTTACTGCATACCGACTCAGGCCAGCAGGGTAGTCAGCCACGTAAAATCATAAATTACAACACTGAGTCATCAGGACAACAACAGAAGCAGAATAAAATTCCCTCTTCTCCAAACACACAAACCCCACCTCTTTAGCAACCTTGTTTCTGCCCTTGGAATTCCCCCAAACCACACACACACACACACCCCCACACCCGAATCAGCAAGTCATGCTGAGGGTACAGAACCCACATCCATATTCCAGACTCTTTTGCCGTCTCAGCCCTCTCGTATATCTAAAGCCCACACAGACGGGTTACTCCCATGCCATCCACTGGTCCAGAGGAAGGAATGTTCGCCACACCTACACATGGCTCTGACAGCTCCTCTCTTACGTCTACATGCAGAAGGCTCAGTCCTTAAGTAATTATGAGTCTATCCGTGAAAAAAGTGACTCACCCAATCACCTTTTGACTATTAAGATCAAAAGGCAGAGACAGCAGCGCAGGTGACCTGACATAGCCAAAAATCCAAAAGCTTTTCTAGTTGGCAACATCAGGTGATTTTCTTCCAGCGAATATATCTTCCTGATGATGTGTTTTGATTGAAATGTCGTTAGAATAAGTATCTACAACCACTGATAGTCTGGAAAATGATCAAAGTGAGTTTCGGGTGGCACAGTGAAACCAGCCTGAGGTTAAAAGCATCTGCTGGAGGTAAACTACAGAATTGATCATGGAGACTTAATTCTGTGTTTTTCTGAGACTCTCTGACCAGATAACATAACCTACATGCTCCCAAGTGAGAGAAGGAAATTCTTGGGAGACAAAGCTTAATGGCCTCGGTACTGGCACCAAATGTCCTCTTGCTGAGCAAGTCAATTTTAAAGTCTTGTTCATGAGCGAAGCTGGATTGGACTACAGGGGCAAGAAGTGAAGAGTCAATGAAATGTATAGGTTATGTTTCCCATAGGCACTCCCCTGTAACAGGCGGTCCAATCAGCCAACGTGCAGTTATAGCGCGTCCTGAGATGGAAGAGAGGCGCTACACACACACAAAAATGGCACAGATTCCTGACCTCAAGGAGCATAAATTCTAGACAGATGTCAAAATCCAATGCCTTTATTGAAGATAGACTGCTGAGAGAGTACAGAAGAAAGAGAGATCAACTGAGCCAGAGGACTCTGGGAAAGAAGGCTCCACAGAGGCAGTGGCATTTGCATTCAACATTGAAGAATGGGAAAAAAATTCAATAGACAAAGAATTCAAGGAAAGTAATTCTAGTCATAGGGCACTGTGAGAGCAAAGAGCTGTGAAGTGTGTGCTCTACAGAGCAGAAGAGAAGTGGGCTCTGTGACTGGGTCCCTGTGTGCATGAGATGTCACTGGAGTTGAGGCAAGGATGCCAGGCCATGCAGGACTTTTAATGCCATGCTAAGAAGTTTAGTTGTTATCCTGAAGACAGTGAAGCTATGGCTTGTTTTTCAAGAAGAGAATGACGTGATTCAATCTGTGCTTTAGGAAAAAACGCGGTGACTGTATTACAGAAGGATGGGAATGGAGAGAAGCTAAAAGTGGGGAGACCATTTAGGAAGCTGGCCCCAGGCAAAATCCAACGACTTCAAGTGCACACCTCCTTTCAGCATCACTCTGCAGACCCGCCCCCTCCTCTGAAAGTACACGGAGGGCTTGGACTCCCTCCCTAACGTGATGGCACTCCTACAGTTGAAGTTAAACACCCTCACTCCCCACCCCATTCTTGTTGCCTTCCACAGTGCACACACTGCATTGCTGGCCCTCTTAATTTTTAGCTTCCATTTGGCAAACATACTGGAAGGATACTTCAAAAAATTGTTCCATTTGGTTCTTCGGAGTGGTGCGATTACCAGTGACACGCTTATTTTCTTCTCCATCATGTGTTTTCAAGGTTTGGGCATGACCAGGTGTTACTTTGGTCGTGTCATCATGATGTTTAACATTGCGTATGCTATTCTGGCCATAGCGTGAACACAGCATTGCTAGTATCACCTGTGTTTGGAACACCGGTATTATAATCTATGATTGTACTCTTCTTTTTCAAAGCCACTTAACACTTTTGGCTTATATAAATCTTATAGTTAACTAAAGCCTTCACGTCTTTTTCACGTGAAGTGTTACTAAATCATGACTCTCCCATCCTATCTTCATTTTGGTGAGTTGTTAAGAGGTAAATCCTTCCTACAGTAGTAAGGGGTGCTGGTGTATCTGTCTACTTAAATAACCAGCATGCCTTTTAAAGGGGGCTGTCATCACCTAACTCCAATGGTAAGACCTCCAGGGGCCATGCCAGCCTGGGGCTAACGCACATGCTTTGTGTGGAGGAGGGGCCCTTGGACCCTGGCTCCTTCTACTCCTATCCTTCCATCATGGATCGACAAAATATTTCTGGGAATATTACCTCCTGTAAAAATTAATATGTAAGCAAATTCAAAGTAGTGGTAACCTGTGGAGGGGAGGGAGGGGGATGGTAATGTTTATTTTGGGGGGTATTAAATACAAGGGGATTGTTTCATTTTATATCTTGTTGTATGTATGAAGTACTACATGATAAAAATTAAAAATATATGATTTTAAAAGTAGTTTATAGGATTGGATTAGAGTGGGAAGAAAATTCTCAGAATCCTTTGAGTTTTGAATAAAAAAAAAGAGGTAATGGAAAAAAATGAGGAGATAAGAGAAGGCATTAAATAAGTGAAAGGAAAGAAAGGAAACAAAAGATTTAAGATGGAAAAGGAAAATGAAAGTGAGAAAAAAGAGACAGGCCTAGAAGACAGGCAGAAATAGTGCGGGAGGAGGAGGATTTTGTTGGCTGGGGAGCACGCAGTGAGGCAGGAGGCTGGGCCAATGAAGATGCTGAGTACCCATAGTGCTATAGTGATGGGGGTGGGCAGGCTGGGAGCAATGGAAAGCTGCCTCGGACCCTCCAAAAGCTCTCAGAAAATCCATCCTACCCTTTCACCATCGGCCTCAGCCATCTAAGAGAGTCAGCCTCTCGATACTTCCAGACCACAGCCAGGAGGCACTGACACCAAGGTCCTGCTAATGTGTTCCGCCAGGCATCCCTCAGTTCTGGTGCCGATTCTCCACAAACATGAGGTGTCTCCCATGTGACTCAGCACACTGTCCTTCCTTCCCTTCTCCAGGGCCTGAGCAGCAGCCTGCTGAACTCTGATCGAGAGCCCCGCAAGCCTCAGGAGGTATGGCAACACCTTCCCAGTGGAACCTACCAGGTGGGTGTGCAGCGACTCTCCAGGGCTTTCCTGGTCACAGTGGGACTCCTAACTTCAGGGTCAAAGGTCCGTTGCCCTTCTCCCACATAGCATGGCAAAATGCTACTCAGGTTGAAGACTTACATGTTTTTAGAAAATGAAACCATAAAAATATACAGGACTCAGAAGAGTAAAGTAAAAAAAGTGAGCTGTGTTTAAAAAAAAAAGGAAAGAAAGAACAAAAGGATAAACAAGTACAGAAGACGAGTATGGTAGACAGCCTAAACCGCGTGGTGTACACCATGAAATGGTGCTACTTTTCCTTCAACCTCTGCCTTTAAATCTTCCTTTCTGGTCTTTCCTTGGGCTGAACACACAGCTCTTTAGTCACTCAGTTTTAAGAGCAGCCTCATTCTGGTCATTGAGATTCTGCTTCAGGTATTAAAACAGCAGGCCAGACTAAGTCAGAGGTTAATTTCACACCCATTCTGTGCACCTCAGGCTAGACTTGTGGCCAGAGGGGTCATCTGGGAAGGAGGAGTCAGGTGTTCCTTTTGTGGGTACTCCTCTTCTCCCTCTCTTTCTGCTGCTTCTAACCCTCCTGGGGTTGGGGGAAGGAGGCTAACAGAATAGGGCAAAAGTGCTTTTACATAAGTCCTGCAGCATCGACCCATCTTGGCAGCTGTGCCCTTGTGCCTAGAGGGCCCACATGCGTGGGTTCTTTTGGGGCCCTTCAGGGTCTCATCACTGCACTATTTTCTGACCCAGGAGATGCACCAAGGTGATCTCTGCGCACAGCCCCACCCCCAGGCTCCCAGCCAGCTACACCCATTGCAGCTTGGCCGAGGGGCATTGTGGTGGGCGCTCCTCACCAACCAGCCACCTTGGGTAGGACACCAGCAAGAGGGCAAGACTCAATTTCTACTAGTGACAACCTTAGAGCCCCTCATTTGGCTGTGAGGGGCCAGTCAGAGAACCACCCCAAACCACACACTCTCTCTCTAGATCTTTCTTATGCATGGATCCCTTTGGCAGCCTGGCAAAACTTGTAGACCCTTTCTCAGAATAACATTTTTAAATTTATAAAATAAAATACACAGTATTACAAAGGAAACTAATTATATTAAAATGCAGGTATCAAAAACATTTTTTAAATTTGTACTCTAATATGTATGCTGCTTTATTAACACGTTATGTAATAAGTACGAGCAGTAATTTCTAAGTGGCGATGAGTATAAATGATATTTTGAGAGATCTGCAACAACTGTATGTGACATGAAATACCTGTGATTTCGACTGGTGACAAAGTTACAGTTGTTGCTAATACTACTGTAGTTTGTTGCCTACATTCATAATGGAAGGAAATGCCAAATTTCAGCTAGAAGATAGTGAAAATAAGGATGGACTATTTTTCCTATGCATGTTCATGGACCCTCTGAATTCTTTTTTTTTTTTTTAATTGAGTTAATGATAGGTTACAGTCTTGTGAAATTTCAGTTGTACATTATTGTCTGTCAGTCGTGTTGTAGGTGCACCCCTTCACCCTTTGTGCCCACACCACACCCCACCTTTCCCCTGGTAGCCACTAATCTGTTCTCTTTGATGGACCCTCTGAATTCTATCCACAAATCCCTGAGGACTCCAGATCAAGAACCCTCGCCCTAGCCTGAGGGCTCCCTCCTCCAGGGAGCCCTCCTCCGCAGCCTTTCTGTCTCTGTTTATATAGGTCAACGAGGGCGGAGGGAGGTGGCTGCAGGGCTGGTTTGGTGGCCTCTTGGTGAGGCTTGCCGCACCCTTAAGACTAGAGAAAATTAAAGCCAGTAGTCCTCAGCTTTGGGACACGCAACTCCGAGACGAAAGAAAAAGTCCACCATGTGACCTGCTGCTGTGAATTCAGTTTACACTCTACATTCACGAAAATATTTTGGAACTGATCCCCAGTTAACAGTGATCACCTCTGGGGAGTGCAGCCGGAGGTTGGGAGGAGGGCAGAGGATTTACTTTTCATGTTAAACTCTTTTGTACTGTCAGAAAAAAAATTAATAAAAAAAAATTTTGTTTATATGATGAAAAACAAGCTTTAAAGAGAACTTTTAAAGTTTTTGTAAGGAAACTATATGTAATTTTAACTGATTAAAGCCAGTATAAAAGTAATAGAATAAACAATGGGGAAGATTGATAGATTTGATGACACAAAAAGATCTGTCAAAACATTATGATATCACAGACAAAACTAAAGAGAAAAATAACAAACTTGAAGAAATATTTGCAACAAAAATTACAGAAAAGGAGCTAATTGTCCTCTATTATGAAGCAATCTTATAAATCAATGACAAAAACAGTGACACTATAAATAGCTGTTTTGGACTCTTAGTACCTTCCCTTCTTTTTTCTGCCCTGACTCCACCACATCTACCTCCAGAAAACAATCGAGCAGCAAAAGACAGGGAGAGAACCCTAAATATATAGATTAAATCCCAGGAATCAGTGATGGCTGAGGCCACTTCCACCTCTCTCTTATTTCCAGTTCAGTCCAAGGCTTGGTCACTGACCACTCGTGCTCCAAGCCAAATAAGGCTTGGAGGATCCTGGAACAAAGTGGATCTGAACTTCCACACTGGAAAGAAATGAGTTAACCTCAGAATCTCCATTCTAGGATATATCTAGAGATAAGTAACACCCTCTCAGTAAGGATACGAGGAAATTTCTTAAAAAATAAAATATGCTCATTTGCACCTGGCCTTCTGGGGCAGCACCACACCACATGGGAAACAGCATGGGCTTCTTCAAGGCCTGGCTCTGCTGCCCTTTACTATCTATGAAACTTGGGCAATCATTTCTTTAAAACTTAGTTTTCCCATCTGTGAAATGGGAATAATGCCTACTTCTTAGGGTTGCTGTGAGGTTGAGAGATAATAAAAGAGATCCTTACCTCACACCATACACACAAAAAGACTCAGAAGATTCAGAGAAATAAATGTTTAAATAAAATATTTACACTATTAGAAATATAGGATAATATGTTTATGACCTTGGAATAGGAAAGGCTTTCTTAAATAAGGCCCCAAAAGGACAAATGATAAAAAGAAATATATATAAAGTGGACTACATCAAAGTTGAAAACTTCAATGCAATAACAGACATCTTAGGAAAAGTGAAGACAAACAAAAACCTGGAAGAAGATATTTGTAATGTATAAAATAAACAAAACATCAGTATATGGGACATACTAAAATTCTTTTAAACAAACTTTTTAAAGAAAAGCCTATATAAAAATGGACAAAGGATATGAACAATCATTCACAGAAGAAACATTATAGCCAACAAATACAGGAAAAAACATGCAACTTCAACAAAAACATGGAAATGCAAACCCAGAGTGAGATATTCCCTCCCAGAAGATTAGAAAAACTTTAAAATTCTGATAAATCCAAGTGTTGGAGAAGATTGTGGGGAATTGGGGATTCTTACGTACTGTTAGTGAGAATGCAAATTTATCCAATCACCTAGGAGAACAAATTGGCGTTTTTCAGTAAAGTTAGAAATAGGCACAGCCTCTGATTGAGTACTTCTACTTCTGAGGTATCCCTTGTACGTGTGTGCAAAGAGACATATAAAGATGTTTACTGTAGTGTTGCTTTTTAATAGAGATTAACCAGAACCAACTCAGATGGCCATCTGTAGAAGGATGGATAAATAAATTGCAGCAATTCATACAATGGAATACTACACACAAATTAACCAGATTTATACGTGGCAATGTGGAGGAACCTCAGACAATATCCTTAAATACTCAAATCAACACTAAATACTGTTCACAGATGCATATCTATGTAGCAAAGTTATAAAAAGAAGGCCTGGAAACATACCAAATTTCTGTTGAAGGAAATATGGGAAAATTGTTATTGTACTTTACTTTTAAAAACTTTCCCCCCAAAAAAGTAGTGAATGTGAAATACTAAGGAGAGTGTGTGACCTTCATTAGGTACTTGTTAAATTAAAGCTAATCTTGAGATTTTCTGTCAAGTATAGGTAAGTAAAGTGTAATTTGGTCCCGTGTCCCTCCCACAGCAAGCTGGTGGCTTCTCCCTGTCCAGCACCCCATCTAAAGGCAGGCTCCGTGTATTGTAGAACAACATGAAATTAGCAAGGAGCCTCAGGTCAAGCCAATAGTTCTTAACTGAGGGTTATTTTGATCCCCTGGGCATGTCTGGACATTTTGATTGTCACAACTGGGATGGTGGGTGTTGCTACTAGAATGTGGAGTGTTGAAGCCAGGAATGCTGCTGTACATCCTACGTTGCACGGGCCAGCCCCCCACAGCAAGGAATTATCTAGTACAAAATATCAACGGTGCAGAAGTTGAGAAATCCTATGTAAGCCCATAGAAAGTAAAATAAATATCCATTGAACTGAATTTAATATACTAAATTTGACTACTTTTCTGATGAATCTGTTTTCTAAATTATCAAGACACATGAAAACACCCCTTCTTTCTAACACTGGACACTGCGGCTAGATCAGAGGACACGGGTGACAGAGCTGTTCCCACCCAAACCGTAACCCCTAGTTCTTTTCTCTGTATCCACAGAGAAAGCAGGATGCCATTCGCCGGAAGAGATGCACACTCTACAATCATTTCAATTCGGCCAAACGTTATGGAATTTTTTCCAATCCTGAAAATTTATGAGGCTTGCATCGTAATTCAATCTAAAGCTGGCTGTTTCCAAACTAAAGGAAGCAACATAGGTATTTCTTTTCAGCCTCCCAGGAAATAGCTCAGCTGATCAGTGAACGGGACCTCAAATCCACATCACTAGGTCAACTGCTCCATATTCGTAGACTTCAATTGGCCAAACGACGCATAGAGAGTGTGTCAACCATGATAGATTCAGTTTCATATCACAATACTCCAAAATATAGTGGCTTAAGTAAGATAGAACTTTCTTTCTCAGTTAAAAGAAATCTGGAGGAAGGCAATCCAGGGCTAATTTGGTGGCTCCAGGACATCATCATGCTTCTTTGAGCTCTCTGTGGCTCTCATTCTCCCAGTCCAAGATGGTGGCTGAAGTTCCAACCAGAACATCAGCACTCAATTCAGCAGAATGGGAGAGGAGGGAGGGCAGGCCCTTCCTTTTTAAGAAGACCTCCAGGAAGTTCCTTGCAACATGACTGCTTTTTATCTCATTGGCCGGAACTTAATTACCTGGCCACACCTAAATGGTAAGGGAGGCAGAGAAATGTAGATTTCTATCCGGGCGGCAAGGTGCCTTCTTAAAAATCAGGATTCTTTTATTAAAGGAGAAGAGAAGAGTGGATTTGGAAAGGCAGCCAGAAGTTTCTGCTCTACTCTGCCCCTTTGGCTCTCCAAATATCCATGCATATTATTTTCTCCTACATAGACCCATGCATTTCCCTTTGCAAAGGAGACAACCCCAAAGTCTCATCCAGTTACTGCACCTCGCTCAAAGTCCAGGATTTCTAGGTGATGGGCAGTCATCTCGATCACTTTCAGATGTGGCTCCTCAAGTTCTGGTAATTTATAAACCAAATAATAAATTATCTGCATTTACATGCAACATAATTGCTGAAGTAGGAGCATAATAACCATGATAAAAAACTCCCATCAGAAAAGGGAGGAAAAGGAAATAGTGCAGGTCTGGGTCTATAGCAATTATCAAATCCTACGGGCTAGAAACGGCGAAGGCTCCCTTTTCTGGCGGTGGAGTACATTCCTTGATTGGACCCTCTGGCAGCTGCTGCCTTGGAGGAACTCCCTCATCCGCTGTCCCCCATAACCTCTGACTTTGCCCTCTCGGAGGTTCTTCCGTGTCCATTTTCCTCCGTGGCTAAATCTGAGCCAGAGGCGTTGGAAGGTACGATCTTCTTTGGAGCTGAATGGTTCCCACAGCCAACTTCTTGCTTGTGCAGGTGCAGAGACCCAGGGATTCTTTTGAGAGTTGAATAATTGGAAGTTTTTACAGGCCAAGCTGGAAGTTCCTGTCCAAATGTAGTAAGTTTCCAACCTATTTGCTTCCAGTCAGTTCCAAGTGTAAGTTACCACAGCCTAAAACTGGGTCTGGAAACACTCTTTAAGGCTGAAGACTCTGATCTTTTTTTTTTTTTTTTTTTTTGAGGAAGATTAGTCCTGATCTAACATCCACCACCAATCCTCCTCTTTTTCCTGAGGAAGATTGGCCCTGAGCTAACATCCATGCCCATCTTCCTCTATTTTATATGTGGGACACCTGCCATGCACTGCTTGATAAGCTGTGAGTAGGTCCACGTCTGGGATCCAAACTGGCAAACTCCAGGCTGCCGAAGCGGAGTGTGCAAATTGCCACACTACTAGGCTGGCCCCCCCATCTTTTATTATAGCTCTTTATGCTCTGCCCATCCTTCCCTCTCAATTTAAAGCTGGCTATCCTTGAGATCGTTTGAAACAAAAAAAGAAAAAGTTGGGTGGGATGGCAATACCCTTTATCTGATCTTCATGGCAGGGCTTGTTTCTAATATCTGGCTGTGAATACCTAGGGAAGATGCTTGCAAAGGGCTTGGGGCCGCATTCTCATCTCCTGCCAAGGCTGGATGGGCTTGCTGTCACTTCTTACTACTGCTTAGTCTGAGGAAAGAAGTAGTTGGATTTTTCACCCCCTCCAGGACTTCCAGTTACAGGACTCCTAGTCAATTCAGATCACAGGCAGAGACAATCTCTTAGCAAGGCTGGGGTCCTTTCCACCACTGTTGGCAGGCAGGGTAGCTCCAGCCCAGCTTCATTTTTTCGGTTATGAGTACTTGGCTACAAGCCACAAAAGCAACCAACACAAACCAAAAGTTTACGTTTCCCACCTTTTTCCCTATCTACATCCTCAGTTTGCATGTTTTCTTTACACTATTCAGCAAGTGACAATTGGATCAAATGTTTTGCTACAGTACAACACAGGTCGCTAAATTTCCAACCAATGATATCTATTTCATCACTGCTCAATATCTGACTTTTCCTGCTAAGCCAATGACACTACTGGATTTTGTCATTTATATCATCCAACTCCCAGGTGTCAAAGTTCATATTGATTAGGATGAGGTTTAGCTGCATAAAATACAAAAATGCAAAATAATAGTGTTTTAAACACAGAACAAGGTGCTACACACAAACATGTGACTAGTCAGATGTAGAATATGACAAGAAACACATATTTATGCATTAATTCTAACAGTTCCTTGTAATAACATAAACCTGAGAGTTTATGACTTAGATAAAACACCCATGCGCACACGTGATAACAGCTCCTCTTCCTATGTAGCTGGTAAGCCTTTGCTCAAGTAGGAACAGGATTTGAGATGATGTTTCCCATAAGGAGAAGATTTCATGATTATGTCAACTAATTCCTGACTCAGAAAAAAGCAGAGGTTGACAACAGAGGGGTGGGGGCTTAATTACTGCTGAGCAGAACAAAGGTTGGGTGAGAGCTGGGAAGGAGGACATGGAGGGGAAAAGAGAAAGGTGGCTGGAGCCCATCAGTCCAGAATCTGACTATAAATCGCTAAATTGGGAGAAAAAGAGAAAGAGAGATGTTGAAATCAAAGAGTCATCCAGAGTCCTGAAATGATGATGATTTTAACAACCGACATTTTCTGACACTAGGTGCTAAATGGCAAAGTACTAAACTCTCTGTATACCTTAGTTGATCCTCAAAAAGCTTATGAGGCAAATACCACTATGATCTCCATTTTACAGATGAGGAAACTAAGACTTAAAGTGGTTAAATAATTTACCCAAGATCATAGCAAATGGCAGAGACAAGACTTGAATTGAGGTCTCACAGAGACCAAAGCTAATCTCTTGTCCACTATGGTATATTGTTCATAATGATAAATTTTTGCTTTTTGGTTTTTCCTCAAAGGAGTGACCCAACCACATTAACTATTCAGTACTAGACAATCATTCATTACCAGCATAATCAATCAGGTTTCATCAGGAGGGAAGTCACTCCAGCCATAGACTATTAATTGATATTTTTAAGCCACATATTATGGTGTTAATGAGCAGAAAGGGGGGAGGAGGAAGAGGTTAGCATTTAGAAAAATAAGTATATAAACCAAGTATGATTTGAAGACCTTTCAACTTACTCTCAGAAACCCCTTTCCTCCCCTCCCTCCTTCTTTCCTCAAATACTGAGTATCCACTCTGTGCCAGTTACTGCACGTATGATTGGATTACAAAGCCCAGCTCTGTACTCATAGAACAGGACGTTAAGTGCTGGTAGGGGTAAGGTTGGGTGCTGTGTAAGCACATTTCCCCAGTCTTGTGGAGAAATGGGGGGAGAAAAGGCTTTCTGTAGGAGATGAGGCCCAAGCAGAGAACTAGAAGGGTACATAGAAGTCGGCCAAGTGGAGGCAGACAGGAAGGCAGTCCCAGTAGAGGAGACAACAGGTGCAAAAGCCCAGAGCAAGAGAAAGCATACATTTAGAGAATCGCTGGATATAATAGAATTGGGGGGCAATGGGTAGGCATGTGACAACAGTCAGCCTGGAGGCTGGGTTCAAATCCTGAAGCCCCTGATATGCCATACTAACCAATTTGGATTTTATCCTGAGGCTAATGGAATGTTGAACACAAGAGGGACACATCAGATTTGTGCTTTAAAGAGTTCACCCTAGTTTCAGGGTGGAGGATGGCTTGAAAGATGATGTTCGGTGGAGGAGTCTATCACGTTAATGCAGTCTTGAGTTGGTGACGGCCAGGACTAAGGTGCAACAACACAAACGGACAGAAGTGGACGGACCAGAACACTACTGAGGAGGTGGAGACAACAGCTTGACACCTGCTTAAGGATGGTGGATAAGGGAGAAGGCGGAGTCAAGCTCAACATCCTTGTATATTTTAAGTTTCTGGTTTGGAAAATTAAGTGAGTGAGTGGGACCAGAAATAGGGAGAAGAGGAGCAGGTTTGGGGACAAGTTGATATCAAATAGAGGTCACAGGAGTCTAGAGTTCACTGGAGCGATCTGGCCTGGAATAGTACAGCTGTTGGAATACAGAGTAATTGGAGCCAGGAAAGGATGCGATTAACCAGGGAGAGAAAGTTGATCTTCTTCCCTACACAAGTGTTCCAGGCTTTCCTCATCCTTGCGCTGTGCACACATGGGCCAGGTCTTCCCATTGTTGTGGCCCCCCAGCCCAGTCTACTCTTTGGGGTCTTCCCCCATTCTAGGATATTTGCCCTAATCCCTATCCAAAATTAGATCTTTTGTCTTAGGATCTCTCTCCTAGCTACTCTGATAAATTATTTGATGCTAAAGATGTGTAGGCATTAATGGATTATTACCTAAAACATTTCTGAATTTTAATTGAAAAGAATCAATAGGATTCAAATCCATAGAAATCTCAGAAGTTCATTCTTTCTTTTTTTCTTTATTTTTGGATAGGTGGTCATTACTGGGGTGAACTTTTCCTTAAGACCCCACCCTTGCCACTATAACTTCCATTTCCTCAATCACGGAGTTCCCAAAAATTGAGTACTTGGTTTTTTGCTTTGAAAACACAGGTATAGATTGCCCTTTTGAATCCTGATCATTTTTGTCCTAGACAGCCTGCACAAGTGCTTAGTGCGTTTGTCTGAAAAATGGACAACTGAGGTTGTGGCTCCTTTAGTGCCTGACACAGACAAAACAGAATTGGAGCATGAGTCTACTTCCCACCAATGCAAGGCCTCTAAGTTAGCGACACCTAGCAGCAGGTGACAGAAAAGAAACCACCATGTTTTGGAAGTCAAATGCAATACCCCCGAGAAGCTTTCCCACAGGAATCATTAGGGGCTCCTGCCCCAGGTTCCCATAGCAACATGGCACTTGTCACACTGTGTCATAATTCTTTCGTTTATGAGTCTGCCTTTCCTCCTATATTTTAAATTCCAAAAGAGAAATCTATCTTATCCATTTTTGTGTTCACTGTCCCTTTTCCTTGAAACAATGCTACGTATAGCAGGTATTTAATAAACATCAGTTGAGCATATGAATGAACGAACCTGCAGTGATACATGCCATTCACTGAGCATGTCAGATAACTTCTTGATACACCAAGTCACATGGGCAAGTTTTCCAGGAGATAAAGGATTCCTACTGCTCCCTCTTCCACCGGGGAAAATGCATAAAGAATATGTATTAATAACAGGTTACGTGGAAAACGTCTCATTGGCTTCTGTTGGAGTGTGAGAAAGAAAAAATTCTGAGTAAACAAAAGTAGAAATTGATAGCAAGAATTGAGACAGGAGCAAAACTGAGGTATGATGGCACTGGGAGATGTGTGGAAGGAAGAAAGCCAAGAGCATGAACAGACACAGGAAGGGGAACCAGGAAAGGAAGAAGTATGTAGTCGGATGGAGAGAGTGATGGCAAAAACATGAAAATCCATTTTAATGAAAGGAAGAACAAAGAAGAGAAATCTTGGTAAACTGTCAAACTGATGATGGAGTTGAGAAAGATAAAAAGGGGAAACATGCAAAAAGCCAAGAAGTCTCTTGGCTTATATAATTAACAATCCCTAAAGGCTTCGCAATCTTATTCCCTCTGCTATTCAGAAGTTTCCTAAAATTCTTCTCTTCCTAGAAGTCTAACAGGAGGGTGGAAAACATCTTCACTCCTATAATAGAGTTGTAAGACCAGAAGGAATCTTAGCAACCAGCGTTTTGCTTCATTTTGCAGACAAGGAGATTGAGGCCCAGAGGGTGGGGCTCACCTCCCTGGGCACACTGGCGGATCCCTCTGGAGCCTGAGCCAAAATCACAGTCTCTGCATTTCCAGATCTCTGCTCATTCCAATAGATACTCATTTCCTGCTCCCATTTCTCCAAACAGATGACATCTCTGCCATCTGAATAAATTGAAAAAGAAAAGTTTATTTTTTTTTAATGAGTTGATAAACATTTCTATGTGAAGGAATACGCGAGATGGGTAGGAGGCAGAGGCTGTGCTGTGACTGCTGTTGTACGCCAGGACCTAGCCCAGAGCCTGGCACAGAGTGGTTTTCAGTGAAGTTTTGTTAGATGAGTGGACGGACGAATGGATGGATGTGCTCCACCAGGGTTCCCACTGCTACCCAGATATTGAACAGACTTATGTTTTCTGACTTTAAGAGCTATCTGAATCCAACTTGCAATTGCATATGGACAATGACCCCTAGATGTTTTAAAGAACATTTAGT